>NC_135721.1:29160489-29508282 GCF_964656455.1 Halichoerus grypus
GACTCGAGGATCCGAAAAGCTAAATTTCGAATACCGTTTGTGTTGTCTTTATTGGGGGGCAGCCTTTCGATCTTTGTGCAAAAACGAGGGCTTAGTCCGTCTAAGCCATGTTCTGCAGCAAATCTGTTCCCACTGCCGCTGGGCAGCATGTTTAAGCCCAATGCTCACGTTCGTAGACAACAATGTAGACAATATGCAGAGAAAAGACACTGGCGAGGTAAGAGAAGGGACTGGCAGCTTAAATGCAGCTTAATGAGCCACAGTTGAAAAGCAGCTTAGGGCCAGAACCATGTGCGGCGTGGATTGCTCTCCAATCAGCAGAACAGGGCACTGGGGAGATGCTGGACATACATGGTGGCGTGGGCTGCCACGGGTGGCTGGGCAGGAAGGCCACACCTGGCTCTTCCCTCTGTTTCATGGCCATGTAGCTGACCCCACTCTGCCAGCCTCCCACGCCAGGCATGGGAACAGGCTTTTGTAGAGTAAGGTCAAGCCCCTGCTGGCCAGCCGCCCCCAACCCCAATCAAGAACCACCCACCAGTCTCCCAGCTTCCCCACTGAGAATAGATGCCTAGTCTCTGAGTCTGTCCTCTCCTCCCTCTGGCCTCTTGCTCCCCACTGCAGTCCTGCAGCTTTGGTCCCCCTGCACTCTTTCCCATTTGCATCTAGACATGCTGGATCCCTCCCAAAAAAACAAAAACAAACTCTGACACCACGTTCTGCTCCCCTTCCCTTTCTCTTTACAGCCAAACTTCTGGAAAGGGTTAGCTCTATGTGCTGCATGCCCACATCTTCATTGCTTTATTCACTCTCAACACACAGCAGCTCATTTGGTTCCTTTGGCATCTATGCCCCTGAAACTGCTCTCACCAAGCTACCAATGTCTTGGTTTTTTCTAAATCCAGCGAGCACTTTGTTTTAATCTCACGTGACCTCCTGCAGCATTTAGCACTGCTGGTCACTCCCTTAACTTGAAAACCTTTCTTCATGTCAGTGATGGAGCAGATGCTGGGTCACCCTCTCTCCGGGTCCTTGTGCAAGGGTTTCTACACTGGGAATGAGATTGCATTTTATGGCTTGTAAAGTCACCTTCAAGCCTAAAGTAATTCGATTCCACTGTTTTAGGTTAGGAAGATCTTGACCTGACCTTTGATGCATTTAAAACTGAGGGGAGGGGCGCCTGGGTGTTGCAGTCGGTTAAGCGTCCGACTCTTGGTTTCAGCTCAGGTGATGATCTCCGGGTCATGAGATCGAGTGCCATATTGGACTCTGTGCTCAGCGTGGAGTCTGCTTAGAGTTTCTCTCTCCCTCTGCCCCTCCTCCCCATAAAATAAATAAATAAATCTTTAAAAAAATTATAAAATAAAATAAAACCGAGGGGAGCCTGGCTGGCTCAGTCAGGGGAGCATGAGACCCTTGATTTCGGGGTTGTGAGTTGGAGCCCCACATTGGGTATGGAGATTCCTTTAAAAAAAATAAAATCTTTTAAAAAATAAGTAAACAAATAAAACTCTCTGAGATTTTGTTTGGCTCTACACACAGGTAGAGCAGACATGTTCATGGTGATGTCATCTGCATGGCATCAAGTTTCACTTGTCCCAAAATATCATCCCTTCTACTGCCCGTGGACATGAAAATCGTATTTATTTACTCCATTTTGTCTGGGTTTTCTTCCTCCCAAAGATTATAAACTCCTATGAGATAGCAACTCTATCAATTCTGTTACTGTTGGTGTATAGCAGGTGCTTATGCTTTGGGGAGCATTTCTGATTTTGAGTCTGTTTGCATCCCAACACAAGCGCCAACAGAGCAACAGAAAGGCAAGTGTTCACGCGCAGTACCGCTCCTTGGGCACACGGGCTTCATCTAACCTTTGTCCCCACAGGAGTGATCACCTACGCGATAGGTGTCGCCTGGGCTGCCCAGGACGAGCTGGAAGTCATAGCCACTCACCCTGCCGAGGACCACTCCTTCTTCGTAGATGAGTTTGACAGCCTGTACAAGTTTGTCCCCAGGGTCATCCAGAACATTTGCACAGAGTTCAACTCGCAGCCTCGGAACTGAATTCCGAGCAGGTAAAGCCCCAGCCCGTGCCGCTCTCCCGACTGTCTCTGGCACAGCCCCCGACGCTTCATGGGGCAGCAGGGTGCGCGGGGCGGGGCGCCCACATGTGCTCTTCCTATTCTTCACCAGTGTAGTTCTGCAGACTTCAAAACTTGGAGTGGGAAAGATGATCGTAGGTTTATAGAATGAGGCAAAACGTTACATCATTTTGAGGGTTCTGGAGATGTGCGTTTTGACGACTGTTTCCAAAATAAATGTTCAGACTAGAGTGCGGGACTTATGACAGGCTTAACTAGAGTTTTTGTGAAGTTTTTTTTTTTCCTTTTTTATTTCTAATTAGGATTCTGTAACCCTCAACAAATTTCATTTTTGTGACGACCATCCAGGAGTCGCTTAATTAAATGTTTTAAAGGACGGCACTCTGAGCGCGTCGTGGAGAGCGTTCACAGGCTGTGTGGCAGGGCCGCCCTCTGCTCTTCCCGTTCCCCGCGGCCACCTGCCCTGCACTCAGTCCTGGCCCACGGTAACAACACGACCACCGGGTGCAGAGAAAATGTGGCAGCGGCACGGCCACTCCTGAGTCACCTCCCTCTTCTCTATGATCTGAATCACTGTGTACCTGCATCCCGCAGCTTTAGGAGCAGTCTAGGAATGGCCCTGGAGGACCCAGGGGATCTGGCCCAGAATCCCTTGGGAGACTACAGTGCTGGGCGGCAGGCCCCACTCCAACAGCTGTGGGATCCGGGTCTGTGAGGCAGGAGCCCGAGCAGAGCCCCCTGGCAACACCGCTGGGCTAGCACGGATGGAGGTCCACGGAGCTGCTTCGGACGGGTCGGTGTGATAGGAGAGCCCCTCCTGTCAGACCTGCTCTCCTGGGCCCCCCCAGCTTTAGCACTGGGCCGCATTTGTCATGTGTTAACCAGATATTATCATTAACAGCTGCATTAAAATAAGCCGGGATGGGGTTTAGTTGAGCTCTACTTTTTACTTGCAGCTTCTGCCAAGGATTCATCTATTAGGATATGAAATCTGTGTGTGCTGGGGGAGTGTTCAAAAGAATCATTAATAAAGATGACTTACTTGAGAAATCGTGTTTTGTAAAAGTGTGTGTTAAAGGATGCTGCTGTTAACACCTGTGTCCATACTTGGGACAAAATATCTACGTAAACAATTGGAAGATATCATCCATTGAGCAGAATTTGCCCCAAGCTTACCAAATTTCTCAGTACCTGGAGAGTGTCTTATCAACCAAAAATATTGACGTCTACAGAGAAGAATCCATTAAAGGTGTCAGCAATTTCAAATTCATTAACCATACATTTTACTTTAAAAGCGATCGCAATTTGCAATTTGTTCAAAAACCTCAAAATACAGAAACTATTTTCAGAAAAGAAGTTCTTTATAAAGATACTAGTGACACACACTACTAATGAGAGATTCAGCTAAGAAACTAATTAAAGAACTTAAATAAGTACAAGGAAAAATTATTCTGCCTATGGTTTTGAATATGCAGAGAATCAGTACAAAAGAGTTTTTTTCAATGTCTCTTCAATGTACACATATAAGTTTTTTTAACTGTTTGAAGGAAAATTTATTTTGGAAAATAGCTTTTGAATATGATTATTTTATATTCAAAAAGTAAGGTGCCTTAGTACAAAAGCCAACTTGTCATCAATAAGGAAATATTTCCAAAAGTAATATAATCTTAATTATCTCGGTGTCTTCTTTCATTCACAAAATTGTCCCCGTCTGGAAAATAAATTATATGGTCGCTCTAGTTATAGGTATCACAGTTTTAAAGATACATGAAACCTCTCTAAATGGGCCCATCGTGTACATGCTGTCAGCGAACACCTGAGTGCGTGTGGAGGAGAGGAGCACCAGAGGTGCGGTAGTCAATGCGCCCGGACGCTGTGGTGTTCCCAGAGCTGTCTGAGGATGTCCAAGTCACCACAGACGGCAACGGCAATTGGGATGGAGAGAGCAGAAGGGAGCCAAGCTTCACCACCTTCAGTGAACGAGAAGTGATCCAGCTGGGAGAAGACAGCAGTGATCAGGATGAAGGCCTGAGGTCAGCTCTTCAGGGGAGCTGGGGACTTTGTGGACGGAAGGAGGGAGATTAGAAAGGCAAAGGGGGAGAGGAGCGGGCCTCTCCCATCCTAGGCCTGAAAATCAAGGGCTGAAAATCAACAGCCTCCCCTTGGAGGTTGCAGATGAGCCGGGGGTGGGGGGGCGGGGGGCAAGAAAGGGCTGAAGCTTCTGGGAGCTCGCTGACTACAGAGGGGAGTGCCCCACCCTGCAGCAGGGAGGCTGGCGTGGCAGTGGGCCTGGGTCAGGTCAGGGTTGCACAGAGCAGTTTGGAGATAAGGGTCCTGGTGCTGATGGGTGACGTGGGGAGCTTGGATGGAAATGCTGCCTTTCTCAACCCAAACTGTGCCCAACAGTGCTGAGGCAGAACCAGAATCCGAACGCTAGAAACAGAACTTTAGACACAATCCACCTCAAACCATCCAATGGCAAAAAAGGAAAACCAGGCCAGTGGAAGGTCATGCAGATGCAAAGGGACAGAACCACAGTTCAGATCTCTGTCTTCCAGTTGACTCATCTGCCCGCCTTCCTGGGGGTCAGAAGCCCCACCCACACCTCCATCCCTATGTTACACACACACACGCACACACGCACACACGCACGCACCTGGTCTGTCCTCTGTGGGCTGTGGTCCAGCCTTCGCAGAGCCCTCTGGGCCCTGCACACTCAGAGCCAATCTCCTAAGGCAACTCTAACTTTCGTTCCGTGGTCTCAGCAGAAAAGCTCCTCTGTGCCCTTTCTCCTCCAAGGCAACCAAAACAAGCAGACAAGGAGCACTGGGCCAGCTTCTCTGGGTACATAGGATGTCTAAACTCCACTCAACTTTATTTTCCCACCTCTCAGGAGTTAGAGCCCTTTGAAAGAAGTTTCTTTGCTAAAAGTTTTGTAACAAGGCTCTGCTAAAAAATGTCCAGCCAAACGGACAAGGTTGAAGGTTCAGATATTTCTTACTTCTCCGGGCTCTTTAAACTCTTTTGAGCAGGACAAAACCTCCATGAAGCAAGTTTTCCACCAACAGTCTCAAGGAGCTGGCATGGGTTTACACAGAAGACAATGCTTCTGTGTGCAAGGATTTTCCAGCCTCATGGAGGAGTTTCCAGCTAATCTTATTTCCCCCTCACAATCCTAAGAAAAGCTCTCCCCTTGGATTACCAACACAAAAATGTAGTAAGTAGGAAATATGCTTGAAAGCACGAATTACATTACTTTGGAAAGAGACATTTATTCAACTAATGCCTTTGAGGAATTCACGGTCCAGTGGGAAACAATACCAAATGAACACCTAAAATCATGTAATTATTACCATGGGATCGTGCACTAAGTGCACGGCTGGTGATTGCAAACAACCTCATGAGAAATGAAATCATACTAGGGCCTGGCAGTGAGTGAGTGCTGCACGCGGGGCACTCTTCTGAGGGCTTCTCGTGTATTAACTCACTTATCTTATCCCCAGGACTTGCTGAGAGAGGTACTATTGTTCTCATTTTACAGATCATGCAACCAAGACACGGAGGTGTCGAGTAACTTGCCCCAGGTAACAGAGCTGGTAGAGGCAGGTCTGGGAATTAAACCGAGACAATCTGACTCCAGGGTCTATATACTTAACCACTTTGCTTCTTGTTAATGGTAGCTGCACAGAAGGTTCTCTAGTAAGCTTCACAATTTAAAGTATATGTATAATTCTGCAAAGCATACTCTCAGGATCTATTAAATGTACAAAGTGAAGAGTCTGTTAAACGTCCAAGGCACACGGCACTTCCCCCCATCATCCCCCTTGATTCTCTGGACAGTCATCTTGCCCTCACTTTTTTTTTTTAAAGACTTTATTTGAGAGAGAAAGAGTGAGTGAGAGAGCATGAGTGGTGGGCGGGGGAAGGGGGGGTAGGAGAGGGAGAAGCAGACTCCCCACTGAGCAGGGAGCCCGATGCGGGGCTCGATCCCAGGACCCCGAGATCATGACCTGAGCCGAAGGCAGATGCTTAACCGGCTGAGCCACCCAGGCGCCCCACACCTTGCCCTCACTTAAGATGAGTAATTTTAACCTATTGTCCACAGTCCCTGCAGCTCCTCGAACACATTGGGCTCCCCATCCTCTTGTTAAACTCCTAATTATCCTTCAAGTCTCAGTAAAAATGCCACCTCCTGTTTGGAGCCCTCTCCGACGTGCTCAGATAGACTTA
Organism: Halichoerus grypus; assembly: GCF_964656455.1. NCBI lineage: Eukaryota > Metazoa > Chordata > Mammalia > Carnivora > Phocidae > Halichoerus > Halichoerus grypus. Next base: position 29,166,822 of record NC_135721.1, read on the forward strand.
GGCTCTCTGGATTCAGAGTCCTGACCCACCCATTTTCCAGCAACCTCCTTACTCATTAGCCAACACCATTCATACATGTCATGAGGGACATGGACCACAGGGAATGAGAACTTTAAATCTAAGTCACCCAACAGTGCCAACCCCTAATACAATGGCACTGGCAGAATGGGAGGCAGAGATGTTTCGGGAAGAGAGAAACAGGGTATGATGGCAAGAGAAAAAGAGGATCTAATTCCATCCACGCTGCACCACTCTTTAGAATGCCCCTCTGAGGTTTACTACGGTGCATTACAAGCACTCTTTTTCTGGGACCAGAATCCTTTCTGGGTATCTACCCACAGGGTAACTCTCTTCCTCACTTTCTGCTCTCACTTCTGCAGAAATGAAAACCCATTTTTCTGTTTACCTTTCCAAGTTTCTTTCAACAAACATGTTTTCTGTGAACAAACACCTATTATGTACCAGGCATTGTAATAGACCCTGGGGTACAGATGGAGAAGACCTGGTCCCCGTCCAAGGAGCTTAGAGGCTAGCGTGGGAGACACACAGATAGGCAGTGAACACCTGACTGATAGGAGAGGTGACAGGCACACTTGGGAAGGCTTCCTGAGCTGGGTGTGTCTGTTTCAGTCAGACAAAGAACGATGGAGAAGATGTCCCAGCAGAGGGAAAGACAGGAGCAAAGGCGAGGCACGACACAGTGACAGCACGAAATGTGAGGTGTCAGGAAAGGAAGCTGGGGAGAGAGGCAGGGGCCAGGCCATGGGAGGCTCCACTGGGTAAAGCTCTCTCGGTGGCAAGTAACAGAAACTCCATTCACAGCAGCTCAAGCAGAGGGGAGTTTTGGGAAGGAAACTGGAGTAACTCATGAACCCCAGGGTCAGGGAGACAGCAGAGCCTCAAAAAGGGGAGGAGGGACAGGAACAGGACAGAAAAAGCAGGCAGCCCTCTCACTGTACCCTCCTCCAGAACGATCTTCATCTGGAAAGTGTTCAACAACCCTGCAGAGAGGGAAAAGAGTGAAACTTCCGGCCCATTAGGGACTGACCCCCTGCAGCAGCCTCCTGAAGGCTGCAGGGCCACCCAGGAGACCATGCCGATGTGGCTGGCTGGGCACCAGCACTCACATTGTTCTATCTGACCACCTTGCAGTTAATAACCTCTCGAAGTTCCTAGAATGATCCAGTTGTCTGGAATGCTAGTGACTGCATGTCCACGAGTTCCTATGTTGGGAAAACCAACTCCAGGCTGAATAAAAGTCTTCCAGCAACACAGTCTCCCTTTGCTTTGTTTAGACACTTTACCCCAGAAAACCAATGGCGGTCTCTCTAAGACGTTCACTTCTCTCCACCTCGATGGCTACACTTAGGCTACTTGTTTATAGGCAGTAGCCTTTGAAAACTGTTCACACTGTCAGGGAAGCAGAAACGCTGCTGGGATCCACTTCCGTTTTTAGTATGAAGGTCTGACTGAGGAGAAATGGACTATTTAAATAGCCATCCACATGGAAAACAAATAAGGTTGAAATACCACAATTTTAATGCATGCCTGCCAGCCTGCCTAGCTTCCTCCTTCTTCCTTTCTTTCCTTCTTTCCTTCTTCTCTTTCCTTCCTCCCTTCCTTCCTTCCTCTTTATTTTCTTTCTTTTTTCTCTCTCTCTCTTTTTTCCTTCCTTCCTCCCTCTTTCTTTTCTTTTTTCTTTTTTCCTTCCTTCCTCCCTCCCTTCCTTCCTTCTTTCCTTCCTTTTCTCCTTCCTTCCTTACTTCTTTCCTTCTTTCGTTCCTTCCTTCCTCTTTCTTTTCTTTCTTTTCTCTCTTTCTCTTTTTCCTTCCTTCCTTCCCTCCTTTCTCCCTCCCTCTCTTCCTTTCTTCCTTCCTTCCTTCTTTCTTGTCCTATAATTGAAAAATACTGAGCTTAGCTTTACCCCCTGCCATCCCTCTTACACAAACTGGGCCTGCAGGCACTAAGCTGCCCAAGTAAGCAAATGCTATACTCTGCTTGGCAGCTGAGACTTTCTTATAAAAAGTACAATTCCAGCTGAATAGCTTCTTTCTGTGACTCCTCTAGTTTCACACTTGGTTGAGGTGAGCAGGGTGTATTCAGGTTAATGGCAAATTTGAATCTGGGTTCTCAACAAAGAGCCTTTACATGACTGCCCAGGGCACAGAAATGGGAAAAGGTCTGGAAGCCATGGAAACTGTGCAAACACCAAAACAAGACCCAAAATCAATATAATTGTTGTTAGTCTGACATTCCCAAGGCATCCGTAAACCTGTATCCTGATATTACGATATCAATTTTTTCAATTATCCTAATACTCTACAAGTTCTCCTTGAAATCCCAGTGAAAGGGAGTTTCTTTCCGACCTCAACAGGGGGGTTGTGTGGCATTTTAAAGCCAAAGAGGGAACGGGGACAAGTCAAAGGCACAAACCACTGTGGTAATGACCGTCTAAGATACACACCAAGCAAAATAAATGAGCAGACAGAAATTTCTAAAGGGCAAAGCGGCAGTGCAATTTGGTTTTCTCCTAAGAGAATACCCTCATTGAACCAGGAGACAACCATCATGTGGAAACCATGGGGGACCCTTCCAGCTCCTCTGACCTAAATGCAAGGCCTGGAACACCCACAGGCCTGTTTCCCTCTGCAGAGAGGCGTCATTCTCCCAATGTGAAAAATCAGCCTTTTCATCTGGGAGTTGTTCTGATCCTGGACACAAAATGCCGGAGCCGTGGCAGCCTCAGGGGGAAGAGAGGGATGCCCACACGGCCAGCAGCCAAGAGGGTCCTGGCTGGACCACAGGCGTGTTCAGGAGCAGTCCTGAGGCATACCTCAAGATCCCAAAGATGCTGGGTCCTGCAGTATGGCAGCGAGGCTAAGCCCATGCCACTGAACGGTTAGCTACTGTTCCGATGATTGCCTTCCTTCCTACGGGCTGAGGAGGCCTAGGGGAATCCTGGGGACAAGAGCAAAGCCAATCACAGACGTCAGTGACAAAGTCCCAACGTGGCACCAAGTGTGCTAGCAAGCCTAGGATTTACTTTCCACCTGGCCCCTCCTTGGGGTTGAACTGCAGCTGATAAAGAGAATCCACTGCCCTCTGGAATTGGTGTCCTGCCACCCACGTTGCCCATCATCTGGCCCCTTTCATTTTGAGGTCCTGTGGGACACGAGGGCCTGACTGTGTAGTAGGCCGTCTAACCCAGTAGGGTCGGTGGTGTCCGTAGCTGTCGAACCTATTGCAGGGCGGCAAACACCCCCCCCAGCCATGGCAATAATTCCTGCTACGTGCGGACTACTAGCTCCCAGATAGCGGCTGTTTTTTCCAGATGCCCTCCAAAGCCCTTCCTACCACAACATCCCTCCCAGGAGTTTCTGGTCGCCCCGGATCCCGCACACCCACAACAGTGCCAAGGCCTACCCCAGTCCCCCGTCCCAGCTACATGTGATCTGCCAGCAGTTGAGGAACTCTTTCTTACTAAAGCGTAAGTGCAGAACAAAGAATTCTCTCTTGAGATCTGTGGATGCTTGCAATCACACTTCACCACACTGGCTTGGTACCCGGAAAGCCTGGGCTGGGGTGGCGCATAGGTTTTGCACCGGTAGTAATGACTGCCCAAAGAAGCATATGAAGAGAGAGTGAGGCCAAGGGCCCTTAAAGAAAGAGATGCTAAAATCAATTAGTGACGTCGGCCACGGCAGAGGGATGCGGCAGCGGCAGCTCTCCCCGTTGGGATCTACTCACCTCTATAAAGAGCAAAGCTGCATCTTGAAAAGCACACTTGGGGAATTAAAAGGGAGCTTTCTTAGCTTTTCCTCCTAAGTATGGCATTGCCCACAAATTCTTTTAAATAAATCTCATTTTCTGGGAAAAATTAGGAATGGAGAAAATTCGTTTTTAGTTTGACTCCTTTTCTAAGGAGGTTTCTAAATAAATCACCTGGAAAGATTCAGGTTATGAATGTTTTTAAACCAAGAGGTCTTTGTAATGTGTTGCTTTTGGTTACCAGGTCCAGAACTCTCCCCGGTGCAGTTTCTTGCAGCAGGTTACATAGGCCCTGTTAGCAGCTGCCCCAGGTTTGCTGGGCTGGAGAGGAGGAGAAAGGAAGCTGCGAAGCTGGCCCTCCTGAGGGGTTTCCGTACACGCCTCGCACCATCTTTGAGGGACTTAACTGGGATAATAGACGTGAAGGCACCATACTTTAGAGGGGAAAGTAAAGACTCAGAGACTGTCTCGTCCCGGCATCACATATCAGATAAACAGCAGGTTTAAACCCAAGTCTGCCTCAAAAAAAAAAAAAAAATCATTTAAGTAAATACAACATAATTTAAGTAAATGCAATAAAATCATGCACCAATATTTTGGAAAAAAAACATCAGTTATTTAAGGTTTGCTACCTACAGAAGGAAACAGAAAGCCAATAAGCTAAAAAGCCATGGAATGAAATAAACTGAAGCGATGAAGAAATCTCAAATTTACAAATTCTGAATAAGAATGAAGATGAGGATGAAAGAAGGATGTCTAAAATGTGAAGTCAGAAATATAGAATTATTTAAAGAAATACTGTTTCCGAGCTTGCAAGTATATATAGAAACTTCTCAAAGGACTAGGTAAGAACAAGTTTCCTGGATGAAGAAAGAAATCCTATATTTTTCCCTCACTGAAGAACACAGATCTTACTTAATTTTGGAAGCAGATCACCACCTGCGTATGGGATGGTAGTGGGTATTTCTCATTATCCAGAGACCTCTTTTGTCATGTTTCTTGGGTGTGAAAAGGCATTGCAAGTCCCCTCCTCCACCTATGTGGACAGGAGCTTGTCTGCAGAATCTACAAGATTAGCCTTCATTTTATTCGTCTTCTAAAAAATACAGCTTTTCATTGACTTTCTCTTTTGCTTTTCTGTTTTACATTTTATTGATTTCTGCTTTTATCTTTTTCATTCCTTTGTTCAGCTGACTTTGGGTTTATTTTACTCTTCTTTGTCTAGTTTCTTAATGTGAAAGCTGAGGTCATTGAATTGAAAGCTTTCTTCTTTTCTTATATAGTTTAGTGCTATAAATTTCCCTCTGAGTACTCTTTAGTTACATCCCACAAATTTTAGTATGTTGTGTTTTTGTTTTCATTCAACTCAAAATATTTTTCCCAATATTTTCAATAGACTTTACTTTTTAGAACAGTTTTAGGCTCACAGTGAAATCGACCAGAAAGTACAGAAATTTCTTATATACTCCCTGCCCAGCCCCCTGTGCCCCGCCCCCCCACACATGCAGCCTCCCCTACTGCCAAGGTCTCATAGCCAGGTGGTACATTTATTATAATAGATGAGCCTACGTTGACACATCATTATTACCCAAAGCTCACAATTTACATTAGAGTTCACTCTTGGTGTTGTACATTCTATGGGTTTGCACAAATGTATAATGACATGTATCCACCATTATAGTATCATACAAATAGTTTCATGCCCTAAAAATTCTCTGAGGTCTGCCCATTCATCCTTCCTCTCCCAAGTCCCTGAAAACTACTGATCTTTTTAATATCTCCAGAGTTTCCAGAATGTCATATAATTGAAATCATATCTTTCACTTAGTAATATACATTTAAATTTCCACCATGTCTTCTCATGGCTTGACAATTCATTTCTTTTTAGTGCTGAATAATATTCCATTTTCTGGATGTACCACCATTTATTTATCCATTCACCTACCAAAGGACATCTCAGTTACTTCTAAGTTTTGGCAATTATGAATAAAGCTGCTATATGCATGTTTTTCTGTGATTATAACCTTTCAACTCAGTTGGGTAAATACCATGGAGCATTATTGCTGGATTGTATGCTAAGAGCAGGTCTAGTTTTGTAAGAAACTGCCAAACTGTCTGTCAAAGTAGCAGTACCATTTGCATTCCCACTATCAGTGAATGAGATTTCTTGTTCCACATCCTTACCAGGCAAAATACTTTTTAATTTTCCTTTGACCCTTTGGTTATTAAGAAGTATGTTATTTAGTTTCCAAATATTTGGGGATTTTCCAGACACCTTTTTTTATTGGCTTCTAATTTAATTTTACTGTGGTCAGTGTACATACTTTGTATGATTTGGACCCTCTTTAATTTATTGAGACATGTTTTATGGTTCAGAATATGGTCTATCTTGGTAAATGTTCTTGGCACATGAAAAAAAAAAGTGTTTTTCTGCTCTTGTTGGGTAGAATGTTCTATAAATGTTAATTAGGTTGGTAGTGTTAGCCAAGTCTTCCATATCCTGATTGCCTTTCTGTCTATTTCTTCTCTCAGTTATTGAGAGGAATATTGAAATCTCCAAAACTATAATTGTAGATTTGTCTATTTCTCCCTTCATTCTATCAGTTTTTGCTCCACTTATTTTGAAGCTCTGTTATTAGGTGCATACACTTTTAGGATTGTTATGTTCTCTTGATGAATTAACCTCTTAATCATTATGAAATAAACCTCTTTATCCCTGTTCTCTGAAATCTGTTTTGTCTGATGTTAATATAGTCACTGAGGCTTTCTTTTGGTATGGCATCTTTTTCTATCCTTTTACTTTTAACTTATTTGAGTCTTTATGTTTAAAGTGGATTTCTTGTATGCGGCATTTTATGTAGGCAATGTCTCATTATTTGTATATAATTTGTCAATCTTGCCTTTTAATTATGGTGTTTACACCATTTACACTTAATGTGATTACTTATGTAGTAATCTAGCACCTTGCTATTTGTTTTCTATTTGTCATACTTGTTCTTTATTCCCCTTTTCCTTTTCCTGTCTTCTTTTGGATTAATTGAGTATTTTATTATTATTCTATTCTGTCTCCTTTTTTGGCTTATTAGCTATAGTTTTTTGAGGGGCACCTGGGTGGCACAATTAAGCATCCAAATCTTGGTTTTGGCTCAGGTCATGATCTCAGGGTGATGAGATCAAGCCCTGCGTCAGGCTCTGCACTCAGCGTGGAGTCTGCTTAAGACTCTTTCCATCTCCCTCTGCCCCTATCCCCTCTCTAAAATAAATAAATCTTAAATATATATGTATTTATTTAAAATAAATATATATATATTAGCTATAGTTTCTTTAAGTGGTTGCTTTAGATTCAATGGTATACATTTATATATTATGCTACTTCACAAATAGTGTAAGAAACTTGCAACACTAATTCTATGACATGTGTTAATTCTGGGTTATTTTCAATTTATTACATTTTCTCTTCATTTGGGATGTGTTTTCCTGCTCCTTCCCATACCAGATAATTGGATCCCAAACATTATGAATTTTACCTTTTTGGGAACTAGATATTCTTGTGTGTGTGTGTGTGTGTGTGTGTGTGTGTGTGTGTGTGTGTGTATTTGAGCTTTTCATGTCTTACTTTTAAACTTTAAGACAGAGCCAAAGCAACCTTTAACCTAGGGCTGAATTTTTACACAGTGATGAGGCAATAATATCCTTCTGAGTCCTCTACCTAATGCCTCAAACTTTATAATATATTCTACTGTGCCTGGTGGAAACATGAACTATTCCCAACCCTGTGTAACATCAGAGGATTGTTCTGCCTATCTATTAGGTGATTCTTTCCTCAGCCTCTGATAGGCTCCTCATATGCTTATACTTATCAATACTTAGCTGAAGACTTGGGGAAGACCCAGTTCAGATCTCCAGAGCTTTCCAGTAGTATGCTGTCCTGAAATCTCTAGCTATCTTGGACTCACCAAACTCCGAACTCTGTCTCTTCAATTCACAAAGACCTCTAGGCTCTGCCAGGTTTTACCTCATGTCAGGGACACGCTAGGCAGTAAGCTAGGGCCACAACTTGTTTTCCTCTTTCTCAGGAATTATTGCCTTGTTCTGGCTGTTGTTCAATATATGAAAACTACTGTGGTTTTTTTTTCCCCTCTATTGTTTAAAGGGGGGAGATAAATCTGGTCTGTTACTTCACTTGGCCAGAAGCATGATTTGGTCTTTCATTATAAAGAGTAAAGGAGGCCTACATTTTTTATATCAGAAGGTTGAAATTTAGGGGGTTTTTTGGTACTGGTTGGGCCAAAGAATTTATGCCTAAAGATGTTTATTTTTTATGACATTTCTTAAGGTTTTTATTTAGCATCTTTAGGAAAACAAACCAACTTCTTCTAAGGTATAAAAGATAATCCTCTTGGAGTAGAAAGAATGCAAGAAGAGTCATTAATCGACTGAGAGAAAACTTAAACAACCTTAGGGACAAACTCAAGGCTATATCTAAGACAACAATGTTCCTCAGGATTTGTGTGAAAGGAAGCCTACTTAGGAGGATTTGTTTGATCATTCTTCAGAGAGTGAGTGAATTCAAAACAGGGGATGAACAAACAAGATTAGAATGATTGAGATATCATATAGAAAAAGTGAATGTCTCATTTGGAAGGTGATTTGAGGCACTGTTCTCAAGAGTCAGGATATCAGGACTCAGTGTCTACAAATTACATATATTATCTTTTATAATCAGGGTGAGAGAGAAAAAATGAGGGAAAATGCAAAATAGAAATGAGTGATTAAAGAGATTCCTGTCTAATGGGGCATTTGGGAAAGAGAACATTTGTGGTTTAACCCAAAATCCATTTGAAATTGACTTCTCACTGCCATCTTCTACTATAGAAGCTGAAAAGTGAGATACTTTCTCAACATCCATTAAATGTAGGGAGGCAGTGTTGTGGCCAGTTAGATACGTGGAGAAATCTGCTGGAGGGCCACTGGGCAGATTTCCTTTGCTGTCAAAAGAAGAAAAGTCCTAATTAGTACTACCCTTCCCCATTTTTTACCTTCTTCTTGCCTTGAGGTTGGATAGCATGACTGCTATTGTGGGAGCCATCTTGAAACCAAACAATAGATGAAAATCCAATCCTCTAAGAAGGGCAGAAGAGGAATAAAAAGAGGCCTGGACCCTTCTTGACATTTTGAACAGTTGGACCAATGCCAACAACTCCCTTACACTGAGCCTCTATTTTTTAGGCCATTATTTGTTGTGTTTTCTCAAACTTAAAAGCTAATTCCATTCCTTGCTGATACAGAAGCAAAACATAAATTGGCAGGGCTGCACTTTGTTCGTCTGCACATTGAAGACAAATTAGTCCAATAATGACCAAACACACTGGGAATAAGCAAGGCAAGGTGGCTGATATCCATGACTCATTCCTAATTATTCTTTGCCATTTGTTTTACATGTTTGTACCTAGAAAGACTGTTTAAATTGGTGGAAACTGTCCACTGACTATAGTATCAGGAACCAAATTACTCCTCCAACTAACACACAAAAAAAGAGATGTTTGGGTAAAGCAACAAGACTTAAGGAGAGGGGAAAAAAGAATTGGTGTCCTGTTTTTCCAGGTGAGGTAAGGGAAATGGAGAAGCTGAGTAACATACCTCCTCAGTTACTGATGCAGAAATCTTCAGACGGCATTCTGAGCAAATTCTTGATCCACCTCAATTTTCTCCTCCTCATCCTTCAACTTGCCATGAGGAATTGAATGTGAAAAATGAGTACTTCTTTTCTTGAACTCTTTGAAAATTAAGAAACACATTTAGATGATCCTTGGATAATAAGAATAAAAACTATAATACCACGCACAGAAGAAATTACAAGAAACATAAAAATACAGACCTATAGAAAATAAATATGAAAACCTAGAAGAAATGGAATATTTCCTACAAAATATAAATTATCAGAATTAATCCAAGAAGTGAATGTTTTGAACCAAAGATATTAGAAAAGCAATTAAAAATCCTATCTCTAAAAAAGGCGGCCTCGGGACCAAAAGATTTCTCAGCCAAGTTTCATCTAATCTTTAACATATAATTTCAATGATCTCTTATTTAAACAATTCTAAAGTGTAGGAAAAGATGAAAAGCTCCCCAATTCATTCTATGAAACAAGTATTGCTTTCTAAAAATGTTTTATTCAAGTATAATATACATACAGAAAAGTGTACATGTAAGTGTAAAATTAGATGAATTTTCATGAACTAAACAATCCAACATAAACAAGCACCCAGATAAAGAAACAAAATACTACCAGCACTGCAGAAGTCACCATCTGACTCCCTTTCAGACACTCTGTCCTCCCCTACCTATCTCTCACTGAAGATAACCACTCTCCTGACTTCTAACAGTTAACATAGATTAGGTTTGCCCATTTTTGTACTTTATATAATGGAAAGCATACAGTATTCTTTTATAGCTGCCTTTTTAGGCTCAACATAATGTTTCTGAGATTCATCCATATGTTGCTTGTACTTATACACTGTTCATCCTCATTGCTGTATAATATTCCATTGTATGAATACCAAAACGTATTTATCCATTCTATAATAGATGGACTTTTAGGTAGTTTCTGGTTTGAAGCTATTACTAATAATGGTGCTATAAGCATTCTAGAACATATCTTTTGGTGTACATATGTATGCATTTTATTGGGTGTCTGCCCAGAAACAGAGTTACTAGATTTCATCTGTTCACTTCCGTAGATTCATCCAAATGGTTCTCCAACATGTTTGAATAAATTTGCATTCTCACTGGCTAGGGGGTGAGCCTTCTGATTAGTTCCACATTTTGTCAACCTGCATAATTTTTTACCTCTAATAAAAAGTCCACTGAAGAAACCCATAGACCAATCTCACTTAGGAATATGCATGCTGAAGTTCTAAATAAAATATTAGCAACTGGAAAACTGATTTATAAAAGACAGAATAACACATTATGACCAAGTAGGTTTTATTCCAAGGAGACAAGAATGGCTTAATGTCAGCAGCTCCACAAACAATCTAGCTAGTCACCAGATTAAAGGACAGTAACACCCAAACACATCAAACGAAGCTGAAAAGGCATTTGACAAAATTCAGCAGCTATTTCTAGTAAAATCTCTTGGTAAAACAGGAAAGAATTTATTTAAATAAGATTATTTACCAAATAGCAACATAAATACTCAAAATAGCTAAATATGCAAACTATTTCAATTAAAATCAATAGCACACAGAGATGCCTGCTATCACCATTATCACTTAACACTATAATGGAGTTTCTAGACAATAAAGATTCTAGAGAAGAAAAGAATTTTTCAAACACTGGAAAAAAAGTTATTTTTGTGATTATGTGAGTTTGAGTGTCATTACCTTTGTGACTGTCATCATTATATTTCTAAAAATCCCAAGAGACTGTAGTGAAAACTTCTGGAATTAATGAGAAAATTTAGTAAGTATATATAATAAATGTGTTGTATTCAAGGTAAGCACACACACACACACAAAAGTAAGCTTTTTATTTATAATAAGCCTTTAGAAATGGAAATGGAAAAAAATCCATTCTCAATAATGACCAAAAGACTAAGAAACAAGACTACATTTAGTAAAAAAAAAAAAAAAAAAAAAAAAAAAAAAGACACAGGACTTAAGTGAAGAGAAGTCTCAAATCTCAATCTTACTAATGATATAGACAGGATCTGAGCAAACAGAAAATGATACAATTTTGTTAGTTCTTAGAAGACAATATCATATGTCAAATTTCCCAAAATTAATCTTTACATTTAATGCAGTTTCAACCACTAATTGGATAAAATGATCACAAACTTCAAATGCCTGATAATAACCAAGAAAGGTAGTAAAAAGAACAGTAGTTCAGGAGTGTGGGGTGACACAAAGCTCTGCCTGACCATTTTATAAAGCCCTTGTATGCAAACACAGAGTCACTGTAATTAAATGCATGATATTGCCATATATAGAGTACTATAAGCAGAGTATATTGAGAAATCTCATTATATATGAAAAATTAATATATGACAAAGTTGGTATTTTGTTTCATTGGAAAAAGATAATTTGATAAGAAGTGTTGGAACAATTGGCAACCCACTCAGAAGAAAGTAAAGTTGGATCCATAGCTTGCATTCTATACAAAAACAAATTCCAAATGTAAAGAGTAAAGACAAATGTGAAAAAAACACTAACAATAAAAACCAAGAATAAAATGCATAAGCCATTCTAGGAGACTACACATGCCACCCAGGGGTGAAGGCCTTAATACAGAATACTTTGAAATTTTTATATATTTATAAATGTCCATATTTTATAAAATAATATACTTGAGTATATACTAATATAAAATTTTGAATGGGAAAAGGTATTATAAATATGGTAAACAAATTACAGTTTGGAGAAAATTTGCAAATAATATGATGAAGTGTTTACATATAATGTAGAAAGAGCACTTACAATTTTTTTTAAAAAGACAGTGCACATATGGGCAAAATATTAATAAAAATGAAGTGAATGAAAAATAAAAATAACTAAAAACTTACAATGTGAATAAAAAGATACAAATAATGCAATTCACCTTATGAGCGAAATCCAAATGGCTAAGTTTTCTATGGAAAAAGTACTTATTACTATTAGTGGTCAATAGACAACTTACAAGAGTTAGGAAAACTGTTTGCAACCAAGAGTAGAAAGGCTTAATATATATGTGTAATATACAAAAACCTCCTATGAACTAGTTAAATAAATAAATAAAAAGGCAAACACAACAGAAAGATATAAACGTAAAGCTATAAATAAAAATATGAATATTTGTGGTAGAATTCTAAGATGGCCCCCGTGATCTTCGCTCCTGGTGTTTACTCCCATGATAACACCACATTTACCAAGCAAAGGGAGTTTGTGGAAGTTATTTAAGGTTACTAACCAATAGACCTTAACATACAGAAATTATCTGGGTGGGCCTACTCTAGGCACACGAGCCCTTTGAAAAGCAAGAGAGTTTTCTCTGGCTGATAGCAGAAGAGAAAACACAGTCAAGTATGAGAAGGATCTGATGAATCCTTGCTAACTTTGAAGATGGCAGGGGTGGGCGGTAGCGTTACATACAAGGACTGGAGAGTAACCTCTCAAAGCTGAGAAGAACTTCTGGCTAACAGCCAGCAAGGAAACAGAGACCTCCATCCTACAACCGTCCTACAATTGTAAGGTTTGAAATTCTGCCAACAACACGAATGAGCCTGGAAGTGAATTCTTCCCCCAGATCCTTTAGTTAAGAGCCCAGCCTGGCACACACTTTATCGGACACTAAACAGAGAGCACAGTCAAGGCCACTTCAAGTTCTAACCCACATAACTATGAAATAATAAACGGGTATTGTTTTAAGCTGCTAAATTTGTGGTAATTTGTTATACAGCAACAGAAAACGAATACCAAAGGTAATTTAATTATGAGTGAAATCCAAATAACCAAAGAACATATGAAAAGTTATGCAGATTTACAGTAATCAGGAAAATGAAAAAAAAATAATATGGAGAAATCACTGTACACACCACCAGTCTTTTTTCTTCTCATTTTTTTTTTAATGCTACAAAAGCTATTGCTTGTGGGTATAAAAAGGGCATTTTTATACTGTACATTTATTGATGAAAATATAAATTGTTCCAGCCTTTTTGGGAAACAATCTGTCAATACTTATTAAAAAATTTTAAATCTACATCTCTCTCAACCCAGCAATCCTATTGCAGGGACTCTATTCCGTAGGAGTGAAACCATCATGGTCATGAATATGTGCACAGGCACAATTACCAAAATAGTGAAAATCTGGTAGTAAATGCCCACTGATTATGGAAGAAGTTTAAGACATCATCATCAGAGTATTCATCATTAAAAAGAATGAAATAGCAGCTATAAGATAGACTTGAAGGAATTTCTATCACATATTGTTGGGTGAGAAAAGATGCAGAGGACAAGTATTATCTCATTTATTTAAAGCAAACAGACCCACCAAAAAATCTTTTTATTCGTGTGTGTATATTAAGGAATTTAAAAGAAATCTATGTATGTATAGGCTTATAAGTTGCTCAAAATATACATTAAATTTTAAAAGCAAGTTGCAGAGAACATGTAGAATAAGACAAAACTCCACGCAGTATTTGTGTACACATACTTGTATGAAGAAGAATAGAGACATATGTAACGCTATTACTACACGGGGGGTGGGAGTGAAATGGTATGGTGGGATGTGATGAGTTCTGCTATTATGTGTCTTCATTACTTATTGCTCTTTTCTGTTGCTCTTTTTTTCGTTTTTATTTATTTAGGTAATCTCTAGAGCCAACATAAGTCTCAAACTTACGACCCCAAGATCAAGAGTAGCATGCTCTTCCAACTGAGCCAGCCAGGCCCCACCTTGTGTTGCTTGTATTACTTTTTATGTCTGAGAAACAACATCTCCTTTCCCTTTATTTATCCTTAGCACTTACCACTTAATATTCTGTATTTTTTACCTGTATTATTTGTTGTTTTCCCCAACTGGAATGTAAGCCACATCAGGTAAACGATTTTGTCTGTTTGCTGATGAACGCCAGCGCCTAGAATGGCCGGGCACATAGCAGTCACTCAAATATTGAGGAAAGTAGTATTTTATGTATAACTTCTTCTTTAGGGCTACTCTTGATGTTCATTTTAACCTTGTTTCTCCTAAATACCTGATATTCTAGAAGTTATCAGGAGTGTGAGAGAATTACGTGACAGGAAGTATGAATGCAGGGAGTGAGTAATAATTATTTGTTGGATGTTTATTACTGCCCAACATTTTATCAGGTGTTTTGTATCTATTATCTCAAATCAATCTATCAGGTAGATTTATCATCTCCTTTTCACAGATGAGAAAACAACTCACAAGAGTTAGCTTGACTACAGTTTCACTGACAATAAATGTCCTGTGTCCAGGCCAAAATCCTGTTCCTTCCTTTGTGCTGTACTGATCTTAAAAGAATATTTTAATAATTAAAAAAGAGATAATAGTTCTTACATAAGGATTTAACATTGAGATTTAATTTAATATTTCACACTCACACAATTCACTTCTCTGTTGATGATTCTATTAGTAAGTCATTTGATTGTTATATATAAATTGTCTGTCTCTAAACTTGACTCTTTTACTCCTGAAGCAGTTAAGCTCTGCAGCTCAAGGCCGCACGCCACTTGGACCCTGGTAGAGCGGTAGCAGTAAACCGAGACAACACAAGCTCTTCCGGGGCGACTTAATAAACATTTAGATAATTACCATCAAATGATCTGGACAAAAAGCAGCCCTGAAAACATCCTGAGGGATTTGTCCTAGATTCTCCCAATTCAAGGCAAGCTCCCCAGAGGAATGCCTTTCTTGACAATCTTCTGCTGGAACTTCCTACTTCTTTGGAAAAAAACAAAACCCCAGCCAGTTAGGAACAGCAGGACCATCTGAGGGTCACAAGGCAAGAGTGGTGGACCTGGCCTGGGCCCGAGACAGTCCTGGCAGGTCGAGGTTCCAGACTGCAGCAGCGGCCCCAGAGGGGAGCAGAGGTCAGTGGGGTGGTGCTGCGGAGGTGAGGGAAAGAAGGGGCCCCATAACAGGGTTCAGACATGCCTCATCTTCCCCCACATGCTTTGCTCAATTCCAGTGCAGGCAGGACTGGAAGTGTGCAGCAGCGGGAGGGTGGTGCCTTTGGCATTCTGTTGCCACCTTCCAGGTGAGGTCCGAATTCCCCCCTAGTTAGGGTGCAGACCTCCATCTTGGGATCAGCTTCACAGATCGAAATACATTTGCGATTGGCTAGGGACTGGCGGAGAGGACCTTTTTTTTTGTCTTTGAAGAACTGGATAGATTCAGAGTTTTGAAAATGTGCTGATTACTCACCCAACAAATAGTTATTGAGTACGTTTTGTATGGTAAGGCACCAGGAGAGGTGCTAAGGGGACTATAAGAAAAACAAGTGAGGAGCTTACAGACACTGAAGCAAACAAAGATCATTAACTGTTTTTAGTTCATTAGGTAACAGTGAGTGATACTTAAAGTCTGAGTTGAGGATGGGGTATAATGAAGGCGTTCATAGTAAGACTCATCACTACCTGCTGCCCATACTACAAAAAAAATCCACAAGATTTTGAAATACATAAAATAAACTTATCACATCTTCCTTGCTAGTCTTTGCACTTCCAAAATAATTTTTAAAAATCACACAAAATTTGTGTTTATCTGCAGAGGCAAGCTGTATGTAACTTGCGTACATCAAGGACACAAAACCGCATGGATCTCTAACCTTCGATTTCAAAAGTAAAATCATTTCTGCCTCCAGAAAGCAATGATGTTCCTAAGGAGAAAAAACAATCTGCTTGCAAGGTTTATTTTTTTTTAAATTGGAATCATTAGACGTGTATTCCGCGTATTGTAGGATATGAGAAATAGGAGCTTATTGTCTTGCTTGTTTAAAAAGCTGACCAGAATGAGTAAAAGAAAGCCTGAATATTTTAGAGCTGGTAGAAAGCCTTTCTTCTGACCCTGAGATCTACAAGGAAACCGAACAGGTACTATTTCACTGAAAAACAAAGTTTCCATTTAAATGAATTAAGTGGTATTTTAGCTGATTCAAAACTCGTGAATGGCAACTGGCAGAATCTAACCTTAACGCTGATAGCTCTGAGGGGACATTGCTAATTAACATTTTTTACATGCTATACATGTTAATTTTAACATATATGAAATACGGAAGTCTCCATGTTGACCTGCAAACTATGTACAAACATAGTGCTTTTCCAGGCAGTCACAATATGGAGACATTTACCACTTGTCTACATAGCAGTTGAGTACTATATCAGGAGTGTTACTCATAAATGACTGTCAAGAGATGTGAGACCAATGAATTTTTTTTCTAAAATACACAATGAATGAAATTATTCCAACAGGATATTCAGAAATACATGGGCTCAAAAGTCTGTAGAAAAATATGCAAATATATATATATATATTTTAAAGATTTTATTTATTCGAGAGAGAGAGACACAGCAAGAGAGGGAACACAAGCACGGCAAATGGGAGAGGGAGAAGCAGGATTCCCGCTGAGCAGGGAGCCCGATGCGGGGCTTGATCCCAGGACCCTGGGATCATGACCTGAGCCGAAGGCAGACGCTTAACGACTGAGCCACCCAGGCGCCCCTGCAAATATATTTTTAAGTGCTTTTAAAAGCATAGTCAAAATCATTCAAAACAGAATTCATCCTATAAAAATAATTCTCCAATCTTTTCGTGAGATTATCACTTGGCCACATGAGAACATTCTTACATGTCTGGTCTTCATTCTGACATATGCAAATGGTACAACATACCTGGGCCTATGTTAATACGGCTTCCTAAAATATCATAGAAACTATGTTGTCTGATACTTTACCAGGGGGCTCTAGGATAACTTTTGATGTAAAAATCTTTAATTTAGGTAACAAGGACCAATGACAAGCCAGAATTGGAACCATTCACTTTTGTAGGTCAAAAGATCTCAGAGGTCATTGTTCCAGGCCATTTAAAGAGAAAGAAGGACAATGGGTGGTGGGTCCAGATTGCAGAGATATCTGGCGGCTTTTCCTTCTTGGTATGGTGCTTTTTTCCCCACACTCTCACCCAAATTAGCCAGAACCCAAAGTAAACTTTCTGATGAGATTTCTTTTGCTCTAACGTAAGTTAATCTTGTTTATTTATGAAAAATTACTGCCTTGGTCCCACTTCCATCAGGAAGTAGCCAGGTATCAGTATCCTTTAACATTTCGGCACATCTAAGTCACAAGTTGCTTGTTTTTACAACTCCTACTTAACATAAAATTTTGCTTTCTGGGGTGCCTGAGTGGCTCAGTCGGTTAAGTGTCCGACTTGATTTTGGCTCAGGTCATGATCTCAGGGCCGGGAGATCAAGCCCCAAGTCCTCCGTGCTCAGCAGGGAGTCTGCTTGAGATTCTTTCCCTCTGCCCCTCCCCCACTCTCTCTCTCAAATAAATCCTTAAAAAATCTTTGCTTTCCATGCAGGTTTTTTTTTTATTTTTTTAATTAAAGAAAGTTTTTCAGGTTGGGAAATTTCATTTGTGAATGATGGGTTTCCCTTACCATTACCCTTAATTTGATGATGTTATTATATGAGGTAATTCAAAAATATCTTTGGTTTGAGGTTGGAGATTGGGAAGCTGGTATATATACTGGATCTTAAGAGAGCACAGAAAATTTTGGCACATGAATTAAGAATACTAATTCTAGTACTCCAAGTGTATTTAACAGATGTTTTACTGTGGGTTCTCCTTTACATTACTGGATTAATTCTCTCTCTCTTAAAGAGGAACACAGGAAAAGTCAATGTGGAGTTAGCATCTGGACCAGCCTTCAATGTAAGGTGAATGGCTAAATCATCAAGGACAAGAAAATTTTCTACAAAACAGGCCCTTCCTGGTAGCAGGATATTGCAGATTTTGTTCACTCAAATAGATCCTTCAAGTCTGACTGAGGCCACCATTACCTTTAGTCTAATTAAACAGGATTAAGAAAGGGCTTAGGGTTGTAGGAGCTAAGTGAAACAAAGTGAGTCATTTTCTGTATGGTGGGTTTTGAATTGTTTGGTTTTGTAAGTATATAAAATATACTAAATTAAAAATTGTGTTCCAGAAAATATGGATTTCAATTTTCAGACCTGCAGGTCAGTGCTTACCCATAAAACTGGAGTGTCCTGATCATTGTAAGCAACAGGTGTAACTAAGAAGTAACAAGTGGAGGGATGCTTCATGGTTACAGTGATTGGGTTAAATAGTGCTGCTAGATTCCTAAGTGTTCCTGGTGACTACCCTAGGTGCCAGAACAGCTCTGGGATGGTCTTGGGAAATCCAATGCAGGTCAGAATACCACTCTGGGGTACCCCAGAGTGTCCATCAATCCATGTAAAAACATTTAGCATCCTCCTGACCTTCTGAACCGGATTACTCTAAAATAACTCCAGCAAATGTCTCAGTTCTCATTAAAAGGGACAAAAGGGATATTTCTGACACTACTGAAAAATGTGTCCATGACAAAGGATATAACACTCATTACTACAGAAGCATACAGAACATCAAAGAACAGCAGATAGTTTCAAGGACACTCTTAGATTCCACATAACATTATGGCTTCAGATTGGAACAAAGAGATTGTGAATTGTGGGCAGAGAAAGCCTTTGAAAAATAATGTTGATTTGAAAAAGCAAGGGGAAGGGGAAGGCTTATGTTTGTTAAATAGCCAAACAAAAAATAAAAACACATTTTAATTTTTAAAAAATATGTAACTGAACACTTGAAAAAATACGCATGTGTCCCTGAAAGTATCACTGACCCAATCTTATGGAGTATTTTATTTAATTTTACTGGCTTTCCAAAGGTTCAAACTCTATAATGATAAATTTCTCTACCTTCCTCACAATCAATAATTAAGACTGGTCCATTCCTTTGGACTCACATCTACTTTGTCTTACACCCCTTTTATTTCTCTGCATGCCTCTCCTACCCACCCCCCCACCAAAAACACAAAATCAAGATGTATTATTTTAACTGCAAATCCACTAGATTCCAAAATATTTCAATTCATGAGACACCTATAGCACATTATCTATATTTGTACTTTATTTAAAAACAAATAATACACTTAGAGCCACCAAAAAAGATATCTTAATTAGCTTATCCATACCCTGAATTTACAAAAGAAACTTCTTGCACCACAAAAATTAGCATTTGGATTAATTTACATTAATTAATATAACTGAATTTAAAAATACCTGAAGATCAAACAATCTGGTCCAGGGCTCACCAGTTGGGGGGTGGGGAATTGGGTGAGTGGAGAAAAGGAGTTACTTAGGAAACTGAACTGATGATGCCCTGAAGTCAGCTCTAGTAAACTGAAGTTAAGAAGACATAAAGTAACCAGTAGATTTCAGGATTACAAAGAAGTGGTTCCTCCTAAAAACAGATATTAGATCATATAGTTGGAATGGGTGTGGGGGATATCTCTTAATTTGGATTGAAAAAAAGTGTGTGGAGAGGGGGGTTGTATTTGTTTCTCACAAGAGGCAAACTTCAGCCAAACAATGAGAAGAAAGTAGGGCGGGAGGTATGTGGTAGACTGAAGGCTTTCTGACTGCTGATAATACCGAATTTAGCAGATCTGTACCAGTCAACTAAAATACCATTCTCTGAGACATTATCAGAAAGGAGCTAACAACCAGGGAAAAATCATTCTACTTTAACAAGGCACTCACTGGTTCACAGCCTGTTAAAAATCCAGGCAGACATTAAAGTTAATCTAAATTAAAATGAACTTTCTAATTTGCATCAGAGGGATGACAAGCATGTGGTCCCAGTTAAATAAAATCTAAGCTTGACTAGCAAAGATGCAGAAAATTCTGACCCCTAAGTACCACTTTAGGAATACTGCTAGAATAAACAAGTGGAATCTAGGGATCTCTGTTTGGCCTAAATTTGTTTTTTTTGTTTTTTTTTTTCAGATTAAGAACAAAAACAAAAATGGAACAAAAGCAAAAACAAAACTGATGCAATCCGGTAAATACTTTGTCAATCTGGTGTCCCTGACACTGACATGGAGGTCCAGCTGGATGATGGATATGGCCAATTAAAAAACTTTCAGTGCTGAAAGTAAAAATGATTAAAATCATTTACCAATGGCCTGGCCTTTGTTTTTAAAGATGGACATGTTTTCTGGACCTTCCCTTAAAAGAAACTTCTGGAATTGATACATTTCACAAAAATATACATATAATTTTTTTCAGCTACTACTTTTGTACAACCTGAATCCCAGTGTCAAACACAAAGTACTACAATTATATAAATAACTACACAAATAACATAGTAACAAAGGCAACTTCTAAGTAAATAAAAGTAATGATTATGTACTTAATAGCCTTGAAATAGTCAAAGAATAAAGTAAGCTGAAAAAAACTGTACTTAGAGCTCTTTTTCCATGTAAATTCAGTAACAGTTTGGCTCTTGGCTGAAAATATCACAGACATATACTAACCAGAGATTAACTATATCCACTCACTATCAACCTTGATGATAAATTTTAAGCAGTTCTTTCAAAAGAAAACCGAAACTCTTAAGTCTTTCAATCTGATTTGTGACATCTTAGTTCAATATAACTTAAATGACAAAGCCTGAGAAAAGCACCAACATAGATTTTTAAATTGCATCCAATCATCATTTTCAGATGTCAAAGATTTGCTTTAGTTAAAATGGCAGCAATGACAAAGAGGTAGATATGAAAGATGTCATTTAAACACTATTCTTAGGTGGTATTTTAACTAGTTCAGGTGTTTAATCTAAAAATAATTTTTACTAGTTGAATCTTCATCACATAAGAATTTCATGACATGCTCTTGTGTAGGAGGGAAATATATGAAGTCCTAAAAAAGAGGGCCTTTAAAAATCACATTTTTAAAAAATTAATTTACTTAGCCAACATTTAAGAGAGCCCATCATTTTGGTGAACCAATAATTTCTCCTTTTACCTGAACTTGACTATAGTGAAAGAATAGTTATTTTTCCTCTCTATTGAAATTTCTAGGAATTCACATTCAAAACCCTTGGAAATACATGTGGTGCTCAGAAGAGCAGAAAGACAACGCATGAAATGTCCCCTGAAATCCTAGAAGTTGAGCAGATACATTGAAGACATTGATGGTCACAAATCAGGACCGTCACAGATTGGCAAGCAAACACACACACACACACACACACACACACACACACTCTCTCTCTCTCTCTCTCTCTCTCTCTCTCTCTCTCTCTCATAGCCCCCACCCCCCACCCCCCCAACTCAATCCTCATCCTCACTGTAAGGCTGCATTTGTATTTTATTTTAAAGGCACCTCTCATTCTCTAGCTATTGTCTTCTTGATGGTATCTGTTTTGTTAAAAATCCTGAATGTTCAATGGAAATAGTTCAGTACTGAGAATGGAATATTTTTCAATTCACATTTGAATAGCCAGGTTTTCTTACATTCAGATTTTAATAAACTAGAATGACAGTCTTTAAAACAAGCATGCTAGCCTCTAATGAATATAATATATACAGTAATTTAAACATTTAGAACTATATATTATACTGCAAAAGCAAACAGCACAACACTCATCATACTCATCATTACCTGCGGTGTACACTACCTCTAAAAACAAAAATACAAAACAGTAAAATGCACCTATGGTTTATATATATATATATATATATATATATATATACACACACACACACACACATACATATATATGTATATATATATAGTCTATATATTATATATATTCTTACAATATATATAATATATATTTATAAAATATACATACATTTTAGACATTTTCAAATAAATCTTTATCATTATCTCCAAAAGAAATTTATAGCAAGAATACTGAAGGAATGAAAGTCAGATAAACAAAAAATTTTTCACAAAGTTCATTATCAGTGATGCAGCATAATTTCCCCCCTTTTAGTCATAACTAAAATGATTATAAAAGCTAAATACTTTGCATAACTAATTATCTGTTTAATGGCAAAAATTGCTAAACTTGTTCAATAGAAAAATACTGAAGGTCATTATATCACTTATGTTAAATATCTGTCTAGGGTTCGAGTAGCAAATGAGCTCCATATGACATCTGGGTTTTGAGAAGGGTGCTGCAAGCTCCCAGAGATGTATCCACAGCATATGAAAATAGGGCAGGGGACCCACATCTCCTGCTGATTTTCATACTATCCCAATATATTTCATCCAAAATATTTACAAACCAAGCACTATGAAAGCATTTCAATGACTGTTTGAATCTTGAATTTGTTCATATTGTGGATGTTCATTAAATTTTCTGTAGGCTGGGGGGGGAAATCAGACACATGTCTATGCTTCTATCTGGTTGGAAGACAGCTTTGGCTCATTTCTGGGCTGAGATCACACAGTGCTAGTGGAGAAAAATCTCTGTTTCTGTGTACAGTTTCCAATGGCACGCACTGGCTTGCTAAAGAACTTTCAACAGTTCCAACATTTGCACTACAGTCTACCTTTCTCATGGTCATTTTCCACTCACTAACAGAAAAATTTCAACCATGAGGTATAAAATGCAGGGGAAGAGAATGTCTTGGTTTTGACAATTTCAGTGGCATAAGTAAAGCAGGCACTGAAGACCTTGAGAGGTAATTAAAGCAGTAACTGGTAGAACAATAGCTTAATCTGTCATAAATATGCCAAGTAAGGGCACCTGACTGGAATTTTCCAGTATCCCTCTATAAATGTTAGGTCAGCAACACCATTTTTTCACTCATTGAAGAACCAAAAGAGGAATGCACCAAACAAAATGTGGAATTCTGTATCTGCATGGGAATAATATAAATGTTCACCTGGTAGCTCAAGTCCAGGTCAATTCATTTGATTATACAAAGGAGTCCCTTGAGCCCACTGTTAACCAAAGCACAGATGAAATGAAAAGGTAGCTGAGTCAAAATATTAAAGCATATCTGTCTATCAATCAGGCAAACCGAGCACACATCTTTAAAGAAAATCTGCCTGTATACTTCAGAACTCGAGAGGCAGGAAACAGAAATTTTAAAGAAAAATTGTCAATTACTATCCATATCACCACCAGAATACGTTTTCAAGGAGTAGATATACATATCATCAGAGGTGTCATTGTTATGACAATGGACTATGTGGGGAGAGGAATGTAGTAATTTTATTAAAAGATTAAAATATTTGTGGATATGTATTTTTAAAATCTGAGAACTATCATACATACATTTTGCTGAAACGTTGGGCATTAGTAATTTATTTCTAATTTCTACATTGGTCTCTGACATTTGGGGCAAACAAGAGAGTGTGAAGACAGGTGAGACAGTTGTAGGGATGAGGTCTATACATTAGGTCCAAAGAGTGGGGTCATGGGAATACCAAGAGCTGGCCACATGTGGGTCATAGGCTAGGTGAGCTCAGGGAAGCCTGGTCCTTTATGACAGTTTTCCCCAGAAACGATATTGATACACTGTCTATTAAAACATGCTGTGTATTCCAATTAAAGAATGGAGGAGGGGTAGGGGCAGGGAAAGAGAAAGAGAACTCTTTAGCCAAGGTTATGCACTGAACTCTTCCATCCAGATTTCCAGGGGGCTCCCATTCTTGGATATATTAATGGAGGACTTCTGGGGTACAAAATAGTTGGCTTTACTGCAAAAGCAGGTACCTGACATTAACCAAACCCTTTGGGCTGTTAAAACGTAATAATTATAAACTGTTTTGGTAGATGTCAGATAATTTGAATGTGAGAGACAAAGAAAGAACAAGAGGTCATCTGAAGCATGGTATGTGGGTTGTGACAAATGAGTACTCACAGATAACTTCCGTCTTTTCAAACCACTGAAAGGTAAGATTTCATTGATATGAGATAACCACTCTGATACTATAAATATCACATGAATAAAGTGAATTTTTAAAATTAACAGAAATTATTATAAAGATATGCCCTGCTTGCCCTTAAAAATAAACAGAATCTCAAACCTGAATAAGTTAAATCCTTTAGTAAAAGCAGACTCTATCAACTATTCATTATGGTGACTCTTTTTGACAGCTAAACTTTACAATGGTACCAAATCTATTTTCAAAAATGTAATACAATATAGAAATCTGCTTACAAACTAAATATTTGTTTAGTATTTCTGAATAATAATATATTTAACATATTATTGCATTTCCTTTTTTTTCCCCCTTAATAGGTAAAACACTTTGCCAGGTGCTTTATGTGCACAGATGAAAGGAGAGCTAAATTAAAACTCATTTGAACACTGTCTGGTCATTATGCACATAGGGGCTAGTACAGCAGATGTGGTCAAGATTACTGTTTTGACTACCTAATGTGTTTAACAATATTTCTCAGGGGAGAACTAGGTCTAAATTTCTGTTCTTCCTCTACTCATTCCCAGTCATCAAGCTTTTTAATTATCCCTTATAGCATGCCCTATTTACTCAACAGGGACAAGCCAAACTTATGTTCGCTCAGGCCTGCCTAGCGAATTAGAACAACCTCAGAAATAAAAGCTCCTATTTGGGGGAAAATTTGAAACAGTTTTCAGGCTCACAGATTCAGCTGAGCTTGCAGCAACCTGAACAAACCTTAGTTTTAGAAAACAGTATACGAATTGCAAAACTATACTTTAACAAATGTTCTCTGTGCTCCTTCAGCAGAACAAAAGGGCAGGATAGGCTGATTCTTGCCCTGGTCTTCTGTATCTCTTTTGTGCAGTTGATTATTTATAAAGAGCTAGAAGGTGAAGATGATGCATTGTGTCATACAAAGACTTTAGCCAGGGCATCAGCCCCAGCACTGGCTATATAGCATTTGGATGGGTGGAAAGCTACATCATGAATGGATTCTTCAAACTTTTTCCGATGAGCTGTAAACTCTTGGATACACGTTTTACTTTCTAGGTTCCATAAACGTATTGAACAGTCATGACCTGCATCAAAAGAAAAGGAAAAAAAAGAAAAGAAATTGAAAGGAAACATTACATTAACATGAAACTAATAAGGATAAACAAATAATCCATAGTTGAGGTACTTACTCCCAGACATCAAGTACAAGCCATTAGGATCAACTGCTAGACTTGTAACAGCTTCTAGGTGGGCTACCATGGAGTGGATGAGTTTGCCTTTGGAAAAAAGAGATTGTTGCTTTTTATTAATGGCCTTCCTCACCCTGATCACACGCCAGCTCCCTTGTTACATGATTTCTCCAGTCACCCCTCTCTGTGGACCTACTGCCTCAATAGCTTTTCCCGTAACAGCTAAACAATGTGTCTCCCTCCCCATTCCAGCCACGGTAATGATGAAAAACAAAAGCTCAAATTTCAGATTATATTTTTGTCTTTCAAATAACAACATAAAAGTCAGTCATTTCTACACAAATATTCTTTTAAGTCATGTTCATTAACTAAGACTCAGACATTATTAATCAGCTACTTTGTATCCTTTAGCTATAGGCAAATTATATGGGTTGTGAGAACAGAAGAGACTTGAGACAAAGACAAAGGAACGGAGAGAAAACCTGGCCACAATTTTGGTGGAAACAACACATAGAAAGGGATTAAAATATTAAATTACTCATCACTCACAGCTAAGCAAAGTCAGCAAAAATCAATAGCAGATACTCAGGTAAATATGGCTGCTAATATGGAGTGTTTTTCTCCCAACACAGCTCCTCAGGATTTTCCTTTAGTGAAATGCAATTCAATAAAAAAATGGGAAAGCCCACATATCCTAATTCAAATCAATCAGGACCAGACAGTCAATATTATAATACAGAAAAGAGTAGTCCATGAAAAATTGACTCAAGTAAACCAAATGACTCAGGGTTTCCATCTCTAACACTAAGGCTATTCAAACACTGAACAATTTTAAACAAAATATAATGATTATATGTCTCTACTTCCAACATGTTTCTACTTTTCCCCAATATATTCACAGCAAGAGATCAGTTTTATTGCTATTTGAATGACCTTTTCATTGTGTCCGTAGTCATAACCTTGGCTAGTATCTGCTAGTATTAAATAAACCAAGATGATTCTATATGCTACCATGAAGACTAGTTCTTAGCAGATCTATACAGAATGAACAGAAACTGAGCTGGGAGAGTATCTGTTTTCATGCCTACTCCTGGACTATATTACCACTAAGAAACACCCAAATCAGGATACTTATGGTGGCGTTTGTTTGTGGGTTGTTTTTTTTTTTTGGTTTGGGGGGACTTTTTTGCTTTATCACTGATCACTTTGTAATAAACACTTACCTGTATTGTTATCATAGAATTTGATGTGCCTGTCTTCATGAGCAGTGATGCTGATGGGAAGAGTGGGATGGCTGATGACTCTATTTATTTGGCAGGAAGAGTTGGCTGCAAAAAAGAAAAAAAAAGAGCAATAAGTTAGTCAAAGCTACTATTTCTTCACACAAGAGAACTGAATACTCACCTAAGAGACTAAAAGAGTAAATGATGTGACTTTAATTTGTCTTTAGTTCATTTATTATGTGACTATTCATAATTTCAATGTTAGGAAAGAAGAACTGCTGAGCAATACCATACTGACAAATCTAGAGGTACGTACAAATGAGAATTTTCTTTTCCACCTAAAATCAATGGGTGCCTCCCAAGGCTTAGCCTAGGGTCACTAACACTTCTCATTCTCTGATGACTTGCGATACTTCTGCTGCTTTAATAAAGTTCCATCATTATTTACATGTAGACGATACCTAAATTTATTTTTTATTATGTTATGTTAATCACCATACATTACATCATTAGTTTTTGATGTAGTGTTCCATGATGCGTTGTTTGAGTATAACACCCAGTGCTCCATTCAGTACGTGCCCTCTTTAATACCCATCAACAGGCTACCCCATCCCTCCACCCCCTCCCCTCTAGAACTCTCAGTTTGTTTCTCAGAATCCATAGCCTCTCATGGTTCATCTCCCCCTCCGATTTCCCCCCTTCATTCTTCCCTTCCTGCTATCTTCTTCTTTTTTTTTTTTTTAACATATAATGTATTATTTGTTTCAGAGGTACAGGTCTGTGATTCAACAGTCTTACTCAATTCACAGTGATACCTAAATTTAAATCTCCACTCTTTCTAGATACAGAGCTCTTTGTCACATGTTTATCACCTGAAGACAAATATGACAAAGGGAGCTTCTGAGCTCTTTAATCTCTTCCTCATCATAATAGAAATGGTCATCGGGCCACATGGGTGGCTCAGTTGGTTAAGTATCCGACTCTTGATTTTGGCTCAGGTCATGATCTCAGGGTCGTGAGATCAAGCCCCGTGTCAGGCTCAGTGCTCAGCAAGGACTCTGCTTGAGATTCTCTCTCTCCTCCTCCCTCTGCCCCTCCCCCCAACTTGCACACACACATGCACGTGCATGCTCTCTCTCTCTCTCTCTAAAATAAAGAAATAAAATCTTTAAAATAGAAACGATCCTCATTTGACAGTCTACCATGTTTGGAATCTTAAAATAGTCAGCATCCTATTATGTGCACTATATAGTAACTTTCAAAGAATTTCAATTATATGCACAATGAGACAGGCAGGCCACATGTCATTAGGTCCATACCACAGTGCATGAACCAAGGTCTAGAAAAAATTGTGACTCCCTCAAAATCATGTGACAAAGCCAGTACCAACCTCTATCCTAACGAGATGGTTCATGCAAATCACAAAGCTGCCAAAAATGGTACCTAAACTATCAGAAGTAATTCTAAAAGTCTTTTATCAAAAGGAAGTCAATCATTAAAAGCCTTTTAATTAGTGAGTTTTGTTAAGACACTTTATTTTTCTTTTAAAGGAAAAAAATCTATATATATAAAGGTAATACTAACTTAAGATATGTCAAAGTTAAAAAAAAATCATGTTATGGTCCAGGGAGAGGAAAGGATGCTCTTCTTATAAAGTCCATTACTGGGACATCTGGCAAGTTTGAATATAAACAATAACTTAGACAACAGCATAGTGTCACTGTTAAATTTCCTGATTTTGATAATATGCCATGTCAGAGAATGTCCTTGTTCTTAGGAATTACATGCTAAAGGATCTAGGGGTATAAGGCTATGATGTCTCTTTACGTGGTTCAGAATTTAAAATTATACACATATACAGTGATAAAGCAAATGTCACAAATGTGGCAAATGCTAAAAAATGGTGAATCTGGGTGAAGGGTAGCTAGTTTTTGTACTATTTTTGAAACTTTCTGCACATTTAAAATTATTTCAAAAAAGAGTTAAAATTTTTTCTAATCTCAGAATAGTTATTATGAATTTAAATTCAAACAGAAAATGTAAATATAGGTAAAAATAGCTGTAACATTAGTGTACTCTATTAGATTTTCTTGTGGTTCCTAAAAATATGACATCTTAAAAACTGAAGATAGTCTTTTTCCAGTGTTAAGGGCAAGGGACCACCCAGCGTGTTATCTAAGAATAAAACAAAAAGTCACTTGACCATGTGAAGTAAGCTCTGGGTCAGTTATACTTGATTTAAATGGTCCTAAGCAAAGAATTTAGTTTCAAAACTCAGCATACAGATTTTTTTTCCCCCTCTGGAGATAAAACACCATGAACAATATCCTCTGTAGGATCTAGCAGGAAAGTAACAACAGAAAAGAAATACTTCAAGTAAAATATCTCATGTATTCTGAGAGAGAGGTTTCTGAGAATAGCTTCAATTGTGTTGAGATCCAGGAAATAATTATGATAGAAATCAAATGATGGAAGCAGGCAAAAGAGTTTTTATACAGTAATACTTTCAAGGAAGTTCTCCACTTAATGGTAAATCAGACAAGTAAGCAAAATGCAAAGAACACTAGAAATCAATTGAAGGCCTACCAACCACCATTCTAACAATGAATCTAAATCTTCCAAGTATTCATATTCAGCTTGCAACTTAGAAATGATTTACTTTTCACTGGATCGACAAGTACTCAATTACCTGCTTCAACTACCTTTGACTTTTTCGGTCAAATCACCATTGACATTAAAGTTTATTCTGATTTTTAAAACAAAAATCCTTTATCCTCTTAAATTCTTTTTTTTTTTTTTAAGATTTTATTTGTGGGAGAAAGAGAGAGGGAGAGCACAAGCAGGGAGAGTGGCAGGCAGAGGAAGAAGCAGGCTTTCCGCTGAGCAAGGAGCCCAACGTGGGACTCAATCCCAGGACCCCGGGATCATGACCTGAGCCAAAGGCAGACACTTAACCAACTGAGCCACCCAGGCACCCCCAATTTACTTTCACCTTGAAACGTGTTTTTGGTCAGAACTTTAAGAGTCTCATGCTCTACCGACTGAGCTAGCCGGGCTGGTCAGAACTTTAATTTAAAAAAACATCTGCTAAATTCCAGAAAAGAATGTAGTCAAATATAAACAGGTAGGGGTAGTCATGGTAGAAAGGAATAAAAAGACTGTATTACACAACTCTAAAGTAATAAAACTGATAATTTAGGAAAGGTCAGTACATATTATTATAATTCAAAATAATTCTCACTTATTCCAATAATGCTGCCTTTGTTCAAAACATTTTTGGCAGTTTTCTTCAGAAAATGCTTCCAGTATCAGGTAAAAAGTTGACACACTTAAGGAAAAAAAAATGGGATTGCCAGACTTGACATCTTATTAATTTAGAGCAGTCATTAAAAATCAATATTTAGCACTCAGGACATTCAAAGAATTGACCACAAAATCTGAAGGTAATTCCAAAAATGTTCACATCTTTCTTAGTTTTATATTGTTTTCTATATTTTACTACTGTAAGCTTTAGGTCATATATTTAAAAATGAGTTTAAGTTTACTGAGAGCCTATGTTTCTTGGCACAAAAAGAATTTTTTTCTATTCCATAATCTCAGTTATTTTTTTGCCTCTCTCTTTTATATCCAAATAGTTCAAAACTCTCTTCATGTCTACTTCCCAAACAATTCTCACAGGACCTCAGAAAAGAACAAAGAACAACAGACTGGGAAGAGAAAATGAAGAAAGCCAAAATGGAATGAGGGAATTTTTTAAGAGAAAATGAGTAGAGGCTTCCCTCTACGAAGGAGAGAGAGAGAGAAAGACACACAGAAAGACACACACAGACACACAGATGCATACATGCACGCCGGGGTAAGTCTTTTTAAAGCAAGTTCTCAGACTAAAACAAATAGTATAAGTATACACAGTTTTCTTTATCAACTGCATCCTAAACTATCACTGTCTGGATGAAGCCTAAAGATAGAAAGCAATGGTTAAAAAGCCAAAACCACTAAAATTCTGTAGTATCTTCTTCACAATCTGAGAAATTATTTCCTGACTTTCTGTATCCAATAAGAAGCTTCATATCTGAGATTCTGAGAGGCACAACTTGATCTACATTCTCATCAGGCTGTGCCAAATTACATTATTAATGCAAAATTAAGTTCTAATAGGCTGTGTCAAATTACATTATTAATACAAAACTGTTTTAAAAATGAAATCATGAGAAATGAAAAAGATTTTATATTCAGAATAAATATTATTGTGTTCAAATAGAATTGAAAACTAATCAGTTGGTATAAAATAAAATTTGACTCCTCTTTGGAAGTCAAATGATATTCCAAACAGTATAGTTATAAATGTGCATAAACTTAACCCAAAGTCTTAAAAATCAATCGTAAGTCATTATATCCTTCTAAGTCACTGTGTTCTGTGATTTAAAAGGCAGAACTCTTTATAATAACAAGTATTTTTTGTAGCTGACTCTGGTAGTTATAATTTTGATAAAGCTTCAAAATTTGATCCAAACAAAGACTATTTAAAGTTGGTATACATACTTGAATCTAGGTTGGATTCTAAAGTGAGAATGCGCTGTTGCGTTTCCATGTTAAAGATGCTTGTATATCCTTTGCTGAATGATGCTACCATATGGCTTGGGTCACTGCTCACTAGATCCACAGAGGCAGGGATTCCCAATTCTAAGAGAGTCAGAACATAGTCAGAGAATGGTGATTAGAGGGTCTACTTGAAAATGTCCTCATAAAATAGCAAAACAGTCACAAGATTTCCTTAAGAATTAAAGAAGACTCAACATTAGAATAAAAATTAACTCATAGCCATTCAATGGACATTATTTGTTACTTTTAGCCCTTATTTTGTTATTCTTACCTGTTCAGCAAGTCTTCTACCTGTTACTCAGCTAAAATATTCATAGAATGCAGGCCTTTACTCAGAAAATAAATGGAAAACATGTATGGACTATAAGTTTTGTTGCTTCCACCTAACCGGAGGCTTAAACTGGCATGGTGGGAATTCTTTACTTTAAAAGGCCATCTCTTACTAGGAATTTTAATTCATCAAAAATATGGAATTAAAAAAGTAAAATTTCAAATTATTATTATTGTATGTAGAGTCATACAAATATAGATGCAGGCAACTCATCAAAACCCAGACACAAGTTATGACAGCTCAAAAATAAAGAAGGTATTTTTATCTATCATCTAGAATAGGGTAAAACTTGGTTAAACTTGGAGTGTATTTATAAACAGAATAGAATGATACGTATGAATATAATCTTATCTTTTGATTTGGCTCAAAATCTAAAGTAAGCAAACAGTTCAAAAATGTGTATCTTACGGAAGAAGATAGATTACTGGCTGATGAGCACAGACAAAAAGTGCTCAAAATAATTAGCCACCAAACTAATGCAAATTAAAACCACAATGAAACACTGCTACAAACCCGCCAGCATGGCTAAAACTAAACAGACTGACAACACCAGGTGTTAATAATTAAGGATGTAAAGCAACTGGAATTCTCATACATTGCTGTCAGTGGTGTAAAATGGCACAACCACTTTGGAAAAGCTTGGCAATTTCACATAAAGTTAAATACACAATACCACTTCTAACGCCCAGCAACTCTACTTCTAGTTCTTTATTAGCTCATAAAAAATACATGAATGTTCACAGCAGCTTTGATCATAATAGTCAAAAACTGAAAACAACCCACATGTCCATCAAGAGATAAATAAACACATACACTGATTTAATGAAATACTGGGAAGGACACAAAGAAACTTTGAAGAGGTGAAAGAAATGTTCTAGATCTTGATAGGTGCAAAAGTTACATATTTGTCAAACTCAACGGAACGTATCCTTAATACCTGGTTTTTACTGTATATAAATTATATCTCGATTTTGAAAAAACATTTTAACGTGTGCTCTTTCACCAAATACTGTGCTTTTAAAAATCATTAAGCTGGAAATTCAAGCAAATATACTTCCATTGCTTAAAAACACCCCTTCAGATTAAATTTAAACTAACAGTTTGTAGAATCGTTTACTTATTCATTTGCTTGTTGTTACAATAAGACATCTTATAAAAGATTCATTAGAGTAACTTTTAAAAAGTCTGTACCTTGATTATCGTTAAATACACTTAGGGCTGGAGCAACCTCAGTCGTATTCCATAAACGGAGAGTGCCGTCTGCTGAGCACGACAACAAGCGCTGATGGGCTGCACTGTAAGCCAAGCCCCAGACGGCATCCGTGTGGCCGAGGAGAGGGCCTCTTAACACAGAAGGATCTATACAAACAGCAAGAATGCAAAATCAAGAGAAAATAAACAAATCCTAATGGTACTTAGATCCCAGAGAAACTAAATATACAGACAAAAGCACCTGAGAACAGTATAAAACATGCTTCCTAGTTTCTGTTATTTTTCTGAAATGCTGCAATAACTAAAAAGAGGCCTGGAAATATGCAAATGTAGAGTCTAGAGTTTATAAATTAAAATTTTTAAGTATATATTTCTCTCCTTAAGAAAATGAGGTATTTCCCTCTCCCCTCCCTTTTTTCTTTCCACTTGTCTAGATTTTTTTAAAAAGCATGTTAACACACATCACTTGAATTTTATCCACCTTCAGAGAAGCCACAACTCTTCCCTGAGGAAGTGAACAGAGATCCCTTCCTCCCCTGGCTCCTTCGGGCCACTTCTCCCCCTGAACCCCTTATTCCCAGGAGCAACAGGCCTCTGCTATTCCGAGTGGACAGGAACAGAGACCTAGAGGAACCCCCAAACCCTGCAACAGCAATAACTGACATGTGAATGATGTGCATGAAAGGGAGGGAGGAAAGAGGAAGGGGGATCACTCAGCAGCACCATTTCATAATACAAGTCAAACTGGAAACTTTCCTTATTCCTCCGCGCAGAGACTCTATGAAGCAGTACTCTCAAGATGGCTCACACGTGTTGAGTTTAAAATGCCAATAATGTTATCTGTCCTCTACCTTCTCTCTGTCATACCATAAAATATTTATTGGAGACACAATGTGTCAGGGACTATGCTAGGTGCTGGCGCCAGCCAGATAATTAAGACACAATACTATCCTGGTCTCAAAAGACATTGTGGTAAGTATAATCATGGTGACAGAGACACCAGTTTCCATGGAGGGTAAGTGGGTGAGTGAAGCCTCCCCGAGAGATGACACCTGAAGCATACAGGTGGCGGCCAAACACTAGAGGGAAGCCACCGCTGGCACAAGGACAGAAAGCATGACATGTCAGGGAATTTATGAGCTTATTCAGCCTTATCCAAGTGTGAAGTTTGAGGCAGGAAGTAGAGGAGAGGAGGAGGGTAGCTAGTCTAAGGTGGGATTTCTACAACATATTAAGGTACTTGGAAATTATTCTGAAGGCAAAATGAACCACTGAAGGGTTTTCCAGGAGCAGCTGGGTGAAGTACGTATTTAGTAAGGCCTTCACTGTAGTGTAGAAGACAGACTGGAGAGAATGAAGACGAAGGCAGAGGGACTGCTTCAGTAGACTGGGAGAGTGATGATGTAGACCCAAGAGAGGGCCATGGTAAAAGGGGCAAAGCAGAAGGGGTAAATTCAAGAAAGAGTTAGGGGGTAATATCAAAAAGACTAGGTAATTAATAAGGTGTGGATAGTAAACAGAACAAGGCAACAAGGATAACTCTTAGGTTTCTAGTTTGGGTAATTTTGGTGGTGCCACCATCTAATAAAGAATATATGGGAGAAGAAACACAAAACTTATGCGGATTTATGGGCAATGAGATGGCCACTTTGAAATGTTCTGTAGGCTTAAAGAAGAGATTTATGAGTCAACAGCATGTAAAACCACAGAAGTAGATTCAGTTTACAAAAAAATATGTGTACAAAGCAAAGAATGAATAGGGTCTGGACCTTGATAAATGCCAATATCTAAGGTGGGAAAAATAAAAGTTCATGAAGGCTAGGAAACAGAAATTGTCACAGACTTAAGTGTCAAAAAAGCCAATAGCAGACAAATTTCAAAAAGGATGGAGTGGTCTACAGTTTCAGAGAGCCAATACATCTAGTAAAACAAGGACTGTAAAATACCCCTTGGATCAGCCAATTGGGTAGTCACTGACAATCTCGTTATATTTAAGTGGGATAGCCAGAAGACAGAATGCAGATGGATGATGCACAGGAAAAGGACACGGAATTAGTAACTCCTGACTGTGTTTTCTAGTCATTACCACCAAAGAGACACAGATGGTAAAGGAAAGAGAGACTAAACAGACACTAGAAAGGAAAATGGAGTCAAGAAAAGGCTTTCCCTTGCTCAGGATCGGAGTTACCTATATTTACTTACATGCTGAGGGGATGGAAAGGGAGAAAAGAGGGCAAGGTTTAAGATAAGAATGAGAAAGAGCAAGAGTGAGAGAGAATCAAATGCAATCTCA
Source organism: Halichoerus grypus (assembly GCF_964656455.1). Taxonomy (NCBI): domain Eukaryota; kingdom Metazoa; phylum Chordata; class Mammalia; order Carnivora; family Phocidae; genus Halichoerus; species Halichoerus grypus. The sequence goes on from NC_135721.1 coordinate 29,201,920, forward strand.
AAAGAAACGAGAGAATGAGGTCAAGAGCAAAAGGGGAAGGGTTGGTTGGCTTGAGACAGAATGAAGACAACTGATCCTCTTGATAGAGAGAGAAAGGAAGTAAGGAAAAACATGGAGGGTTTACCTTTCACAAAATATATGTTAAATGCTTATTAAATAAATGTTGGGAAAAATTTTTGTTCATTGATTTTCTTATCTTTACTTAGGTTTGTAATAAAATTAATCTAAAGTGAAAATGAAAATAAATGTGGTTTTAGGACAAACATGACACTCCACACCATTCTAGAATTTAAGAAAGAACGTAAGAGGAAACCAAAATAGTTAATTCCTCAATAGTTTTGCAAGAGAATTTATGGTAACATCTAGTGATAGATTATAATGTGGATTTATGTTTCATTGTACTATTCCCAAGACTAAAAGGGCACTTCTTAATTTTTAAGGCCTTTCAAGTATTCTGGTGTCATAGAGTTTAAAAAATCATTAGCCTCTACACACTCCAATAATAAATGAACATTCATTTTCCTTCAGTTGTTTGTCAAGAATAGTAATGAATATGTAGTAACAGTAATGAAATATGATTACAGATTAGTAATAATGTATCAAGTAATGTACAGATGCCTAAAATGAAGAAAAAAGTTGTTAATCAGGCCAGCATTTCCAATCAATAGAACTTTGGGGGGGGGGGGCAGGAACTGTTTTTTCAGGAATAACACATTCTTTTCTTTTTGCTAGCATATATATATCAAATTATTTCCTAAATACAAGAGTCCTTTTTAACAAAATAAAGACCTTATTCCCTATTACCAATTTACTTTTTTAAAAATCTCATTTTATCCTTATATATGCTATGTAAAATGTGTAAAAAGAAAACAATTTATTCTTTCGTATCTTCAGGGAAACACCTACCATAGGAGTCATAGGGATCGATGTTGGGGTTGGTGGTATTCCAGCCCTGGATCAGTCCGTCAGTACCACCACTGTAACACTGCTCACCATTGCTGCTCATTACCACACAAAGCACTGGACCTCTGAGAGATAAAAATCAATTTCTATTCCCAAAAATCAGTCTGATAATAGGACTTGTTAGAAATAAGAATGCTTAATTATTCATATGGCTTTCTATTTTTCTGCTTTCTACAATGAATAAAAATAGTATAAAAGCACTGCTCATTTTTCTTCTTCTGCTAAACCAGAGATTGGTAAACTATGGCCTGTGGGCCAAATCCAGCCAGTGGTCTGTTTCTATACAGTCCTCAAGCTAAGAATGGTTTTTACATTCTTTAAGGGGTTATAAAACTAAGCTAAAAACAAGAATATACAACAGAAAATACATGGCCTACAAAGCTGAAAAAGTATTCACTATCTGACACTTTATATAAAAAATATGCCAATCTCTGTGCTAAATCAAGTGAATTAGTATATTTCTTAAGCTTACCTGGAAATATGAAAAGCATGCAATATGTGGTCATAATTTAAAAATTCTCCATATTTTTATCTAGATTATCTTTAAGGAAAAAAAAGTCCCAATTTTTAATATCTAAACCTTACTGCATCAACTTATTTTAAGCACGAGATATATAACACTTAAACATCATCCAAATAAAATCTAATTTCAGCAAGGATCTATGGTAGTGATAAACTTGTTTTTAACACTGTATTATCTTTTTTACATTGACCAAAAAAGAAAAAAAAAAGCCAAAACCCCTCCCCAAAACCACTACTAAATACAAAAAAATATATAACACAAATACTTAAGTGAAAGAAAATAAAGTACTCTAATCAGGCTGATGTACAGTGATGCTGACTTATAACAGAGAAAAAGCACATACTTACTTATGAGCCCTGAATGTATAGATAGGCTCCACATCAAGGGAAGTACTCCTAAGTCAGAGAGAGGGAGAGGACTTTTACCACTCCAAGTTCCAGTAGTAAACAGTATCAATGAATATATGCCACAAAATTGCCTTTAGATATGAATATACTGTTCTCAGCCTAGGACACTTAAGAAAGCTTACCTGACCCCAATCACATATTTTTGTGGCCTCAAGAAACAAAATCCCTATTTAGTAACAATACCTGCTTATAGCGCTCTTAGCATTGTCATATCTATTTGACTATTTGAGAGAGCCAAACTCAGAGAACATCATGGGATTTGAGGAGATACATTTCTGGATTCAATTAACTGGCTAACTCCAGGCAAATTATTTGTTTTGGAACTTCAGATTCCTCTCTATTTAAAATAAAACAGAAAAATTGGGATAACACCAAATACAGGATTAAATGAAATTCTACAAGTCAAACAGTCTAGGACAGGACCATGAACATCGTAGGATTTCAGTAAATGGTACTTGAATTTCTTTGCATTTCCATCAAGGCTAATATGTCTGACCTCAGGATACTTGTAAAAATTGTCCAAGTCATCAGTTTACTCATTATTCAGAACACTGAATGTATAGATAGTCTACACTGCCTAATATTTAAACTGGATTTAAAGTCAATTACCATTTCTTATATTGTATTACAGTTTTTTTTATAGGCATATGATTTCTCTCCTCAAGCATTTCCAAAATGTTAAGCTCAAAGGTAAACAGGCCATGTTATTACATGTGAAGGTATTATTACTAAGCTATCACCAGCAAGATACTTGTTTCAATATTTCTGTAAGTTTTAGTCAAGACTATATGAGACATTCACATTCCCTGATCTAAAGAGATGCCCATTGTGACCAGAGAACTAGAAAGACAAAAGGCACAATTTATAACTAAGAAATAATTTTTCTTTGCTGAAGATACCTGATCCATATGAGGATTCTCTTGGTTTTAGCAAGATCTGGTTGAGCTATCTGATGCAGACTGATAAATCAAGTATTTTATCTAGTCCATGTATGACTCACAGTGGGAATGTCACTGATCTCTTTTAAACTTGGCAATAGATATCCTCTATCAGTAGTAAAACTTTTGTAATCTCTTCCAGTTCATGTTCATTTCTACTCTTCCAATAACTGAAGTGCCTGACACTGGAGAAGGGCCCATGCTGGGTTCTGGGCCACCTGATTCAAGGACACAAGGAGAGGGACCTCCAGTAAGCACCCCTCCAAGTGGGGCTAAGACTAGCTTGGTGACTGTTAAGAGTTTATACCAACTCGTGTCTGTTCACGCTTAGAGAGGAACCAAGGCGCCAAGGCAAGAACTAGCAGTTAAGTGACAGCAACAATAGTACCTTCCATCTACACATTTTGGTGGGTATGGAAAGTACCTAAAGGGACAAGGCCAAATGACAAAACCAAAGAGAGGTCCCTCACCCCTCTCAATCAGCCTTCCCTCCCTTCCACACGGTAAATCCAAACCTAATAAGCAACAGGACAGGGATGGGGTGGGGTTTGATGATTTTAAACATGCCTGCACCTCTTTACAACCACAGTAGAAACCTTCGGTATAGATAAGGGACTCCGCAAATATGACAACCATTTAAAACACTGTATAAGGACTGTAAATAGCATTCAGAAACACTGGGAAACTATCAGATAATACATTTCTCTCTCAGTGTCAGTTTTCCAACCTACTATCAGATTGTGAGTATGAAGGGAAAAATTCTAATTATGTGACATGGTAAAGAAGAAAGAACTAAAAGGGATACTTGATAAATTGAGAAATTTAATAGCAAATAATTTAAGTATTTTTCTGCTGAAAAACTGATAATTAAAATACTCAAATACAGTTAAAGTAGAATATTCTCACTTTTTCGCTGGGGCTGTTTTCTGCAAATTCCACATTTTCAGTGTGTGATCCTCTGATGCTGTTATCAAAACAGGCTCAATGGGGTGGAAAGCAAGGGCTCGAATGCCATCAAAGTGACTTCGTAATGTAAACTTAGGGTTCCATGTCTTCCTCAGTGCATCTTTATTGTTTGCTATCTTTAAAGAAACAAAAGAAAGATACCCATACATTTAGTTCAGGACAGGAAAAAAATTATATTTCCACATTAATTCTTGCTGATTTGTCATTAAATCATCACATTTTGCAACTTTCAAAACAATCTAATTTCTAAACGTAAATAATCAAATCAATAGGCAAAATTAATAATATGTCAACCAAAAGTGGTTTTCTTTGAAGAAATATGAATGCTATAACAAGAAAACAGGTAACATAATTCAATAGAAAGAATATTAACATAAAACAGATCTTCACTAGGATGACTAAAAAAAACAAAAGACAAGTAATTTTCAACCTAAATCATAGTACAGAAACTAATTTGGGGTAAGAGCTGAAAAACTAAGTTACCTTTAAACTTGTTAACATTATAGAATATGATCATACTGCTGAGATTTTCAATACTTCCTACAAAGAGCTAAATTTTCATCAAATTGGCGACAAGGTTTATAAACTGGAAACATAAAATGTTAACACTGAGAGAGATAATCAGATGTCATAAAACAATAGATTCCACTTGTAAAACACATCATGTTGCTTTTCTCCACAGAAACTCCATCCCAGCAACTAAAAAATGCACTTTTTTTCTCATTCCAACTATATTCCAGCTTTTTTTTTTTCATTTCCAACTAACGGGAAAACCAAAGAGGTTCATGTTTAACCTTACACTAGCACCACATATGAACTTTTCACACTCCACAGCTAATAATCATGCTAGGTTTAAGCAAGAGTGGGGCAAGTACTGTTAACACACTGGAGAAATATTACCATATTTACAATGACAAAAACCAGCCACAATACTAACAATAGCTGCTATTATACGCATTATTCATTATTTTGTACATTTTTAAAAAACTTAACATGCATTAATTAACTCACTTAACTGTCACAACAACTCTATGAAGGAATTAACATTATCCCCACTTTACAGATAGTTAGAAGTGACTTGCATAAAGAAAAAAGTTAAGTGACTTGCCCTCTAGTAAGAGGAGTCGTCAGGATTCAAACCCAAGCAGTCTGGCTTCAGAGGCTACTCTTAATATAAACTAACTTAGGACCCAGAAGTTTAAAAATTTGCAGAAAACTTTGGATAGAGCATGTCATAATTGGGTCAGTAAGGAGACAAAATACAGGATACAAGGAACTACTATAAGAATTAGGGCTGGTTATCCTTGTGGGGGAGGCAGGGGGAGAAGTGGAATTAACTTTGACTCTTCTCTGCTCTTATTAATGAGCTGAAAGATTTTCATATGTAAGAACAATTCCATTCCTTCTGAATGTCTTAATGTGGTAGACAGCCACTAAGATGGTTCCCAATCAGCCTCACCTCCTCATATTTACACCTTGTGAATCCCCTTCTACATCATAGGGTTGCTCTGTGTGACCAGTAACACACACCAAAAACCTTGCATCCTGGGTGTTCTTGCTCACTCTCTTTTCAAGGGCACTCACACTGGGGGAAGCCAGCGGCCCTGCTGAGGAACCCACAGAGAGGCCCATGTGGTGTGGAACTAGTCTCCAGCCAATAGCCAGGAAGGAACAAAGGCCTTCCAACAACCACATGCATGAGCTTGGAAGCAGATCTTCCCCAAGTCAAGTCTTCATTCAAGACTGCAACTCTTGCCTACATCTTCACTACAACTACCTGAGAGACCAGAGCCACACAGCTGAGCTGTCCCAGACTGCTAACCCCCAGAAACTATGATCTAACAAAGGTTGTTTTAAGCTGTGTTGGTACAATTTGTCACACAGCAAGAGACTACTAGTATGTGAATTAGAACTGGAAACTACTTGCAGGGCGCGTGGATGGCTCAGTTAAGCGTCTGATCCCAGACAGTCCTGGGATCGAGTCCCGCATCAGGCTACCTGCTCAGCATGGAGCCTGCTTCTCCCTCTGCCCTTCACCCCACTTGTGTTCCCTCTCAAATAAATAAATAAAATCTTTAAAGAAAAAAAAAAAAAGAACTAGAGACTACTTTAAGAAATGCAGGTATAACACTAAGTTGTTTTTTTTTTTTTAACAACTGAGAGATAGTAAAAAAAAGGGAGAATGACATTTCTCTAGAGACATGACTGAGTTCCATAACTTATTGGACTAAATCTTTGTGAGGTTAGTATAGAGAGAACAAAAGTATCTAATGGGAACTTCTGCTTCTAGCTCTGATGGACTAGATCATTTGGATCAAGTCTGCACTTGAGGACAAGTAGAAAAACAGAGCTAAAAATTTTTAAATGAAGAACCAGCAAAATAGTGAAGAAAAAGCAGACGAGAATCCAGGGGAAGACAGAAGTCTAAAAAGCCTGATATTTGGACTTTTTTTTCCCAGAGGGTGTTTACTGATTTCAGAAGGGATGGCTGAGAGGTCAGGCTATGCTTCTGACAGCTGTGCAGTGCAAGGAGATACAAACCAGTGCCTACCAAGAAAGTGGGACTTGGTGAACCTCCTTGCTCTGGGTTTTGAGTTCAAAGGGCTGCATTCTTTTTTTTAAGATTTTATTTATTTATTTATTTATTTGCGAGAAGAGAGGACAAGCAGAGGGAGCAGTAGAGGGAGAAGCAGGCTCCCCACTGAGCAGGAAACCTGATGCGGGGTTCAATCCCAGTTCCCTGGGATTCTGACCCAAGCCGAAGGCAAACACCCATCCGACTGAGCCACCCAGGCACCCCTGGGCTGCATTCTAGATAGAAGAGTTAACTAGAAGAATACAAGCCCTTACAGAGACTGTAGATCAGTTTAGATTACCTGAAAAATTGAACATGGAATGAGATGATCCAGATTTCTAGTGGCTACAGACATCTGAGAGAAGCAAATTAAAATATAATCCCTGAGGGAAGATATCACTCTAGGCCTGAAGTTATTTCTACAGACGACTTTTCAGGTATAGTTATTTGGACATAATAAAAAATAACCATGCCTATGCAGGGCAATACAGCATAAATGAAAACAAGCAGATACATAATCATGCTTACTGTGTTCAAGAAGATAAAAGACAACATTGTAAATTTTGAAAGAAATCTATAAACAATTAAAAAAAAGAATTCTAGAAGCAAACAATATAAGACCTAAATAGATGGGTTTAATTACAGATTACACGTAACTGAAGTGAGAATTAGCAAACCAGAAGTTGGGTCATAAAAACATCTAGGCTGAAGTATGGAGAAACAAAAGATGGAAAATACAGGGAAAGGAGTAGGAGACAGAGGATACAGAAAGATCTAACAATATAATTAGCGTTCCAGAAGGAAAAGAAAGAGAAAGAAGTGCAAAAGCAGTATTTGAAGATAAATGGCTGAGAATTTTACACTAAACTGATAAAAACATATTAAGCCAAGAAGGTCTAAGAACTTCAAGAAGGTTAAATAAAAAGAATCTAAACATTGGCTGACATTCAAGACATAGGGAGATTATTAGAGAAAATAAAAAATCAGACTACCACTGAATGACCAGTAATAGACAGTTAACTTTAGCAGAAAACAACAATGGAAGAAAATGAAATTATATATTTAGAGTGCTTAAAAATGAAAAATAGAACAAAACCCTTGCCAAATGGAATTTGATACCAGAAGTAATAGTTAACCCACTCAGGCGAAATACAGACAATTTAATAAAACCAGAAACTGAGGGAACTGGGCACCAGCAGACCTTCACCAAAGAGAAATATTAACTGCTCTTAGAGTAAAAGAAAAGTGATCCCAGATGGACAGTCAGATGTGCAGGGGGGAATAGAATAAAGCAAAATGAATAATGTAAAATGGATAATCCTAACTGAATACTGAGTGTACAAAACATTACCTTGTAGGAGATAAGTGTCTAGAGAAAATACCTAACAAGAATGACATATATGTAGGGTAGGAGTTTTTTTGTTTTTAAGATTTTATTTATTTATTTGACAGAGAGAGCGAGCACACACAAGCAGGGGTGTGGCAATCAGAGGGAGAGAAAGAAGCAGGCTCCCCGCTGAGCAGGGAGCCTGATGCAGGGCTCGATCCCTGGACTCCGGGATCTTGACCTGACCTGAAGGCAGACGCGTAACCAACAGAGCCACCCAGGCGCCCCAAGGGTAGGAGATTTTAAGTAGAGTTATAAGTGTCCTAAAGGTCTTTGCATTAAAACTTTGATAAGGATGTGTGTGGTAATCTCTAGGGTAACAATAAAAAGAGTAATGAAAGAGTGCATCATCTCCAAATAATGGGGTGGGGGTGAATAATGAAAAATAATCCCAATAAAAAATAGGGAGAAAAAGGAACACAGAATAGGTAGCACAAATAGATGGTGGACTTAAATCCAAATATATCAGTAATTACTTTAAAAAGAAATGGACTCAATGCTCCAATTAAAAAGGTTGTCAAAGATTAGATGAAAAAACAAAAGTCAACTAAATGGGTGTTTTTATACACACAGACGTAAAACATAAGGATGTAAAAATAGAAATTTTTTTTTTAAAAGCCTGTATCACATATGTGGAGAATGGGGAGCAAAGAGACCATTTAAAATAGGTTATTGTAGTAGTTCCACGTGAAGAAGAAATGGAGTTGGATGGGAGGTAAAAAAAAAAAAAAAAAACAACTATGGATTTTAGCTATTTTTGGAGGGAGAACCCAAAAGACTAATAGCCTTAGCAAGAAAAGTGAGAATTTTTGATTTGCAGGAAGAGAAGTGAGTGGTGAGGTTGCTTTTTGGGGTACTCCCTTCTCATATCCATGGTCTGCTTAAGCGTTCTTCCTACATCCCCCATGTGGCAGGAGCTATACTGTGTTCTCCAATAAAGATAATGAGGTATCAAAGTTGAGAGATTTTAACGAAGATTAAGACAGATTGTAAACACTTTATAAAATAAGCAACTGTTTTTCTGACAATTTATTATCATGAACAATTATAAATGTATTTATAATTGTGTTGGGTATTAAATAAAGGGATGCATGAATAAGGTATCAAGATCTCAGTTTTGTCCAAAAATCACTGATGCGTCTGCCTTAACATCTGAAAAGCACCCAACAGACATCCCTGCCTAACAATAGCTAAAATCATTTGTAGATAGGATATTCACAGGTAATGTACTAAAGAAGAAACACAAATGTTGCCATTGGGCAAGCATGAATTTCAACTGATCACTGGTACCCTAAAACACAAAACCCAAACTTGGTAACAGAAAGAGAATTTTTTTCCCTTATCTAAAACCAATAAACAAGCTATAATGACTTATCGATTTAGGCAAAGCCCATAATTTTAATCTCTATGCAATGTGAAAAATATGATCATTTACAGAATATATTCGTATTTTCAAAGTTTCCAATTAAAATGGAACCAAATTCTAGACTTGTGAAGAAGTTTGACCACTGTCTTTTTCTATAAAGTTAACTTTTTATTTTTAAGAAATGAGAAAAGAACAAAAATAAAACCATGACTCACATCATAAGTTAGTGAATCTGCTTCATTGGCCACCGTAAGGCCTGCCAATTCTCCAAGTCCCAGTTCACTCTCAAGGGCTTCATCTGCTCCCATGATAAAGGACTTCCCAGAAGAAGGAGGAAAGGTCAGTGCTTCCACTGCAGGGGGGAAGACAAAAGAAACATAAAAAACCTCTGAAGTGTAAACAAGTAGTCTCATAAAGACATGTCTACATTTATTCTTAAATGCTTTTAAACACAATAAAATTCGGTTAGAAAGCTCTGAAGAACTAGCTGCTTTTTTTTTATTTATTCTATTTATTTATTTGAGAGAGAGAGAGAGAACACACACGTGCATAAGCCAGGGGAGGGTCAGAGGGACTCCCTGCCGAGTGCGGAGCCCAACAAGGGGCTCGATCCCAGGAGCCTGAGATCATGACCTGAGCCAAAATCAAGAGTCAGGTGCTTAACCGACTGAGCCACCCAGGCGCTCCAGAACTGGCTGCTTTTTCTGTATCTTAACCATAACTAAAGGTATCATCTAATTAGAAAAGCACAACATGTAACAAATCCAACAGACCACTGTCCTTTCTTTTTCACAAAAAAAATACAACTTAAAAAAAAAAAAGTAGGCTTTCCTCATTTGATATTTCTTGTTAATTACTCAAATTATTTCTATCAGTTATTAAATATATATAACAAGCAATCTGAACACTGCTGGTCTCATTCAAAATAAAACTGTTTAATTCTATAACCTGGAAGAATACAGAAAATTTCAAATGAAAATGGTTACAACTGTAAAATGTGCCTCTATGAGGTAAAGTTAATGCTGGTGTTAGAAGTCAGGATTATGACTGCAGACGGGGAAGGAGCAGTGATCTGAAGCGCAAGCAGGACTTCCAGGGCCCGGGGAATGTTCGGCTTGTTGACCTATAGGCCGAGGTAACACGGCTGGGTTCACTTTGTGATAATTCACTGATCTGCTCCCTTACGACTACAGCAGTTTTCTGCAAGTATGTTGTATTTCACTTTTTTAAAAGGGTTTATTTCAAAGAAAATTTTTTTCATTGTAAGTGGATTTTTTTTTCAAAGAAATTTTTTAAATAAAGTGTCCATTTGAACATTTTCATTAGCTGCTAACTGTGCTTCAAGAGGCCAGATTTTCTTTGTGATAAGTGAAAATATCTTTACTTTATAACACTGAACATGCCAATCCAATTCCTTCAATCACCATCACAGAAGAACCAGTTAAAAGCAAAATGCCAAATGAAAATAGGAATTTAATTTGGTCAACAGTAAATTGTTGATTTTTATAAATGCAAATTATTCTAGCAAACTGTCAGAGATGGTCTTTGAGTAGTTTTTCAGAGGTGGTTACTTTACTAATGACAAACATTTATAAGTTGATTACATGAATTTAGTAGTTTAAACTAAGGCTGTTAAAAAAAGTAAATTAACTTTTTCTTAAAAGAAACAAGTCAAGAGGCGCCTGACTGGCTCAGTCACTTAAGTGTCCTCCAACTCTTGATTTCGGCTCAGGTCATGATCTCAGGGTCTTGAGATCGAGCCCCATCATGCTGGGAGTGGAGCCTGCTGGAGATTCTCCCTCTCCCTCTACCCCTCTCCCCACTTGTTCTCTCACTCTCCCAAGAAAAGAGGAAAGGAAAGGAAAGGAAAGGAGAGGAGAGGAGAGGAGAGGAGAGGGGAGGGGAGGGGAGGGGAGGGGAGGGGAGGGAAGGAAGAAAGACAAGTCGGTTAATTAATGGAAAAAACTGGACTTAAAGGTGCTTTTCAGCTTTCGATTCAATTATGTAAGTTTAGATTCAATCTTAAGTATTTGTTGAAAGAATAGTTACGGGTTTTAAAAATAGTAGAGGCAGACACTCTACTTAAAATCCTTTAAGAACAAAGGAGACTATAAATTAAGACATTTTTAAACCACCATACAATAAAGCAGCAATAATAAAAATGGGTTTTACCCAAACATACCACGTATCTTCTGAGGGGTTTGAACAACTCTAACATTTACTACCGAAGAGTGGGGACTGTTTAAGTTAGAATGGCAATTTTCATGCCAAAATTTCAACAAAAAGACTCACATGAGACTATGAGGCTGGGTCTTCAGCCAGGTATTTTGTTTGCTTTCATCTCTACTGTTTCGACAACTTTGTTCAGGTGTGAAATAAAAATGATTCTTAAAAAAACAAGACTAAGATTCATGGGATTTGAGCATACACACTGTTTGGGCTAATTTAAATAATGCTCTAAAAATGACCAAGTAGGGCACCTGGGTGGCTCAGTTGGTTAAGCGACTGCCTTCGGCTCAGGTCATGATCCCAGAGTCCTGGGATTGAGTCCCGCATCAGGCTCCCAGCTCAGCGGGGAGCCTGCTTCTCCCTCTGACCCTCTCCCCTCTGATGCTGTTTCTCTCTCTCAAATAAAATCTTAAAAAAAAAAAAAAAATGACCAAGTAAAACCTGAAAACAAAGGAAGGCAGCAACTCCTTCCACCACACACCACCAGCTAAGCCACCCGACCTGAGGGCCCGAGAGAGAGCGACCATGGGCAGAACTCACTTGACTGCTCTCTAAGATGCCCTAGAACTTAAGACTATACATCACATTTCTATCTGGTAACTAAACATTACTAGCTCTAATCAGCTCTAATCAAATTATTGAACTGTGCCTCTTAAGTATGGCACTATTTTCTGAATTATTAAAACAAAAATAAAGTAATAAACATTTATAGCACACACAGGCTATGGACCCATTTTCTGAAACTAAACTGGAGACCAAGAAGCATCAGTCACAGACAATTAAATACACAATGTATTTCTTACAGGGGCGCCTGGGTGGCTCAGTTGTTAGGCGCCTGCCTTCAGCTCAGGTCATGATCCCAGGGTCCTGGGATCGAGCCCCGCATTGGGCTCCCTGCTCAGCGGGAAGCCTGCTTCTCTCTCTCCCACTCCCCCTGCTTGTGTTCCCTCTCTCGCTCTCTCTCTCTCTCTGTCAAATAATAAAATCTTTAAAAAATAAAAATTAAAAAATTAAAAAACAACAACAACAATGTATTTCTTACATACTTTTTCTATTGCTGAAAACCTTACACTGAGGAGGAAAGGTTAGGACAACCAATGTTACAGACAGTAAGCTAGATAGTCAACCCTTCAGTTTTAAGATTCTTAAATATTTTTTTTCTTTCAAGGGCACTTTCTGTGGCTTATGTAATGCTTTTGTACATTTATCATTCAGTATATAGTACTTAGTCTACCTCTATTATTAGAATTCTGTAAGGTGAAATCTCCGATAAAACTCTTTAGGAGTTATCAGAATAAAAGAAGAACTAACTTTTCTCCTTATCTGGACCTCATCTTGGAATAATTGAAACTGATTAAAAATTCTCACATTGATAGTGTCAACTGTCACTATCTCCTAGTGAACAACAAACATACCTAATGAGGCCCATTACTTCACATCTTTCATTCAAAAGACATGTCTACATCAAAGAAATTGTACATTTAGACTATAAAGGTGTAATGTACACGTCTTCATTATTTAATGTATGAGTAATAAATTCCAAATGTACTATAATTAACTCTAACAAATAACTAACCATGTTATGGTCAAAAATTTCATTTAAAAAGTACTCCAACCATAAATCTGTCCATCAAAGTTCTATCAGTTTATGTCTCTTTAAAATGTAACTGAATTTAAAAACCAAGAAAGAAAAACACTTAATGATTTTTCTGTGGCTTTTTCCTGGGCTGTTTTGTTCAATCAAAAATAATTTAAAGAGGCATATTCACTGCAAATAATTACAGTATTTAAATTCAAGACAATTTTAAAAAATAAATTTTGAAAAATATTTATTAATCATTAATATTACTTTTATGTCATACTGGATTTTCAGCTACTGTAAATATATATATTAAAATCAATTTCTACATATAGGCAGATAAATCAGAACATGTATCTAAAAGACACCTAAGATGGTGCTATAAAAAACTAGGAACCTAAATTTCCAACAGGGAAATGGTTAAGTATCAAGTCTAAAATATAAGTATGTAATCTTAAAGTTATAATTATGAAAGTTATTTTTGTGGCTTTATGTTTAGTGAATAAAACAAAATGGGATTATTCTACTTGGGGACTATAACTTTGTAAAAAAAAATATACACATTTGGACAAGGACTAAAAGGGAACAAAGTAAAAACAGAAAGCAGAAAATGTGACTAGACTTTCAGGTGTCTTTTTTCCTTTTTTCATTTATCACTGACAAACTGCTTAAATAAAACATTTGAAAATGTTTATGAATCTCAGAGTAAACATTTACTACCTATTTATGCTTTTGTACATAAGTACAAAAAGTACAAAGTGAAGTAAAAAGTAAAAATCCAAAGTAAACATTTACTACCTATTTATACTTAATTTTCTCATTGTTGCAATGGGATAAATAAAACAGCCTACGTATACCAAATACATGGCTTCTGTGGAGCCAGGGGATGTTCTAAACTAGAATTCAGAGTTGGTCTTTAAGTTTATGCACCCTTTCTTAAGTCTAAAAGACTGAAGCTGGAATCAAATTCTCTTGAATGTAAGAAAGCCTACTTTTGGGGGATACTATGTAGATCAAACATCTGTAAAATATAATTCTTTTATTAAAGAGTCCCTCTGAATAACTGAACTTATATATGTATATCCCCATACTTTTTGTGCTCTAGTGTGTCTTTTTTTTTTTCTTAAGAGGAGAGGAAGGGGGGCGCAGAGGGAGAGGAAAAGAGAGAATCCCAAGCAGGCTCCACACCCAGCATGGAGTGTGACACAGGCGGGGCTCAATCTCACAACCCTGAGATCATAACCTAAGCTGAAATCAAGAGCCGGACGCTTAACTGACTGAGCCACCCAGACACCCCCAGAGGTCTTACATACTTACCTTCATCTGCCCTATTTATTTCGTGTTCAGGAAGCCTGGAGCTGGTGGGCCTGGAAGGTGAACCCACAGATGGCTGCAATGAGGGAAGTTCATCAACATCTCTCAAATTAGCAAGCATATCTTGTAGTTTTGACCTATTGGGCCCTAGCCCAAAAACAGGGAGGAAGAGAACAAAAAAGAAGAGAATTATTCAACTGCATCAAAATGGTGCCACAAACCTTATTCACATCTACCTACATTCAGCTTTAAAACTACCCTACCATATTAAAAAATAATTACTTTCCAAGTTTTCAAATTATTTTAAAAGTTTATTTCTTGAGAAGAATTATGTTTTACATATATTTTAAAAATTAAGCTAAAGGAATAATATTATTGCTATTTGCATGAAAAACAATGTTCATGTGCAGTTTGAACCATTAAAAATCATATTATTCTATAATCCCTGTATATAACTCTAAATGCAGACAGATACCACGGATTGTGAAGCTACTGTGTATTGCATTAACAATAACATCCCTTTTTGTTTGTCTGTTTATGTTAAGTTGCATTCATTGCCTTACATCCTGAAACTATGGTACCCGAGGTGAAATCTCATGCCCTACTGATTACTTACCTGAGCTTTGATTCTTCATTCTCCCACATCCCTGTTTTGACTGTTTTATATAGGATAGAGGCTGAAACAGATCTTCGGTAGTTTTTCCTGTTACAAGTTTAATTAAGAATGGGAAAATCTTACCCATAGTCCATTATGGTTTTTTTTCCTATACCAGCAAAGAATACAACTACTTTTAAGCAATTTTAACTAATACCTAGAAATATATTTCAAGACAGTATGATTGGAGTACACAATTTGACTGGAAATATTTCTACTAGACCATATCAAAAGGACTTGATCAAACTTTTCCAATGAGTAATTTTTAATTCAATTAAAAATATTTATGGTGGTTTATAAATCCATGCTTTATATATCAAGTCAAAGCTTTGCTTCAGTTCTGTTTTTAAGTCTTCACTTGTTCCCACATCACCATTTTATTAAGACAACATGAACTGACAGCAATAAACAAAATGTGCTGAGCCTCACTCTGCAGTCCTTCTATCCTCAATGAAACACATTAAAATTTCTCTCCCTGCAGTCATTTTTCTTCATCATACAAAAAAACCTATATATGCCTGCCTAGTGATCATAATCCCCAGTCAGGAAATCCAATAGCTTCCATTAGTAGGAATACTGTTCCAGTCAAATGGTGCCATTTTAGATCTTAAGTGCTAAATTCCAACTACAGCAATGCCTTGATATTTGACAAGAACTGAATAATCAATATAATAGTAGGTGGATTCTACATAAGACCTAGATATCCTTCCAACTGAGAGATGTTTTACATTTGAAGACATTCATTATTGCAGCATAAGGACTTAAAGAAATACCAACTTTAAGCCAATCTGAAAATTAAAATATTCTTTCTCATTTATGATATTTGCATTAAAATTTCAGTATAACTGGTTTTGCCATGGTCTGCAAAGTCGTAATAAAGCATGTCTCATTATTGTTTAAGATTAAATTTTTTATCCATACATTTGGATAAAAGGTACAAAACGCTCTTAAGTTTTAATATTAATCTTTCTCACTGTGATTTAATTTATATGGAGGAGGTATCAAAGAACATCATCTCAGTTATGTAATAGTTGGTATAATGATAACATCAAAAATAGTCACTGACTTTTTATCCATTCAAGCTAAATACTTGTAACACCTAAAATATTTTAAATAAAGATTTAAATGTTTATCAGTAATGACTACACTACTTTTTCCAACTTTTAAATATACGTTTCACTAAACTGGATTTTCATCTTACTTTACACTACTTTAATATCCCAAAGGATGCAATTCCTTTTGCCATAAAAGGGAAACCCATGTTCATATTGTCAATGAGAGTGGAAGCACAAGGAGGTAGTTTAGCCTTGCTCTCCTAAAAAGGTGTTTTAGATGGTGTTCAGGGATGCTTGAAAGACTTTGTATTTCCACTTTACTTTAATTAGTTCTACTGCTAAACCTAATAATTTGTATAATGAGTTTTATATATATATATATGATTCACAGGGCTAGCAATTTCATTTTAGCTTTCATTTTTGATATGGTAGACATCTTATTAAAAAAGAAAAAAGCTAACTGGCCAAAATTTTTAAATTAGAAAATAAATACTTTTAAAAGTTGTGTATTTGACTCTGTGCCCTGTATAGCATATAGTGGTGAAAGCAAATGAACTGTCTGTTATGAACACAGAGAATATTCAGGGGTAGAAATTAACTTTGTCTCCAAGTCCAAAAATAATATGCAATAATTTGGGTGGATTGCCAGAGGGTCATACTAGATGAGATTTAAAATTGTCAACAGTGAAAAATCATTGTGGTAATTAAGTATATATACTTTAAAAATGAAATTATCACTATGTTTTGAATATATAGTCCCACACTCTCATGAGGCTCTAGATGTATTATTGGGATATATTATGGTTCCATAATCATATGCATGGTTGTTTTTATTTTTTTAAGGTCATACTCAAAGAGCTAACCATTTAATTTCAACCCCTGAGAGCAGGTGAAAAAGAAAGAGATCCGAAGCAGAAAAGAAAATGAGTAAGTGGTTTTAGGAAAACATTGAAAAAAAAAAAATTAAGGATATAAAAGAGGCAAGTTTTATGATTTACAGATACAATGTTTTCCACTTACTCTTCACCCCCTTTTTCCCCTTTCTCTCCTTTTTGTATTGTTCCTTGAGTTTGGTAATTACTCCCTGGTCCACATTCCAGGCTTCAGGCATGAGACACTGGTCTTCCTTTTCTAAATAGAGTGAAACAAATGAAACAGCCTTTTTAAATAAGATACTGAACACTGTAAGTCAATTCACTGTTATGTCACTGAATGACATAACAACCATTTTGTTCATCGTATCACTAATTTTAAAAAGTCATTGCTTATTCTTTAGATGTATAAGTCATACAAAATATGATATCTAAGAAACAACAATCAATTCAATTTCCTAGGTAATAAGAAATTTCTCTTGAAAGAGACATAGAAAAAAAAAAAAAAAACGCTAGAAGACTTGAGTGACTTTTAGTAAATTAAGCCCAAAAACTCTAGAAGAAGCCCTCATTTTCTTATTCAATTAGGACTGACTCATAAAAAAAATTTCTTATTAATTTATGTAATGAGAGATTATTATTAAGAGATTATACAAAATAGTCTTCAATAATCTTTTCATTTTAAAAATTTTATATTTTTGGCATGTGTTCATCAACTAATGATCATTTTTTTTTACAGGCCTTATAAATAGCACTTTGTAAACTTATCAATCAACCTTCATTCAAAATTTAAAGCAATTTAAGTGATTTGTTAGTTTACAAAATCTTAAACAGGAAACTGAGCTCCTAGTAGATAAGAAATTCAATCATTAATTTTCACTATTACAGGAGAAGAAAATTTAAAGAATGTGTTATATATTTTATATTAGTGTAAAATTACTTCTATACTATATAATGCTATGTTTTAGCTCAGAACTCTCACTTGAATTCAAGACTCATATATCCAACTGCCCTAGACTCTACATTTCCATTAGAAAGTCTAACAGATTATCTCAAACTAAACGTATAAAATTAAATTCCCAATCTTCCAAATCCAGTGTTTCATCATCCTTCCATTTGCTCAGACCAAAAACCTCCCTTTTCTTCCATATTTCACATCAAGTATTTCACAAAATACTGTTTTTTCTATCTTCCAAACACATCCAGAATCTGACTACTTAGCACATACTCTACTTCTCTAATCACTCTGTCTCTTGCTAGAATTACTCCAATAATTGTCCCCTCTCCCCTCACACCAAGACTATTATCAACACTGGGTGCTCTCTCAATAAAGCCAGAATGATGCTTTAAAATCAAAGTCAGATCATGGCACCCTTCTGCTCAAATTCCTCCTGTGGTTCCCCATCTCACCAGTGGTCTATGGCCCTACATGATTTGGTCATTTCTTACCAAATTCCCCCTTAGAATCACTCTGCTCTAGCCATTCTGATGTCCTTGAATTCCTCAAGCATATCAAGGCTGCTGCTATCTTGGGGCATTTGCTGTGGCTTTCTTTTTCCTGAATATTTCTTCCCTGGAAACCATATTGCTAACCCACCAATCAACTTTTGAGTCTTCTGTCCAAATGTTACCCCCCCTCAATGGGAACTACCCCATTACAATTTTAAATTGTAATCTGTCCCCTCCACTTCACCCCAACCCCAGCACTCTCTATTCCCCTTACTCTGTTCTACTTTTTCTATTTCCCATAGCATTTATCACCTTCTGACATGCTCTATCATTTATGTTTATTAAAGCTTATTGTCTATATTCTCTTAGTAGCCTATATGGACCACAGGGGTAGGGATCTTCACCAAATGATTTGGCACATAGAAAGCATTTGATAAATATTTGCTGAATGACTGGAATAAACCAAAATGAATCGGAACAAACAGGAACCTATTTTTAACAAGTTAAATTTCAATCTACAGGTCAAAAAACTTAATTGGGCCTCTGAAAAGATTAAACATAATAAATTTAAAAACTCAACATTTTTATAGTTCTAACTATAATCTATCAATAATAAAAAGTTCCTACTTTCCCAGAAAGATCTAACAATTAAAAATGTTAGTATTTCAGCAATCAGGTCTTATTAATTTAAACTGGGTAGCTTTTGGATCCTACAATGTCTTCAGTTTTTTAAATTAAAAGTTAAGCCTTATTGTAATCTTCACTATACTCACAATGATAGTAATGGAAGATCATGGAAGATGTGTGGTAAAATCTATTTACTTGCCAGAAACTAACAAGATTCTTAACCTACGCATATTCACTCCTTTTTTAAGGGGGAAGGGGAAAAATAAATGAAGCACTTAAAATGGTTTAAATGTCCATTCAGCTAAACAGGATTTTCAATCTAGTTCTTTTAATTGCTTAAAAGTGAAATTTTCTGACTATGAATGATAAAATCCTAAAAACACACAAGGCTAAACTCCTGGTAAGGAAACCTCTAGTCAACTGAAAGATTCCATTCACTCATATTCAGAAATACCCAGTACACTACTAAAGAGTAAGACAGCTCAAAGGTGGGACCAGTCACTCATGTTTTCACCAGTAACTTCCTAGGAGGTTAGCTGAAAACGTACACACATGTATCATATAAACTCTGGGCCATGACTCACACTATAAAGCAAAGGAAGTGACACAAGAAACAATGCAGCTGTCTTTGGAGAGAAATGAATCACAAAACCCTTGCAGTAAGACTGGCAATGAAAAAAGCCAACTATTATTTATGCAGATGTATGACTCCTCAGAGAAAGACTTCTGTGTAGACAGTGGATCTAGCTATATTGGTAGAACTGGTGTCTAAAATATCTGAGTAACTTGATAAATAAACTCAGTAGTAACAATACAGAAAAGAGATTTTACTTCAATATCCCCTTGGTTTCCAAACTTTGTTCTGTTACAAAAAAAACAGTAATAATAATTAGTCACTTTATAACCATTACATATTACAATGACTAATTATCCCGTATAATAATTACCTTCAGATATTTGCCACAAAAAAGGAAAAGACGTGGCATCTTAAGAGTTCCTGGAGGTAAAGCCCCAAGGAAAGCCCCCAATTTAAAACCAGGATAATTACTGATTCTCTAACTCTGTCTTTAAAGAGCATAAAACCACAACTAAGGGAGTCCTGGAATTCTTCAACCTCAACAGAAAATTTTCTCTCATTCTCAGTATCTGTCTCTCTCTCTCTTCCTCACTCATACTACATGTACACACCTGCTAGGACTGATCACTTTTGAAGAATTCATCACAATCCTACCTTACTGATAGCAACAATTCATTTCCAAACCCAAAGAACAATCTATGCTGTAGAAGTCTTCCCCCAAATACTTGTTTTACCTCGTTAGATGTTTAAAATATTAAATTTGTTTAGAACAATTTGCACCAAAAAATTCTATGCCTTGCACAAACTGGTGAAATCTGCCTAGATTGAATAACTATAGTTTTTTAAATTTATACTTCTTTTTCACAGAAGATGCCAGAGATGAGTCTCTAAAAACTCTTCTATTACATTCTCAAACTCAATTTCCACAAAATCCAGATTTGCAAGTTCTACTATCTAGGCAGGAAACACAGAATATTCTGTATATGGATTCAAATTATTTTCATGGTATACTTATATTAAAAAAAAAAGATAACTAGTTGTACAACTTCCTTTAAACATGCACAAATATACACCCTGGATAAAAGGTGACAACAGTAAAAAGTTCATAGGATGTTCAAAATTTCAACATTATAAGAAATTTACAGTGTTCTTCAAGATATTGCCCTCCTGGTAAAATATTAGTTTCTTTTGTTTACTTAACACCTCTGGCTGGAGGCAGTATGTTTCCTTACCCCATTCTGTTCCATCACCTGCACTTCTAGACTCATGGTCTCCTTCCTCTGATGTAACCAAGAAGTCAAATTCCTTTAGAGCTTCTTTTGTATCTCGATCTTCACTGCTATCAGGTAATGCTTTTTTCCTAACAATCTAATGAAAAAACATGCTAAATTAAAATTTTAGGATATATTATGAAATTAATTTAAATAAAGGAAAACAGTATCCCTTTACCACTGAATGAGGAAACCCAATTATTGGCTTCTTCAGAAAGTATATCTTTGTTATGTTAAAAGCTATAATACTTAACCAGTTCAATGTAAAAGAGGTATCATTTAAAAAAGATACATTACACATTTTAAAGTAATAATTTAAACTTTGTTCAAGGATGGCTTGTTTGTTTTGAGTAAGCTAATGAAATCATATATTGAAAACACTGGAATATAAGATAGGTATTTCAATTATAGATAGATGAAAAATGTCCCTGACCTACTACTGTCCTATGAGAACTACAACCATATTCTCGTATTTCTTGGATGCAGTCTGTGCAATGCACAGACATTCTAAACTAACCAAAAAGAGAAACACTTCATAAAATACAAGAGTTTTACAGGATATAACGATGATAAATGTTAACTCTACTACATAATTCCCTTAAAAAATTTAAAATCATAAAAGCTACAAACTCAGAAATGCATGCGAGTCTCAGAAAGTATGGTATTAGAGAAGGAAAAAAGCTTCCCCCAGTACTTCTGCTATTCCAACCTTGCATCAGTTTTCCCTAATAACTCTTTATATATTCAAATTTTTTCTAAAATACTGATCTTTCCGAGTGGGACCTGACTTAGATTCAATAGCAAATGTGGTAAGGGCTGTTATGTCGTTTTATGTATTTAGGAATATCTCTGGAATCAAAAATCCAGTTGGAGGACTGAAATTTAGGCTTAATGTATGCAGAGATAATTTTTGAGATCTGTATGTCAAAACTCTTTATGAATTATCTTCTTTTTAGTCACCTCCACCACCAGAAGCCCAAAGAAATTAGGATGAATGGTTTGCAGCTTCTTTTGATAAAATGGATTCACTATCTCAGCTTCTCCGGGCCTCAGCTTCTTCACTTCATGCAAAATGGAAATAGCATGATCTGATCAAATTTTATCACTGGGTTACTGCGAGTGGATTAAAATTATAAGGGTTCAACAAAGTGATCAATAGGACAGAATACAGAGTCTAGAAACAGACTCTAAGAGATAACAAATACCTGACTTGTATGCCCCTATTCTCATGCTCATTCCTGGTATTACTTACCAATCACAGCACTTTTCATCTAAGATCAGATACAGCCTCAGAAATCTCTCTCAGTGAAACAGTATGAAAGTTCCTCAGAAAGTTAAAAACAGAGCTACCCTACAACCCAGCAATTGCACTACTAGGTATTTATCCAAAGGATACAAAAATGCTGATTCAAAGGAGCACATGTACCCCAATATTACAGCAGCACTATGAACAACAGCCACATTATGGAAACAGCTCAAAGGTCCATCAACAGATGAATGGATAAAGAAGATGTGGTCTATATATACAATGTAATATTAGTCATCCAAAAAATGAGATCTTGCCATTTGCAACAACATGGATGGAACCAGAGAGTATAATGCTAAGTGAAATAAGTCAGTCAGAGAAAGACAAGTATCATATGATTTCACTCACCTGTGGAATTTAAGAAACAAAACAGATGAATATAGGGGAAGGGAAGGAAAAATAAAATAAGATCAAAACAGAGAGGGAGGCAAACCATAAGAGACTCTTAACTATAGAGAACAAACTGAGGGTTGCTGGAAGAGAGGTAGGTGGGAGGACGGGCGAAATGGGTGATGGGCATTAAGGAGGGCACTTGTTACAATGAGCACTAGGTAGTATATGTAAGCGATGAATCACTAAATTATATTCCTAAAACCAATACTACATTATATATTAACTAACTTGAATTTCAATTAAAAAAAAAAAAAATCCTTCTAGTGTAGCACTCCAGGAAGCCACTATCAGAAGAAAGCTGGTGCAGTAGATGAGACCTAATCTGCCTTCACTACCCTGGTATATATAAAAACTGAATAGGAGAAATCAAGGATTCTTTAATGCTGCTAGAATAACTGGTTTAACTATTTAGAGTATTTCCCTAAGACCTAGACATACTTTTATGTTTACAGCATATTCCAATCTCCCATCCAGCACATCAATTAAACAAAAAAGTTTGACATACTGAGTACAGAAATCCCATGCTGAAGGTGTATTCTTTTTTAACTATATGCTAATAGTTTTTCTAATTTTCTCTGGGCAGCCAAACTAAGGTAGAAAAGTATCTCTGACGAGTTATACCAATAGAAGACGCTGACCTTCATTGTTCCACAAATAAACACACTGCCTAATCCATCTTCTTTCACCCTAGAGGCTTGATTTCTCCCTTCCCCCGACCCTGATGGGACACCAGATATGAATTAGAGGGGCCATCACCCACACCTTGTAGATAGAGAATTCTTGTTCTCAATGCCTGATGAAAAGGGCAGGGAAAATACTTAAGTATCTGGAACCTTATATTGAAAAACTGAATGTATTTTCAACATTCTAATTACTAAATATGGTAATAAGTCACAAAACTAACTCCTTGGGTAAAAATCTGTTTCTAGGTCTCTCCTCCATATAACCTTAGGAATGAAGATATGGCAAGTTGCAGGCCACTGTCTATCAAGTCTCCCACTTAAATAAAAACTGCTGTGTTTTTAATGGTTAGGCATAGAAGAAAAGTGTGGTTGCCAACAGAGAGTAGGATTAGTAAATGGGAAGGGGTGGGGTTTGTTATAATAAGTACATACTACTTTTCCTTACATTCCAGATTCCACTCCACTCCTACATCTAGTGAGTTTAGAAGTCAACTTAAGAATTAAGGCAAACACAAAAAAGTTATAGGTTGCACAGGGTGCCACAAAGATTAGAAAAAAGGATAGACGGCCACTTTGGTTTTAAAACCATTAGAAGAAACATAACACAAACGGGGATGACACAATAGTTAATGACTCTTAATCCCATTCCTTTTCCTCCTAAAGTATCTGAATGTGGAGACTAAATCTTGCTGGTGAAGTTATCCTTCAAACATTTTAAAGTTGATCACTTTTTATACACATGTATAATTTCAAGATCATTATTACACTTAACTAATGATACTATGGTGAGAATGCAAAACAATGATGGTAAAGAAAAATAAGGTGAAGAGGTTGATCATGAGGAAGGAGGAGATAAAGAGGAGGGATATGATCCAGAATATAACCCAAAGAATAATCAAACTCTAATAGAGGGTAGAGAGCAAAAAGACAGCATATGCAGCTACACACAAATGACAGTTACTAATAGCCCATGTCTCTATATTTTCTTAGTTGAATCTACCAAACTATTTTGATTAAAGAAATAAAATAACAGTTTAAAAACCTGTTTGTTTTACTAAACATTTTAACTGCAATAAATCTTTGAAGTCATGCTTACTCATTGCTACACAGAGTTAGACTGTGAAAGTCCTTTTGGTATGTAGCTATTAGTCTGCAGCTGTGAAAATTAATGTAATATATCCTAAAAATTAGCAAAGCTGTTACAAAGAAACCAATTATTTGTTTAGGGATATTTTTTCCTGAAAAACTAAAAGGATTTTTGAGTCCATGCTTAAATGGGGTTAAGTATGTTTATATTAGCCATGCCTTCACTGCTTGGTCACAGAATTGCTATAATCCGCACTAATTGCAAGACAGGATCTTTATGAATTTGATTACTTAAAAAGAAACCAGGTTATGGTTAGGAATTTCTAGTAAGACCATACTTAATACTTAAAGCATGATAATCAATTATCATTTACCACTGAGCTATGAATAAAGTATTTTGATGGGAAAATAATATCTCAATGCAATTGGCCCAAAGAAATCACAAAGCAGTACAAAACTTCCAAATGAACAGGACAGAGAAAAAGTATCATACAAGTTTAGGCATTTTCTTTTACTACAGTAAATTAAAACATATGCTATTACTACCTGTTTGGATAAGAAAAATTGGGGGTAACTACTTGAAGTTGAAATAATATCCATGGCAAGGCTGTATCAGCAGAATACTACTGCAGAGTGGCTCAGGGAAACAATAATCTGGAAGTAATAATTTGAGAGTCTTTGATGGAAGCAGAGGACATAAAGGAGAGAAGTTATACCCAGAAAGCATTTATATCATTTTTCATATATAGCATCTCATTTATTGCTCACAAAATCCTCTGAAGATAAGATGGGTATTTATAATCCCCATTTTACAAACTAAAAAACTAAGCCTGAAGGGTAAGAAGCACAGATAACTAGTGACAGAACTCGGACTTAAACCCAAAGCTTTCAACTCTAGGTCCAGTCGGCTTCACTACCTTGCTTTCTTCCTTACTCTTCTTAAATAAACATGAAAGAGGAAATGTAAACATTTTCCTAGACAAAACAAAGCATGCCCTCATCTATTACTTAAAAAAGAGAGGAGGAGGAGGAGAGGGAGGAAGGAGAGAGAGAAGAGAGGAGAAGGAAGAAAAAGTAGGGAGAAAAAAGGGAAGAAAGGAAAAAAAACAAAAAACCAGGAGGAGCTGAAGGTGACAGAATGGAGAAGAGAAAGGAGAAGAAGCAAGACACCTCTTATTCCAAGCTACCATGGGGAAAGTCAATAAACCTAGAAAGATCTAAACAAAACTACAGAATAACTTTAAACAAGTTTGAAGAAATCTAATGGAACAGTTCTAAAAATTTGTAACATTTGTCTACCAAAGCAACCCAGACAAGAAAGACAGAACTGCATCGATTAGAGGTGATGCCAATCGCCATCAGGTACCATAATGGGTCTGTCAGTTCTACTGTCTTATAGCACCAACAACACTGCTTTGTTATAACACAAACATTTTTACCATATTCACCAGCTCTACTGAACTACTAAAATGCTTAATGAGTTAATAAATCAAAGAGTGAGGACCTTTAAAGATTTTTTAAATTTTTGTAAGTAATCTCTCTACCCAATGTGGGGCTCGAACTCACAACCCTGAGATCAAGAGTCATGTGCTCTATCGACTGAGGCAGCCAGGTGCCCCAGAGAGTAAGGACCTTTTAAGAGAAAGCTGCCATCCTAAAATTATTATTGAATTTAAACTCAATACTAAAAACTCTTAGATGAAATTTCCCCAAATTCATGAAAAAAAGTTAAGGATTTAGGTTGAACCAATGGATTTTTTTTTTTAATTTTCTTTCACTTGGATTATTTTTAAAGTAAGCATAATGATCCCTAAAAATATTATCCTACTCACCGTTGAAGTATCAATGATGCTTTTCTCTCTTCCATCAATGTCATCATCTTCATCTTCATCACTGAAATCTGCAGCTGCACTTTCAAGGAATTTGAAATTATCCAGCACGGAGGCAGAATCTGTTAACTCGGATTTTCTGGTTTAGAACATGTACACCTTGCTCAGTTAATTTTTTAAACTCAACATAAGAATTAATCCATATGTTGCACTAACTTCTGTTTACATTGTAACTATGATCCCTCAAATCATATTATGAACTACACTGATTCTTATCCATATTTCCATGGATTTTAATTGGCAAAGCACAATAGGAAGTGGTTACTCTTTTAAAAGTACTTTGCAATCATATCTATTTAGGTTAATGTAATATAAAGAACACCCCTCCTGATTCAGTATTCTTTTGATCCTTAAGTCAACTTTAATGTCTTTCTTTTTAAAAATATTTTTCTTATTACCTCTACTTCTATTTTTCTCTATTCTTTTCCTCTCTGCAACTCTTCCTCTAACATGTGAATTTCTATAACTAAGAAAATAGCTAGTAGATACATCAGTTTTCTCTGATACAATCCTATATTTCTACTGAACAGCTAA
Source organism: Halichoerus grypus (assembly GCF_964656455.1). NCBI lineage: Eukaryota > Metazoa > Chordata > Mammalia > Carnivora > Phocidae > Halichoerus > Halichoerus grypus. The sequence continues at coordinate 29,228,564 of NC_135721.1, forward strand.
GGAGTTGAAAAAAACAAATATACACATAAAGCTACTAAAAATAACTTAAGTCAAACTAATATTACTACGAAACTTGATCCTGTTAATGAATAAACCATTAACTTTTTGAAATGATTGACTTTTCAAATACATAAGATTTTAATTTAGTTTCCTCAAAATAAATTTAGTAAATAATTTCCTAATGGCCAGAATAAGATGATTTCTCTCCAGTTCATTAGGGAATGTTTTAAATAACAAGGCATTTTCTTAAAGAAAACTTAGCCACGACTCTAGACAACATTTCTAAGACAGATTAATCTTAAATTTCAAATCTGCTGAGAGCTATGTTTTTGGTATCTTCCACCCTATTCTCTATCCCTACACAAATGAGACAGATTCGGAATAATACCCTTGTCAGTTCTAAAAGACAGGTCAAGGGCAAAACACAAGACAACTCAAGTGGCCTTTTCTGAACATCTTTATAATGACTTATAATAACGCCGTAGGTAAAACTATAACCAGGAATAAGGCCTACATTGTCTATGCCTACACAAAGAAACAATCTAATCTTACATTTGTATAAATAAGTTAATGTAGTCTTAAATATTAATGAATATATTTAAGAAGGCTCCAGTGACATTTGTTTATAGAAGTTCGTTTATAGGAGTCCATCCTATTTTTGAACCTTTACCTAAATCCCATAATTTTAGTTAATGTTCCAAATAACAGAAATGATGTTCTCACTAGAAAATGTATAGAGTTCAATTAAAACCATTCTTATAGCCCAAACATGCAGTAAAATGAAGCAAAATAATATTCAGACTTTCACAGAATCTTTGGCTTTTTATCTCTTTAAGAATCATGCCAAATTTAACCTGAGAAACAAACAGGGTTTTAGAGGGGAGAGGGGAGGAGGGATAGATTAGCCCGGTGATGGGTATTAAGGAGGGCACGTACTGCATGGAGCACTGGTGTTATACGAAAACAATGGATCGTGGATCACTACATCAAAAACTAATGATGTATGGTGATTAACATAACATAATAAAATTAAAAACTACAAAAAAAAAAAAAAGAATCATGCCAAATTTATTTTCAATAAAGAATGTCCTTTCTTAACTACTCATGTTCATTTTAAGCAGAATTACATATAATTGTATGATACATGATCCAAAAAGCAAAACAAAATATTTCAAACAGCTACTGAATTTTTCACTTATTCTATCAATTAAAAACATACACTTAAAATAGATATTTTTCAAAGGAAAAGGTGAGTTACAGTATTATTAAATACACAAATGGCTAAGAAAACATTTACTTCTAAAAAATTTGAGGAATTTATAGGATTTTTAGGTCATCAGGAATGAAATTACATTCTTATAAGATTTGAACTGAATCTCCTAAAGATGATCTTTTGTGAAGTTCTAATAGTAAGTGACTGAGCTTCAAGATATTAAAATCTGTATTAAACCTATAGATTTCAAGCAAATAAAAATATCTTAAAAATATTCTTAAAATAATCATAAATAACTAATCCCTATGGGTTAACTTCTACCAAATGAAATTTCAATTTTTTAATTCAACTTTATAATAAATTATTTCTGTAGCAGTATCTAAAACGCAAGTATCACAAGTGTCACCCGTAAACCAAAAATATTTAATAAGCACTAAAATTTTAGCTAAAACGCTTTCTAGACAGAATACTTACCCAATCATTGCCGTCTCTTTAACTTCGGCCTCTGTGCCATTTATAACTGAATCCTGATTTTTGTCATCTTCCCTGTCAGTGACATCACTTGAAAAGCCCAACAAAGCTCTCACTCGTTTAGATTTCACATCTAGAATGGTATCTGTGTAACCCACCTCCTGTAGATACCTGCATGTGAAGAAGATCCTTACAATTCAGTCATATTGGAATCAGCATTCTATAACTTAATATGTAAATAAAAGTATTTCTTTAAATTCATTGCCTGCGTAAGACTTAACAGTACAGTACTATGCTAGTAAGACGTGCTAATAAATAATCTTCCAGCTGCAGATGGAGCTGTCTCTTGCAGTACCAGCCTCTATGGTCACTGAAAAAAAAATCAAAGAACTATACAATACACCATTCATTACATTTATCATAAGAAGAAGCTGTTCCTTAATATACCTAATAGCACATTCTTTCTTCTAGGCAGCAAACTCACTCTCAGATTCTTACAACAGTAATTATTATAACCAGTGGTTTTTTGTTGTTTTTTTTTTTTTACACTTCTGATATAGAGAGTTATTGAATCAACTGTTTGAGATCCAGAGAGGATATTTCTAGCATATTTGGTTTCCTCCATGACATACAAGAAGAGTATATTCCAAAGAGTCATTTCTACAGAAAGGAAGCTTTTATCCTGAGACAACTCTAAAATAAAAATAGCCCACAGTTGAACTGTGGATGTGGGATGCCTGTGTGCACGTGGGAGTGTGTGTTACAGAGAGGCAGCAGAAGAAAAGAGAATAGGTTTGTACTGAGAACTAGATCTGGGTCTAAAGCCTGTTTCTGCCACTTTCTTCCTGTGTAACTTTAATTCTCCTGAACCTCAGTTTTCTTCTCCCTAAAAGTGACACACCTCGTATAGTGGGTGACATACAGAAGGCACTCAATATCCATTAACAACAAAGATGACCAAAAAAGACCAAAAGGAACATGAAAAAGGCAAAGGTCATTACTAATGTCATTAACAAATGTGACAGACAAATATTAGGCATGAACCTGTAAGTAAGCAGCAAATCTATGAAATTAAGGAGAAAACAAAGGTGGACAAGATAACCAGTCTGAGGTCAGTTTATTTCAACATCTGGTATTAAGAGATTACAGCTCAAAGACATATTTCACAAAGATATGTGACCAAAATGGAGTAAGTGTATCTTATCAAATCAAGATACTCATTTTTCAATACTATCTGATATTTAATTTGGACAATAAATGTTTAACTTTCTTGAATTTAATCAGTTCTTACAAACCAACAGGTTTTTCTGTTCTAAACAAATATTTGATACATATCTTTGGCAACAAAATCACATTAGAGATAACTGTTTCAAAAACCGCTCTTTCCATAGGTAAGTTGGCTTTACTAAGTAGCTACCTCCTTTATTCATTGATAAAATGTCACCTTTACTTTAAAGAGACAGATGATGAGTCTTTTAAAGTTTTTGAAAACTATCTCAGATTGCTTACTACAGTAACTACTTCTCATAAAAAAGAAAATGAGCACTTTAAAAACACATTTATGAAAGAAAAATGTAATACATCATATTTAAGACCAAGGTGAGGGCACTAGGAAAACCACTTATTAAATGTTAGTGAATTCTCATTTTTTCTCATGCTGAATAGATAACAAATACATAAAAGGAGACATTTTAATATTCTCTTCCCATTAGGCAAAAGGAATGGCTGGCACAAATTCACTCTGGAAACCACTGGTGCAGACTACTCACAGGAAACTCAAAAATCCAAAAACAGCTAAGTACATTTCATTTTAATGAAGCACAAGTCAGAATACCAATTTCAAATGTGATATGCAAGGATAAGGCAGTGAGCTGGTTAAGTGGGCTGTAGCCTACCACCTGACCTCTGAACCTCATTCCAGCTTTGTTTCCTCTTTATAGTCTCAAATACACATTTTATAGGAGAAACTACATGGTAGTGCAGTATTTGCAAATTTGAGAAGTTAAAAAAGTTCTTCAATCTATTTAAAATAGGAAATTTAAAAACATAACACAAAATTACATCTAAATATTGATTAGACTTACATTAAGATATACCTATGTTCAGGTATAAAAGATGCAAAAAGTAACTTTAAGGGTATAGAATTCTTTTTAAAAAAAAGATTTTATTTATTTGAGAGAGAGAGAGAGAGAAAGCAGAAGCAGGGGGAGGGGTAGAGGGAGAAGCAGACTCCCCGCTGAGTAGGGAGCACGATGCAGGGCTCGATCCCAGGATCCTGGGATCATGACCTAAGTAGAAGGCAGGTGCTTAACGACTGAGCCACCCAGGTGCCCCTAAAATTCTTTCAAATGTAAACATAAGTGTATATTAAAATTTAGAAGCTTAAAAGTATACTCTTTAAGTTAAAATTATAAAAAGAGAATTTACTCTTGGTTAATTCTTATTAATATTTAATGAAAAATAAAACCTACCACAGGGGAAAAAATGTTTACTATGAAAAAGGAACAATAACTCAATTAAGCTTTTTCACAGCAGCAGTCTAATAATAAAAGAGAGAAAATTATTCTGAGTTGAAAATGCAAAAAAAAAAAAAAAAATATATATATATATATATATATATATATATGTATCCTGATGAAAACATACTTTTCTTTGTTTGACCACGGGATACTTACTGTCTGAGTAGTTGTCGACCTTGTTTCCACATTAACTGGCTGTTTTGCTGTGGCTGTACCTCTGTTTCATTACCTTCATCTGGAAAATATTAAATCATAATAAAACTGCCTTGTTTTATTCATTAGAGGGCATCTCAATTCATAAAATATGTCCAATAAAAATTTATAAGATTAAGAATATGCAAACTACACTGTAAGGTACGTTTTAGGACAATGTACACTGTTTTTTTAATCTAATTTCCATAACAAAAATAATATAGATTCATGATTGCTACTAGACTCCCCTAAGCGTAGCAGAACTAAAATAAAGACATTTTCCCAATCTCTAGTAGCCTGAGAATTTTCATCCAGGACAAAGACCTATTCAAATCAAGTCACACAATAAGAGTCAAATGAAAGTATTATGGAGCACCACATCAGAGCTAGAACAAAGCACTCAGGAATGATGATAGAAAAGCCAGTTTGGTAAGAGTAGATAGGGAAGAAATAACTTCAATCCAAATCTATTTCCTTCACTAGTTACTAAATGAAAACTTTAAATATTCTTTTGAAGACATTCTTTGAATGAAAACCACCTAAGTCTTGTAAAGCTTAAATTCATCATTTGGTAGAAAGTGAACTCTTTCAAGAGGATAGTAAAATAAAAAGAGCCTTCTCTGTGCTAAATCTGGACTACAGAATTTCCAAACTATACTCTAATTTTAAAAATACAAAAAATTTCACACTTTCTATCAGCCCTTGATCAAACTATAAGAAACTGTGATCTTTTACAGGGTTTTATTCACATGGAGACGTAAGAGAGACTGGGAAAATTTGTTTTATGATATCGATGTTAAGCATTTACTGTGTTCCAGATGCTGTGTTAAAAACACATTCATTATCTCTTTTAATCTTTACAACCTCAAAAGATAGGTGTTATTACTATCCCTATTTTAAAGATGAAAAAGATGAGTTTTACAAGTTAATTGTATGATTTCCAAGTTAGAAACACAGTTGTAAGTGCTGAAATCACATCTGACTCCAGAGCTCATGTATTTAAAGAAATATGTAAATAAGAATGAGATCTTCCATTTTCATTTTTCTCCTACATTAATTAGGCCAAGCTCTGTGATATACCAAAGAAACAGCAGTAGACCAGACTGTAGCAGGAGGATTAAGTTACCTCAACGAGGTAGATTACTTTGGGATGATCTCAGAAGGCATATAGTTTAAAAAAGGGGCAAAAATAATGTCCCCATACTAAGGAAAAACAACACACATCTTGTTTCCATTGACCCACAAATTCAGGAACTATGGTTCACAAATGGTTCCACAAATTCAGGAATATACTAAGGTATGTTCTAATATATCTTAAGTCAAGTAAGCTATACTTGCCAAGTAAGAATACTTACACTGGCATTTCAAAAGACTAAAAATTTCATATGTGAAGGAACTTTTGAGGTCATCTAATTTCCCATCAGTATAGGCCTCTCTATTCCACCCTCAGATATACTCAACTGCCTTTGCCTACTTTGGAAGCTAGTGATGTTACCAAAGTACAACACATACACTCAGTGGAATACTACTTACAAGGAATGAACTATAGATACACACCAACATGAATGAATCTCAAATGCATTATGCTAAATGAGAAAAGCTAGAATCAGAAGGCTATATTCTGTATGATTCTCGAATTCATATGACTTTGTGGAAAAGGCAAAACTATAGGAACATAAAACAGATGAGTGGCTGCCAGGGGATTAGACCGGGGACAAAGGGGTTGACTACAAAGGGTAGTAGTAACGAAACTATATGTGTTTGTGAAAATACTAAAAAGGTGAATTTTACTTATGTAAATGATACCTTAATAAAAAATAAATTAAGCCAAATCAAATTAAGAATGCATCTTCATCCTCTTTAAAAAAGTGTATCCATGTACTGAGATAAAATCTGACTCCCTGGGTAACATGTTTTAAAAAAAAGTCTGAAGTTAAAAGAGAAAAAAAACTTTTGTACATGTGAACTTGATTTTCCCCACATTTCCATATTCAAGCTAAAATTCACAGTTCTCTCAATCAACTATCAGATTCACTCTCACCTTATCAAGTTTAAAAAAAAATGACATCATACGAAAGTGAGGATTTTAAAGTGGTAAGAGTTGAACTGCTTGGCAATATAAAAGTAGTTGACTGGTACTTCCAGTCAAGTTAGAGTAACAGGGACCCAATTTACCCTCCTGCTTGAAACAACTATAAAACAAAATAGATGAAATCATGGTTAAGACCTGATTTCAGGCAACAAAGGACAACGATCCCTGAGAGAAAGGAAACACGCAGTGAGCCCTGTGATTATTCCAGCTTACTGCCTTGACAGAGTTTCTAGATTGTGGCATAGGGAGGGGAACAAAAACAATATCTGAAGGGGGCGCCTGGGTGGCTCAGTCGTTAAGCGCTGCCTTTGGCTCAGGTCGTGATCCCAGGATCGAGCCCTGCATCGGGCTCCCTGCTCTGCGGGAGGCCTGCTTCTCCCTCTCCCACTCCCCCTGCTTGTGTTCCCTCTCTCGCTGTGTCTCTCTCTGTCAAATAAATAAATAAAATCTTTAAAAAAAAATATCTGAGGAAAGAATGGCTGAAAAGTTGTATACTTTATGAAAACTCTAAATCCACAGATCCAAGAGACTCAATGAACCCCAAGCACAAGAAACATTGGGGGGCGGGGGTCACCTGGGGACTACACTGAAGCACATCATAATGAAATTGCTTAAAACCAATGACAAAATGAAAAATCTTAAAAGTGACAGAGAAAAAGGTCACATTCTGCATACAGTAGAACAGAGATAAGTTTGATAGAAGATATCTCATCAGAAACAATGCAAGCAAGCAAAAGAAAGACTTTTTCAGACACACAAAAGCTGAAAGAACTCATTGGCAGCAGCCCATATTACAGGATATGTAAAAGTCCTTGAGGCAGATGGACTATGACACCAGAAAATACGGATCCACACAAAGAATGATGAGCACTGGAAATATATACTTTTTATATTATTTAAATCTCTTTAAAAGAGAACTAACAAAAATAATAATATAGTGTGTGACTTATAATAGAAGCAAAATACGTGAAAACAACTGCCAAAGAGAGACATAGAAATCCATAGTTACAAGGCTCTCATACTGTAAGAAGTGGTATATTGTTACTTAAAGACAGACTGCGGTTAAGTTAAAAAAAAAAAAAAGTATACCACCAAAATAGCAAAGAGTTGCAGCTAATAAGTCAGCAAGAGATAAAATAGAACGATAAAAAAAAAAAACTAGATTATCCCAAAGAAATCCATGAGAGGAAAAGGGATCAAAGAACAGACTGAACAAACAGAAAACAAACAGCAAAGGGGGTAGCTTTAAATCTAACCATATCATTAGTCACATTAAATATAAATGGTCTAAACATCTCGATTAAAAGAATTTGTCACTCTGTATAAAAATATTCTATTTTTAATATGTACCTGGCTTCTAATATTAAATAAAAAGCTAAAATATGGAAGATAAATAAATTTTAACATAACCTGGGGTAAAATTTCCTAAGGTAGAAATGTAAAGGTTTGGATATAGAACAAAATGGGGGGGGGGGCGCAGTCAGAAGGGAAACTAATTTTATTGTGAAAAATGTCTCAGAAAAAGTCTGGATTATCAGTTTAAAAAAAAATATATCGTAAATGGATAAAAGAGCAAAGACCAGAAGAATTCCTGCTTCTTTAAAGTTTACCCTGTTTGGATACATCACCTTCTACCCTCTCCTAGTCACTGTCCTCATCACTGTCACCCACAAATCCCTCAGTAACACTCGGAACTAGGCTTACATGCTTCCTCTGCAACCAAACGTTTACCTCATCTTGAGCGAAGTTAATATTCATGTGGGTGATCCACGTCAGCCTCCCCACAACCACCACCCTCTCTAGCTGTCATACCTTAGATCTTGTCGTTATGAAGAACAGACGCAGATGCAAACTCCCTCTCTGAGCGTATTCTTCAGACTCATATTCCCACCTCACTAGTTCTTTCATTTAGCTGGGACCTTAGACCAGGGGCCAACAAATTACAACCTGCAAGTCAAATGTGGCCTGCCGTACTCATTCATTTGTGTGTTGTGGCTACTTTTATGTTAGAATGTCAGAGCTGAGTAGCTGCAACAGAGAACATATGGCCTAAAAAGCCCAAATATTATCATCTGGCCCTTTACAGGAAAAGTTTGCTGGCCTACTCCAGACCACAGCCTATCCCCTCACTTCTACCCATTTAGCCTCCTTTTGTCTTCACTTCCTTTCCTCTCTAGTTTTAGTTCACAGTCTATCACTTCAATTATTCTTTAGTCTATGTCCTCAAATTTCTTGTCCCTTTGGTCTCTCCATGAATTCAATGAATTCAACTATGAACTATTTCCATTCTATTTAATTTTTGTCCAAGCTGTCAAGTATGCAAACCAAACCAATGCATCTATATAAACTCATGATCACAACTGTCAACTGGACGCTTAGCTTTTCTCAATCCTACTATTTATTATCAGTTTGCCCTCCTGCTCATTATTATTTTAAACCTTCTCACTTTTCTTAAACCTATCATACATTCTTAGCAGGTAATCCAGTCTTACACATAAAGTATATTAAATACCCACCACCAAAGTGAAACCCAAACCTACAAATCCATCACCTAACTTCTACATTCTTTCTTGGGAACAATAAAAGACATGCTCCTCCCACCATTCTCCAGCTAATTAAGAATCCAATCTCTGTGCTTCTTCAGATACCTTCCCATTCTGAATATGTCTTCTCTCTCCTTTTTATTTGCTCCTCCTCTAAGAAACACACACACACACACACACACACACACACACACACTCTCTCTCTCTCTCTCTCTCTCTCTCTCTCTCTCTCTCTCTCACTCCTTGACCCCATGTACCCTTTCAGCTATCCCTCTCTTCCACCTTCACAATCTAAGCTTCCTGACTTACAGGTAACTGCAGTTAGTCTTCATTTTCCACTCATGTCTTTGTTTCTACCCTTACCTTTCTCCTAAAACTGCCCACAGTAATAAGCTTCCTAACTTACAGGTAACTGCAGTTAGTCTTCATTTTCCACAGTAATAAGCTTCCTAACTTACAGGTAACTGCAGTTAGTCTTCATTTTCCACTCATGTCTTTGTTTCTACCCTTACCTTTCTCCTAAAACTGCCCACAGTAATGACCCATGTGTCACTAAATCTTTTTTTTAATTATTATGTTAATCACCATACATTACCTCATTAGTTTTTCGTGTAGTGTTCCATGATTCATTGTTTGCGTATAACACCCAGTGCTCCATGCAGAACGTGCCCTCTTTAATACCCATCACCAGGCTAACCCATCCTCCCACCCCCCTCCCCTCCCCCCTCCCCTCTAGAACCCTCAGTTTGTTTTTCAGAGTCCATCGTCTCTCATGGTTCGCCTCCCCCTCCGATTTCCCCCCCTTCATTCTTCCCCTCCTGCTTTTTTTTTTTTTAAACATATATTGTATTATTTGTTTCAGAGGTACAGATCTGTGAATCTTAAAGCTACTCTTTAGGACCTCTGGTTATTAATCATAGTGCTTTAGAGTCCTTATTTCTGGAATCCCTCTCTTCTCCTGGTTTCCATCCTACTGTTAAGATAATTCTTATCATTTCCTTTTCAGCTTTCTATTTTTCTACCAGTTTTTTAAGTGTTGCCATTCCTCAGGGCTCCAATCCAGCTCCTCTTCTCACTCTGAATAAAGTCTGGAGTGGGAGGTGGGGGGGGGGGCGCCTCTTCCTCCTCCACAATGACCTGAGTGCCTTTGGGACCATGTGCTGATGCCTCTCAAATCTACATATCAAAGCCATACCCTCTGGTTTGAGCTCCAGCCATCTTCCCTTGATTGCCTAACTAATAAATCCAAAAGCAAACCCATCATCTTCCAAATCTACTTCCGACCTAGTTTTGAGAACTAGAAGTGTGGGGGTCATCTTTGAATGTCCCTTTTTTTCATTCCCTACATCGAAACTGGAACTCATTCCTGCAGATTTTACACCGTAAGTATTTCCTGAACATGCCCCCCTCTCTCTTCACATCCAGTCAGTGCCCTGTCAAGGCAGCCTTCCTCATTTAGCCAGGAGGCTGCCAACAGTCCGCTCACCAGTCTCCCTGTCACAGATCCAGAGGCTCTCTGATCCACCTGCTACACTGCTGCCTGTGGGATCTAAGAGAAATCCGATCCTTCAAATACCTCCTCAAAACTCTCGGGATAAAAATGTAAATTCCTTAACATATTTTACAAGACCCTTGTAACATACTTTACCATCTGCCCTCCCCCCTTCCCCCGCTAACTCTCTAGCTCCATCTAGAAATACTCCTTCCCTCCCTTTCTCTACTAGCCAGTTATTTTATTTCTCAAATGTGCCAGATTCTTCCCCCTGCCTTTCTCCCACTTCTCATTCAGCAAATATTTAGTAAGTTCACTTTCCCTGGCCAATTCTTACTTGTCCTTCAGATGTTAACTTTAAACACCATTTGACTACTTAGGACTAGATATTGTGCTCTATAATACCTATTACCTTCCCCATTATACATGTCATTTTACTGTAATCACTTTTTTCTTATCTTCCCTGTAAAAATCCAATAGGGCATTGTTATCTTATTCACTGAATTTGAAGCTGGGTCTGACAAGTATTACATATTTAATATTTGTAAATAAACTGTGAAAGATCAATAGATGGAATTATACTAGGTACTAACCATGTGTTGTACACTAAGAAAATAAACCTGAAAGTTATGAATTATTTCCACTATTTTCCCAGTTTCAGATAAGCAGCAGAGCAATCTCCAAAACATTAAATAATATCATAAATATTTAAAGTGTCAGGGCAGAGTTGAACTTACATGCATAAGAGTCAAACTTTTTCTAGAACCACATTGTTTACTTATAAACATTTTGTATATGTTGCAATTAGACTTTTATACTCCTAAAATAATATCTAACACTAAGGAAACAAACTTTTTTTTATATAAAAATCCTGATTAAATCACTTCTGTGAATCGGACAAGATACTTTTAGGACAGCCTTTAACAAATAGTTTAAATTTAAAACATTTAAGTGAATCTCAAGTCAAAAGGAGAGACACCAAAGCAAGATAGAAAAATTTAAAAAACAAAGGAAAAAATATGCCAATGATCAACAGATACTGCTCCAAATCTCATGGATCAATATTCAGCTGGGGAAATGTGTTAACATTACTACACTGAATTGAACTTTAAAATCAGCAGCACATTCAGATCTTATAAGGTTTTTTTCATACATTGTCAAATACAGAAGCAGTGTGGTAAAATAGGGCTAATATGAATTTTGGAATCTACAGGTATGGGGCAGCTGGCTGGTTCAGTCAGAGGAGCATGCGACTCTTGATCTTGGGGTTATGAGTTCGAGCCCCACCCTGGTGTAGAGATTACATAAACAAACAAACAAACTTTAAAAATATACATATGAATGTTGCAGTCATTAGACCTGGGCTCAGATCCATATTCCCATTACTTAATAATTGTGTGACCTCATGCAAGTTTCTCCAGTTCTCTGAGTTCAATTTTCACATAGGTAAAATAAGAACAATACCATCTTTATGAGCAACTATTTTAAGAATTAAGGTTAACACACATAGAGGCCCTAGTACAAGGCACATATTTCATATATTTCAACATATAAATGATATAAACAATAACTGATATCGTCAGATATTTGATCTAGAAATTTAATCTGAAATTATGTCAAAACATACTCATTTGAAACATAACTTGAACAACTTTTCCTACTATCTGTTATACCTCCTAATAAGTCAATTATGTCTATATCCTTAATATCTGATTGTTTACAAAGTGTTATTTTTGTAGGGATGAAGAGGAAGGTAGGAGAATAAAAAAGAAGAAATAACACAAAAACATCATAAATGTTTCAGCTGTTAAAAGATGGTCCGGCTGCAGAATCTTCTGTGCATAAGAAAATCCAAAAACAATTTTGCACCTGCAACTGAGGGATGAGGTTGAAGGGATTAGGAATTCCCTGTACTTGAAAAGAAATCTGTGAACTCCATCATTCCTTCTCTTTCTCTCAGGATTTCAAGGGCATGATGTACTTTGTACCGCACATCTCAAAGTTCCCATTAATACTGGGAAACCCAGCAAGACACAGTTATGTTAGTATGTTACCCCATGAATTCTGATCTTTCCACGAAGTGTAGAACATAAGCAGAAAATGGGGAACTTAAAGAAAGGGGAAGAGGAAAAAGGAAGGAAGGTGATGGAAAATCATTTAAATGACACTAAATGATTAGCACTAAAGATAAGAAGGTCAGAAAAAATCACTAATATGCAAATAATTCGAAATTAATTTGCAGTTATAAATATTGCTGCTATAAATACTAGATGTCAACTTCTTTTTAATCACTTAAACTTCCTTTAAAATTAGCTTACCAGAATCATAGCTTGGAGGCTTCATATCTCCCTGATTCAATTCTGTCCCATATTTCAACTTGTGGTATTTGGCTCTAACAAAGAAATAAGAAAATACAAACCATCTTAAAACATATTTAAATGAACTTTAGGATATGTAATAGGAGTAGTCATCAGTACGCAGTAGTCCTGGCTACCTTTCAAAGTAGGCTTCCACAGTGTCAAAGTGGTTGTCATTATTATTTTATTGTTGTTACACCATCAAGTGCCATTACAACAAATAAAAGAGTAACACTGGGAACCATAAATCTTTCTATAATTACATAGAACATTCTAGTTTCTATAGTATTCAAATTTTCTTGATGATTGCCAAATTACAATTCTACTATCAAAAGCAGTAGATAAATTTGGATTACGAAATAAACTTGTAGAAGACTAACCTTTCTCAAAATTGATGTATTTATAAAAAGAAAACTCATCTAATGGTATGTACATACAACGGAGTATTATGCAGCCATAACAAAAGGGTGAGATCTTGCCATCCGTGACAACGTGGATGGGCCCAGAGGGTATGATGCTAAGTGAAGTAAGTCAGACTGAGAAAGACAAATACCAAATGGTTTCACTCATGTGTGTAATCTTAGAAAACAAAACAAATAAATAAACAAAAAGCAGAATCAGACCTATAAATATAGAAAACAGGGACTTACCAGAAGGAAGGGCAGTGAGGGAATGGGCAAAACGGGGAAAGGGGACTGGGAGATACAGGCTTGAGTTACGGACTGAATAAGTCACAGGAATAAAAGGTACAAGGAATACAGTTGATGATACTGTAATAGCACTGTATGGTGACACATGGTAGCTACACTCGTGGTAAACATAGCATAACATATAGAGATAATGAATCACTGTGCTGGACAACTGAAACTAATGTAACACTGTGTGTCAACCATACTCAAAAAAATGTTTTAAGTCATCTATAATACTCTGTGCCTTATCAGGCAATTACGATTTACCAAGTATGCATTACAGTAAACAATCCAAAGGAGAGAGGGGGAATCAGCCCTAATCACCAGTGCTGAATAAGATATTTCAATAGGAATGAATACATTTTTTTTTTAATAGTCAAGATATCCTTTGCGGAGAAATTCTTACCTATTTCCCTTTTAAAGCTAGCTGAATATAATTATTTCTGGCTAACCTGATTTCACCATTTCAGATTTAAACATCTGAGACCAAAAAAATAATCCAGATAAAGTAAAAATTTTAAAGGTCAATCAAAAATGGCCATACTTACGTAATGTATTTATATATTTTTACTTGTTTGCTTCCCCAAAATATTGAGGCCATTTATAATAAATATTAAATGCAATAAGGTTAGGATAACAACAACAGTAATAATAATTAGAAAAACCAAAGTAATAAAGTAATAAAGAAGGAATGAGGGGATAATATAGCCAAATTTCAAAGTTAATTTTTTTATAAAAAAACTATTCAGCACTTCACATAAAGAAGTTTTTATATTTCAAAAAAGATATAAAGGAAATGAAAATTATTTGCTCAAATGGGCAAAGTACTGGAATTCATATTATTTTATAGTTACAACAGAAAAATCAACATTTATATAGAGGAGGATCTTAAGAAAACCTATGAAAATTACAGATAGCTAATGTTCTATTTAAGGTCGGCAGCGAGTATAGGAGTATATATTAGTCTTATATGTTTTGCGTATGTACAGAATGTTTTGTAATAATATACACACATTAAAAATAAAGAGTATTTGTTTTATATATGTGTTATATATATATATGTCATATTCATAGAAGATTTCTGGAAGAATACGGAAGACATTAGTAAGATTTCCTTGGGGAAAGGAAAGGAATACATAAAGGGAGACCATATTGTGTTATTTGGTTAATTAACATGCATATATTTCTTCTTTTTTTTAAATTTTTAGTAAATACTTTTGTTCCAAATTAACTAGAACATCTCTTTCTCTATTCCCAATGCTTCTGCTAATCACAAAGATTTCATCACCAGACTAAACATTTCCTAGTCTATTTCAATGTATTTGTAATAATGTTGATTATTAGAGAATAAGATTTATAGCCACTTAATTTTACTTACAGTTACCAGAAATTAAACAAGGTTCTTAATATTTGTCAATCTTCAGATTTTTCATCTACCATGAAACAAAGTAACAATACCTCCTAAAAGTCAACTAGCAATTGAAAGTAACTGGTCTGAGGATGGAATAAAAGTAGCAATAAAATATTATGGAGTGCATTTATATACACACACACACACACACACACACACACACACACACACAGAAAAACATTTCTATATAAAAATACTGCACTATAGTGCATTCTAGTGGTCTTGGGAAAAACTGCAACAGAGTTTATATAAAAGGGGAATAGAAAATATTCTTTACAATGTATTAATAAAAATAACATACTATGAGCTAACATTTCATAAAAAATTAGACAAAGTAAGTAAAGAACTGTCATGTTTACCACAGGCTGTGTTCCCTTAAAGCAGGGTCTCCCTACTAAACTGTTAAATTCACTGAAAAAAACCTTACTCCCAGAACCCTTCTCAACTTAGCAACATTCAAGCTAACATGCCAAATACCTTTCTCACTCATATTGTTTCCCATGGTTTTAATACTTCATCTCACTGTGTTACTTACCAATCTTCTTATTCCCTTATCTTTTTGTCTAAATGTGACTGTAAAATAAATAGCAGATCTCATGCCTAAGAACCCTATGTCTGATACATAGCTAGGCCTCCCAACTGACCTTTACTGGATAAAAGAGCATAAAAATTGTATAATAATAAAGAAGTCCCATTATAGCTTTGTTTCAAAGTCTATTATTACATATAATGTGCTAGGAATATAACACAGCATCCCAATCACATTTTAAATGTTGATGCTAAAAATAATCTGATTAAATCAATGAACTGTTTCTGAATTCTTATGACATGTCAGGCACTGTATTGGCTGCTGGGAATAACCGGCAGTTTGTAGTCAATTAAGGGTGGAGGCAAGGAGATGGCTAAGAGATAGAAATTAAAATAAATAACGACAGCACACTGTGGTAAGAGTTATGAGATAGATCAAATGTTATAGGAATTCAGATAAGAGATTATCTAATTCTGTCAAAGGTGGTGTCAAGGAGAACTACCAAAAAAAAAAAAGGTAACATATGAGATTCTAGCTAAACCTCAAAAAACCAGTGGTTTTCCAATCAGACAAATAGATTGATGAAAAGTATTTCTGTCAGAAGAAAAAGTGGGGAAAAAAATACATCATGGGTCAAAAAAAAAAAAGAAAAAAAAAGCCGTGTGTGTGTGTGTCTGTGCGTGGGTGTGTGTGCGTTTGTGCGTGGGTGTGTGTGCGTGTGTGTGTGTGTGTACAGGACTAGAAAGGGGCCTGGCTGTAAGAGGTTTTACTAAGATCTCTGAAATTAGCTAGATATTTTTAAGCAGGGATATAATATCTGTATTTCAAAAAATGCATCCTATGAATGTGGAAGATGAATTAGAATATGGAAATATCAGAGGCAAGGAGGACATGTGGGTTTTTATAGTGCAGGTGAAAGAAATGGGGAAAAATGGAATGTTTCAGAATTGTATTTTATATAGTATTTAAGGTTCTTCAGTATAGAAGTTCCTGAGTAAACCTTAGATTAAACACTATGTGTTCTTGAAAAATTAGACATAAATTTCCTCATTTTACATATTCTACCACACTATAAGGAATGCCTTGACAAATTCCTGGCTAGGCGAGTAATCTTCCTGTAATGTTAAAGATTCAGTTTCACTTAATTTTGGATCTTTTTAAGTGGGACTACTTAGAAAATCTGTAACACAGCAATTCTAAATCATGATCCTTACACTTAGGTATGTCAGGGTAAATGACAAGATGTCTAGAATTTGCTGTTCTAAAATAGATAAAGATGAAGCAAGAATGACAGGAACATTAACTGTTGAGGCTTGGAGGTGTATATAAAAAATATTAGTCTCTACCTTTATGTTTCAAATTATGCTCAATAAAAAAACTTAAAAATTCTTGGCTTAAAGTATTAGAAAAATAATTTCAGAATCAGAAGAACTGAAATGTTCTCGAACTCCAAAATTTTTAAAAATTCCTGGCATTAAAACATTCGAAAAATAATTTCAGAGTTAAAGAACTGAAATGTTTAAGAGCTCTAATCCAGAAAGAAATGCTTTTTTATTCCTTATTACACTTAAGTAGTGCCATAACATCAGGAATAATCTCAAATCACTCCATAAATTTCAAAAGATACAAAATCAGTGACTCTGGAATTAGGAGAATTCCATTAGTTTAAAAAAAAAAAAAAATCTTCCCTAGACCCAGCCAGTTATCTCTTCTGTTTTTCAAAGTCAAACTACTTGAAAAAATAAGCGACTGTATCTGTCTCCACTTTATCTGTCCTGAGTTCTCAGCCCTCAATGCCCTGTGATCTGGTTTATGTTCCTGCTACCTCACTGAAACTATCCTGTCAAGGAGACCAGCAAGCTCCTACCTGGCACATCTAGATAATTACTTTCAGCTTACAACTTACCTGGAGTCTGCTGGGCATCTGCAATTGTCAAACTCCCACCTTCTTTAGCTTGCGTCCAATATACTGCTCTCTCTCCTTCCTTCTCCAGCCATTCCTTTGCTGGCTCTTCCTCCTTCTGCTTTTTCCTCAAACATTTCCATTTCCTGTGGCTCTGGCTGATTCTCTCTTCTCCTCCCATAATACTTGTTCTGCTTGTTTCAACTACTCCTATAACTTTATCCACAATACTTATGGTTCCTAAGTACACATCTCTAGTCCTGAGTCCCACTCCCATAGCTGCTTTTCAAAACTTACTTCTTAATCTTTAATTCATTTGATAACTTATAAAACTTTCACTCAAGCCAGGAACCTGGGAACCATTCTTGAATTATAATTTTTATGGATTCTATTTAAAATGTTTCATAGCTGATGCCTCCTCTATTCCAGCACCTACCATGTTATAATTTCTCATCCTAGACTATTAGACTCTTCCAGCTTCTATTCATAGATCCTTCCAATCCATCCCCCATAACGAAGTCAGGGTGATCTTTCTAAAATCTCTTTCACACTATTCCATGCTCCTTTCAACTGCATGACAACTAAATACAATATGTATTCCTAGACTGGATCCTAGAGCAGGAAAAAAAAGTACTATGAAAATCATTACTGGGACATTTGATGGGGAAAAATACTATTAAGATCATCACTGGAGGGGCACCTGGGTGGCTCAGTCATTAAGCATCTGCCTTCAGCTCAGGTCATGATCCCAGAGTCCTGGGATCGAGCCCCACACTGGGCTCCCTGCTCAGCGGGAAGACTGCTTCTCCCTCTCCCACTCCCCCTGCTTGTGTTCCCTCTCTCGCTGTCAAATAAATAAAATCTTAAAAAAAAAAAAAAAGATCATCACTGGAGCATATGAATATCGGCTATATTAGGTAATAGTGCTATATCAACATTAAATTTCCTTAATTTGACAGAGAGCTGTAATTATATAAGGGAATCTCCTTGCTCTTAGAAGATATATACTGAGGTATTCAGGGGCAAAGGGGTATAACATCTGCATCTAAGTAGCAAATGATTCAGAAAAAAAGCAATGTGCCTACAGAGTGAACATACCAGTAAATACAGCAAAATGTTGTCAACTAGGTGAATCCGGGTAAAAGGCATGTAGTTCTTGCAACTACTATTAGCTTGAGAAATTTCAGAATAAAAGGTTTTGAAAAACTTTCAATGTTCCCTATTATATGGAAGATAAAAGTCTGCACTCCTTAGTTAAGTTCTCCATCATCTGGCTCTTGCTCACGTCTACCATTATCACTTACTAAATCACAACTAACATCCTACCCTCCACACACAGTGACTGCATATTTCTGTAACACACCAAACTACTTTGTTCCCTGTCAAACATACCCTCTCTACTTCTTGAACTTTGCCTATCTGGCGAACATCTTATTTTTTATGATACTGTTGAAGTCTCAACTCCTCTCCAATTACATCCTTCCTTCTACTTCCACCTTCCAGATCCAAATAACCACTCCCTTCTTTGTGACCCCACTGTACCCTGTATAGACATCTCCCATAGCACTTACCATACTGCACTGCACTTCTGTGGTTTACAAGTGTGTTTCTTGCTACTCTGAGCCCTTAAGGACAAGGACAAGGACAGTGACCTATGTTTATACTCAGCTCCAGCACAGTGCTTAAGTTGGATGGATATATTAATGAATATGTTTAATGAGAAGGGACACACTCATACATACACACACACACACACACACACACACACACACACACACACAAAACATCCCTGGTTACTTTAGTATATGTATATTTTAATTCTTCTGTATTACAAGATAGAATCATGTATTGGTAAAGAGTATAGACTTCAGAATCAGACAGACCTGAAGGATCTGAATCACAGCTCTCCTACAACTTTGCAACTCTACTCAAGTTACTTTGTTTTTAAGCTTCAAGGCCTGGTACACAGTAGTTAATAAATAGTTGCCATTATTAATATTATTCTTTCTCTTCCATGATGCCTATAATTAGATTGCTTAAAATCTCAAATATTCCCAAATTGCATGCTTTTAAAAGTAGTTTCCCTCCCCCCACCCAATCTCTCCAATACAGCTTTCAATCAACCTCTCAAGGAATAAAAATAATCATCTATTTTTTAACCAAGAGGTCAGCCTGTTTTCAATTTCTTGTGCCATTCAAAGATCCCACATAAAGGTGAAAACAAGTTCTAATAAAGTTTAATCTGCTTCTTAATATTCACAAATATCATCTGTTAAATGCTATTTTATGGCAGTTTTGCAAACAGCCCATTCATCAACTTCAAAGAAATGAGAAAAGTATGTGATCAAAACAAGCAAAATAGGGTCGCCTGGGTGGCTCAGTCGGTTAAGCGGCTGCCTTCGGCTCAGGTCATGATCCCAGGGTCCTGGGATCGAGTCCCGCATCGGGCTCCTTGCTCAGCAGGGAGCCTGCTTCTCCCTCTGCCTGCAGCTCCCCCTGCTTGTACTCTCGCTCACTCTCTCTCGCCCATGCTCTCTCTAACAAATAAATAAAATCTTAAAAAAAAAAACAAGCAAAATAGAGAATTTCAATATCGCCTATCAAGTACTCAATTATCAGAAACAAAAACAAAAAATTCTCTAGAAACAAAAAATCCAAAGACGACCTGTTAAAACAAATAAACTTATAATTCATATGAAAACTTCCAAAATTCTCATCTATGACCCACTGTCCTTTACCTGTGACCCGAGCTTAATTGCTTGAGTATCTTAGACCTAGCAACATAGAAAGATAAGATTCACTTCTGGAGAGAGATGAATAGCGCTGATAGCAAAGGAACAAAATACCAAAAAAAAAGTCTAGAAAAAGATAAAAAAGATTCTCAATACAGTCTGCATTTTTTCCCAAAGAAAACACATCAAACTGAATAATATTAGTTGATGAGGGAGTAAGCATCACAGAAATTTCCTTTACAACTCAAAAACGATTTCAATTCCATAAAGAAATGGATAATGACAGCTCAGGAAACACCTAAGTTTCTTAAGAAAGGACAGGGAAGAGGAAAAATGTTGCTAAATTTTTTTTTAAATCATGTAAATCAATTTATTGGTCATGATTATTAAACATTCACAAGAACATTAAATTAACATTACAACCATTTTTATATTACAGACACTATTTCCTGAATTCAAAAGTATTAAGTATTAAAATTTGGATTTGTTTTAGGAATGACAGAAAAATTACTCCAATCTTTAAAGAGAACATCATCTTCCACTTCATTGAATTACCTTTCCTGTTTAAGAGCGTACTCCAGCATTTTGATCCTCCTCACAAGATCCTTCTTCAAAATTTCTTGACCCTTTCTTTCCCCCTGAAGGAAAGCAATCTGGGCCTGAGTAGGGAAAAAGAAGACAAAACTAAGATTAGACCAAATAAAAAAACTTTTTAACCCAGTTGAAGAAAGAAACTTTGGGAGATAGGACACTTAGATGCAAATACGTTTCCTTCTACTATGTGTCACAAGTGCGTAAGTATATAGAAAGGCACTGATTGCAAGGGGAAAAAAACCTTTTTTTTAAAATATGCATTTTGGGCGCCTGGGTGGCTCAGATGGTTAAGCGTCTGCCTTCGCTCAGGTCATGATCCCAGGGTCCTGGGATCGAGTCCCGCATCAGGCTCTCTGCTCCTTGGGAGCCTGCTTCTCCCTCTGCCTCTCTCTCTCTGTCTCTCATGAATAAATAAATAAAATCTTAAAAAAATAAAATAAAATAAAATAAAATATGCATTTTACTTCAGATCAGGGATGTTACAACAGGTAGACTGTGTCCTGTAAGAGTCTATAATCTAAAACAACCAATATAAATGCAGACATATGCAAAGTGTACAGTATAGTTTACTTAAGTGTTTATGGCATTGAGGGGGCTTCTCTTTTATAAAGAGGGAAGATGGGGAAAGGGGCTAGTAAAATCCTGAGTTCTTGTAATACCACTGAGAAGTAACAGTTCTCAGAGCTTCACCACATATATAAATCTTATGATGGACTTAAGATTGTCTTGAAAGGCTTTATTCTGGACCTCCCCTGCAAACAATAAAGAGCTGCCTTTTCTCAATCCCCACCTTTCACCCCAGCCTCTTTTAGGAGATTTAATGTGCAGAAAAAAAGTGAAAGTTCAAAAAAGGAAAATCAGAAACCATAGCCCTCCATTGGTTCCTGGCCCCTTCAAGGAATAATTAAAGAAAAAACCAAAAACAAAAAAACCCTACATTTTAACATGTAAACAAACTGTAAAACTTTTGTCTTCAGAAAAACAGCTAGGTAAGAGTGGCTCTCCAGAATATCTAAAAAGACACTTAGAATTGAAATAGTATCTTCCACTTAAGGAACTGAAACTAGTTGCAAACACTAACTTGTTAAAGTAACTCATAACACCACTAAGAATAGGGCAGAAGGGATTTAAGGACCCTCAAGGATAGCCATCAATTTCACTATTCTCATATGCTTTCCCCTTCCATTATCTGAACATTAGTTCAGATAACAATGTTACTTATATTTCCACAGTGCTTTCCATTTAAGTAAGCAGGAACTTATATTTAATGATGACCTTACCACATCCTTAAGAAATTGTGGATTGTCCAACTAAAGTTTAGTAAGTGAACCACTAACTACTTCTACTCAGTTTGAATAACACTCCTTTCTATGTTTTCAGTACCATATTGAACACAAAATCCAATTTACCAAGGATCTTATAATTTTCAAGATGTAAGTAGTGCTGTTTTTGTTTTTATTTCAATAAGCTCTTGAAATTGCAATTAAAGAAGGATTATTTTTTTCTTACTGAATTAAAAATAGTCCAAAGACAACCATAGACAGAGGAAAAGACATCAAATATCTATACTACCCAAACTTAATGATTATAAAACCTTTCAAAATTATGTATTCTGCAAGGAGATCATTATTTTATGTAAGCATAATAACACATTGTATTTAAAGCTGACAAAAATGAGGGGCACCTGGGTGGCCCAGTCAGTTAAGCTTCCAACTCTTGATTTTAGCTCGGGTCATGATCACGCGATCGTGAGACTGAGCCCCAGGTCAGGCTCTGCGTTGAGCATGGAGCCTGCTTAAGATTCTCCCTTCCTGGGGCGTCTGGGTAGCTCAGTCAGTTAAACATCTGCCTTTGGCTCAGGTCATGATCCCAGGGTCCTGGGATCGAGCCCCACATCAGGCTCCCTGCTTGTGGGGAGCCTGCTTCTCCCTCTCCCTCCTGCTCATGTTCTCTCTCGCTCTCTCTCTCAAATAAAAATCTTTAAAAAAAAAAAAGATTCTCTCCCTCTCCCTCTATCCCTCATCTCCATCTGCCCCCCACTCACCCGCTAAAAAAAAGGAATAATAAAAGCTGAAAAAATGAAAGCCTTGTCAAAAGGATATGATAGTCCAACTTGTTTGACCAAACAATGCTTTGGCATAGAATTCTATACACTCTTCAAAATGGCTGTAATAAAAACAATAATCTAATCTGCATAATTATAAAATCAAAGTAATAATAAAATCAATGACCAATTTCTTCCTCTCTATATCCTTTGGCTAGTTTTGTATTTCTGCCACCGTCATGGTTCCTGGATGATTCTGAAACTTCAGCCCATAATACTGGAAAGTCTCTACTGTGATTAAAAACTCCTTGTTGTTTCCAGTACACTTGCTTCCCCATCCTTCTACCAATTCACATATTGGATTAGTTAAATATTTAATAAAAATAAAAGACCTAGGGCGCCTGGGTGGCTCAGTTGGTTAAGCGACTGCCTTCGGCTCAGGTCATGATCCTGGAGTCCCAGGATCGAGTCCCGCATCGGGCTCCCTGCTCAGCGGGGAGTCTGCTTCTCCCTCTGGCCCTCCCCCTCTCATGTGCTCTCTCTCTCTCTCTCTCTCAAATAAATAAAATCTTTAAAAAAAATAAAATAAATAAAATAAAATAAAATAAAAGACCTAGAACTGTTTAAGACAAAGATTACACAGAAGATGGAGTTGCCTAGAAAGACAAACAAAAAAATAGTATTGGTGATATTTCTTGGTGATCACAGAATACCTCTGTGATATTTCTGCCAAAGATACATAACCTGAAATCAATCATAAGGAAATATCAGGCAAATTCAAGTTGAGGGACATTTCACATTAACTTTCTTGTGATGTTCAAAAGTGTCAGCTCATAAAAGTCAAGGAAAGACTGTTTTAGATTGAAGGAGCCTAAAAAGACATGAAAACCAAATGTAATACATGATTTTGAACTGAATTTGGCTATAAAAGGACCTAATTAGGACAGTGATGAAACATGAATGGGGTCTGAGGATTAGATGGTAGTAAAGTATCAGTGTTAATTTCCTGATTTTGATGGTTATATGTGGTTACATAAGATAGTACTTGTTTATAGGAAATAAACACTAGAGTATTTGGAGGGAGGCAACGGCCTATCAGGTTGGCTGGCAACTGGCCCTCAAATGGTTCAGGAAGAAAAAAATTCTGTGTATTACCCTTGCAACTGTTCTGTCAATATAAGATCTTTTTTTTTTTTTTTTTAATTTTGAAACAAACACTAGGCCAACTCCCCCTAATATGATAAGATACAAAAAATTCAATTCAAAGTCAGCATCATGTATAATGGAAAAACCCAAGAAGTACTGACAATCAGGAACAAAAAAGGATGTCCATTTTTTACCACAAATATTTAACCATGTTCTGGAGGTAGTGGCCAATGTCATCAGTCAAGAAAGAAAGAAGTTTAAAAACAGAAAAAAGAAAACAAAATTGTCATCACTTGTAAATGATATGAGTAGATACCAGGAAAATCCAAAGAAACTGACTATTAGAGGAATTTTAATGAAGTGGCTACATGTAAAAATAATAAATTAAAACCCATGAGCTATAAAAACAGTTCTATAATGATAGAAAACAATCCCATTTTTAATAACAAAAATAAGCTGATTAGAATAAAACTTCCAAGAACAAAAATAAAAGCTAAGCGAAGAATACAGCACATGATAATTCTAAAATACACATGGAAAAAAAAGCAAAATAAACAAATTATTTAAAATCCCTGAGACATTTTAAAAGATATTATGATTCTACAATCACTTAAATGGTGGTACTGATTCATGAACAGAGAGCTATGGTATGGACAATCCAAACACAAACCCAATATATACAGGAATTTAGTATATGCTAAAGGGGACACTGCAGATCACTGGGGGAAATGTGGATTATTTAATAAATGTTGATGGGCAGCCACCTGGAAAATATTTCTCACATCAAAACAAATAATAAAAAATGTTCAGGGGCGCCTGGGTGGCTCAGTCGGTTAAGCGTCTGCCTTCAGCTCAGGTCATGATTCCAGGGTTCTGGGACTGAGCCCCACATCAGGCTCCTTGCTCAGTGGGGAGCCTGCTTCTCCCTTTCTCTCTGACTGCAGCTCCCCCTGCTTGTGCTCTATCTCTCTCTGTCAAATAAATAAATAAAATCTAAAAAAAAAAAAATGTTCAAAGAACCCCAAAGCATTTGAAGAAAAGGTAGGGTTTGTTTTTCTTCTAATAATCTCAAAGTTAGGAAAGCCTTTCCGAGAATAAGATAAAACCCAAAGCCACAAAAGACTAATACATTTGATCTCAAAAAATATCTGCATGTATATGGCAATTAAAAAGTTGCTGAAAACCTGTTATGAGAAATAAGAATTCTTCTTTGACAAATGTCAAAATGAAATAGGAAATGCAGTCATCACAAATCACAAGAGTTTGCTTTTCTTACTATATTAAGAGCACTTACAAATCAGTAAGATAAAAATCAAGGACTCAACAGAAAAACATACAAAGGACATGTTCATAAAAAGGAAATACAAAACCTCAAACATATTAAAAAGATGTTTAATGTCACATGAAAGAGAAATACCAATTAAAACTATAATCAGATTTCCTCTTTTCCATCAGACTAAGTTCAATAATGTAATAAAACAATATGTTGGGGGGAAAAGGCATTTGCCTGTTGGCTGTGGTGATATAAATCAGTTTCACTACAGTGGACAATTCGGCAACATCCATTGACTCTGTAAATGCTCATACTCTTTACTCAGCAATTCTAATTCTAGATTGTTATCCTTCGAATATATTTGCACACGTGTGAAATGATACACTGAAAGAATACACACAAAAATGTATGTATAATTCTAATGTCCCTCCACGGGGACAGGTTAAATTATGAATACCACTAGTGGAAAATCAGGTCCTCAACTGGTATCTATAAAAAATGAGGAAGAAAGAGTTAATCTCTTAGATATTTTCCCTCTGGAAAACTCTACTCAGAAAATTAGGAAAAAAGATCTCAAAACATACGTTCTTACAGACTAATTTCTTCTGTAAAAACCATCTGAGTCTAAAACATAATAACTGGTATAAATCTCTTTACCCTTTCAAAATAAAAAGTAAATCCCAGATAAAGATTTTTCTAATATGGCAGGATACTGTTGTTTGAATGGGATTATTTAACTGAAAAAGCAGGAAGGGGAGGAGAGACATAAGGGAAAAAAAAGACTGAAAGAAAGGAAGGGTAAGGGGGGAGGGGGAAAAGGGGAGGGAAAAGGGGGAGGGGGAGAGGGGGTGGGGAAGGAAGAAAGGGAGGGAGGGAGGGAGGGAGGAAGGAAAGAAAGAAAAAATAAAAAGAAAGTGGGATACATCTATACAAAGGATTGCTACATGTTTGTTACAAAGGAGACAGCTCTAGATACATTGATTTAGAATGATTCCCAAGATAGATTAAATGAAAAAAAAAAAAAAAAAGCAAGACACAGAACAATGTATATAGTTTGCAACCATTTGGTTTAAAAAAAAAAAAGGTAAATATACTATTATGCTTCTATGTATAAGTAATAACTCTGGAATGATTCACAAACATGTAGTCGTTCTGAATGTCTCCAGAGAAAGTAATTAGGTGGCTGGGAGAAAGAGGAACAGGAGTTAAAACTACTTTTAAATATCCATGTCCGACAGATGTAGTGAAAAGAAGGGCCATATGCACCCCAATGTTCATAGCAGCAATGTCTGCAATAACCAAACTGTAGAAAGAGCTGAGATGCCCTTCAACAGATGAATGGATAAAGAAGATGTGGTCCATATATACAATGGAATATTACTCAGCCATCAGAAAGGATGAATACCCAACTTTTACATCAACATGGATAGGACTGGAGGAGATTATGCTAAGTCAAATAAGTCAAGCAGAGAAAGTCAATTATCATATGGTTTCACTTATTTGTGGAACATAAGGAATGGCATGGAGGACATTAGGAGAAGGAAGAGAAAAATGGTGGGGGGGAATTGGGAGAGATGAACCATGAGAGACTATGGACTCTGAGAGACAAACAGGGTTTTAGAGGGGAGGGGGGAGGGGGGATTAGTTAGCCTGGTGATGGGTATTAAGGAGGGCACGTACTGCATGGAGCACTGGGTGTTATACGAAAACAATGGATCGTGGATCACCACATCAAAAACCAATGATGTACTGTATGGTGACTAACATAACATAGTTATATATATAAAAATAAATATCCATGTCCGTCCTTATACCTTCTGAATGCTGTACCACAGGCATGTTACTATGCATAAAAGTCTCTTAATTGAAAAATGTAATGACAATTACAGCCAAACAAATTCATTTACCAGATCTGGCTCCACAAGCCACCAGTTTGTAGACTTTGTCTTGGATGTTTTAATCCAACTACATTATTTTTACAAAGGAGAAAAAAGCACCAAGAGATTGAGTAGTTTATACCTCTAAAGAGCACAGCATTCTCACAAATGAACTAAGATGACAGTCCAAGACCATGAATGAATCACCACTTGGAAAACTCACACGCAATGTAGTGGGAGTATCAGCAACAAGGATATGATAGAAAAACACATGGTGCAAAGGGCCCCTTAAAAGTTCTCCCTGCACATCGCTACAACAGAATTCCTTCTGAAATAAGAGAGACAGTTCTCTAGTTAGAGAGCAAATATATTCCTAGCCTCCAATACTGTCCAGTAATATGGAATAGTGATGAATTCAGTTATCTAATTTTTTATTTTACAGCTATACTTCTCTATGAACTATTAAGCTACAATTTGCCTACTTTTTAAAACTCTTGCTTCTGCCTGCACTAACGTCACCTCAACATTCTCACAGAGTGAATTCTTCTAAACTTTCCAGAGTTCCGGGAACAAAAGATTAAGACATGCAATTGAAATCTTAAGAAAAAAATAAGAAAAATGAAGTAAATTCAATTTGATCAAGTAGGTAAGGTATGAAAATAGCTTTCAAGTGTTACAAATAAAATAATATATTTTTTAAAATTGTAAGTCATCATACATCCACTTATCTGTACAAGGAAACCTAATGGTAATGGCACATATATTTGAAAAGAAAACTTTGGAATTATCTTCAAGGAAAATGAATGTTAGAACTTTCACGATGCTTTATAAAATTTTTACATTATATACCTAAAATTAGGCCTTCGTTTCCTAACCATTAGAAATAAAAAAGATAACAACAACAATAACTGGATATTTTACAATTTGAGTCTACATGGTAAACAAAAATTAATTTTTATATTATTTTTCAATTCCAATTTGTCAAAAGGATATAAATAAGGAGTATAAATCTGTTTTATCTAAGCGGGTTTATCTGCATATTCAGGAATATCTAATAAACAAATTATTTTAAATATACCATTTAATTTATTGAAACCATTTAAACTATCTTGTACTCTAAAATTAAAAAGGGCTCAAATTCAAAACTGAAGTCACTGAAAAACATATTCACAAAAAGAAAAATACACAACATATTAGTTCGGGTTGGACACTTTTCAGTTGTTTCTTGGTCATCTGCTTTGGGAAGGAAAGAGCACTCACTTTCACAAAAATGTAAAGTACAAGAAAATTTGACCGATTTAAGCTTCTCACTTTGAATTTGAGCACAAACTCACAAAGAAATATTTGAAAATTAAAAGTGAGGGGCGCCTGGGTGGCTCAGTTGGTTAAGTGACTGCCTTCGGCTCAGGTCATGATCCTGGAGAACTGGGATCGAGTCCCCGCATTGGGCTTCCTGCTCAGCAGGGAGTCTGCTTCTCCCTCTGACCCTCCCCCCTCTCATGCTCTATCTCATTCTCTCTCTCAAATAAATAAATAAAATCTTTTAAAAAAAAAAAAGTAAAAGTGAATAATATAGTTTACTTAAGAAATAGCATACAAAAAAAAAAAAGAAAAGAAATAGCATACGATGAAGTTTCAATAATTTGATTTATATCTTAACACCTTTATAAATCATACCTGTTCCCTCTGAAAAGCCTTGGATTACATTATTCTCTTAAATTCAGGCTGCCAGTTGGTTTTCTTTGGCATACAACTGTTGCCTCTAGAAAGCCCTCTCTCCTAAAGACAGTGTGACATTAAACTTTACCATGGGAATCACCTAGAGGACTTACTAAAACACAGACTGCTTGAGCCACGCTCTACCTTCAGTCGAGAGTGGGGCCTGAGAATTTGCATTTCTAGCAAGTACCCAGGTGATGCTAATGCTGCTATTCTGGGACAACACTTGGAGAACCACTGACCTACACCATCTGTGACATAGTTAGAAGGCCAAAAATAAAGCAAATAGGCCGTTAAAGAACGAGGAACTGAGCTGTCCCAGAACCCTAGCTCTCTACTCTACAGAAGTACAAAGTCTTATATAGGCCCTCAAGCTGACAGACAAGGACACATTAGCTTTTTTGATTCTCTTCCAAATTTCTTGTTTATGACTATATTTTTAGCAGTCTCGAGATAAAAACATAAAATTCACCATTTTTCATTCAGTTTAATCACATCTTTAGGGAATGCCTACTACCCACCACAGTCCATATTACTGTAAAGAATATAGCAAAGACAAAACCAAGTTCCTACTCACAGTGCACTTCCAATCTAATGAGGGTACAAGATCAGAACATGTAGGTATAGAAAAGAGCTAAGACCAGACAATGGGGTCTCCTAATAAATAAGGATTTGAGTCATAAATTTATTGAATATTCACATTTATTCATTTAACAGTATTAACTGAGCACCTACCTTGCACCAGGCAGTCACTGACACTAGGGCTAGGGTAGTGACAAAATAAAACAGAGCTCACTGCCCAGTGGATGAAACATATATGCTGAACAAAACATATGTGGACCAGCAGTGCATGTGGTATGCAACTAGAACCAGAAACACAGTTACAGGCAAAAGCAGTGACTATAAAAATAGGGGCATCTGGGTGGCTCAGTTGGTTAAGTGTCCGACTCTTGATTCTGGCTCAAGTCACGATCTCAGGGTGGTAAGACTGAGAGCCCAGTGGGGAGTCTGAGATTCTCTCTCTCTCACTCTGCCCCTCCCCCCTTTTTGCTCTAAAAAATAAAAAATAAATCTTTAAAAATAAATAAATAAATAAACACAAAATACAGTGAGATGCCTAGTCAACTCTGGGGTCAAGTACAAAACTGATGTTCATCTCAGAAACTATTTTAATCTAGTATTAACTTTACAACTAGCTTTATCTTTCAATAAATGAATCAGTTTCCTGAAATTTTCCTCAAAAATTCTGTACCATTATTTTTATTTATTTATCTAGCATTCCTTTCCAAAAAAGATGAGTAATTTTTTTTTAGATGACACATTATGTCTGAAATGCTACAGGAGATAGTGGTATATTCTATCACATCAATCCCTCCATCCCTAAATGTATGATTAAAAATATAGACTGTCCTACACAAGAAACTCTCCACTGCCCAAATTCACACTTAAAACACTAAATTAATTACATGCATATTATCAACTGATGGCAAGATATAAATAACCGTACATCAAGTTTCTTGAGTCCTCACAAAGGTTCCCTCTTGCCCCCAATCAATTCCCACAGCATGTCCTCCTATCTCTCTAATCTTTACAAATGTTTCTAATGTTTGCACAAAGAAGTGGAAAATTAACTTTATAGTGTTAACAGATTAACATTGTGCACTATAAACTTGCACGTTATGTCAGATATATCTCAAAAAAGCTGGAAAAAAAACAATATGTATATATTCATACACATACATAGAGTGGAGTGAGAGAAGAAGATATCAATCAAAGGGAGAATCTGTGGATGTGCAGTATAATAAACTTGACATTCACAGATTTAATATTCACAGTTATCACTGTTTGAGAGCCACTCAGAAGACATTCCCTTAAGACAATGAGAAGCTAGAGGCCAGATCCAGAGTAAATGAGTGAGCCTAGCCTAAATAAGCATTCATATCTCGAAGTTCAAAAGCAGTAACTTTTTTTTTAAACTGAGTTTCTTCATAAAAAATGTCTCCCCCCGCCCCAACCCCAAAGAAAGCCAAACGGCTAGCACAAGTGAAGTGAAGAAAAATATAAGGACTAAGAAAGTAACAATTCTTAGGAAAAGAAGGAAATGTCAAATTTGGTAACAGCTTGTAACTATGAATGTGAACAAGTCCACCAAATGTTCTATACAAAAAAAAAAAAGAAAAAAGAAACATTACTGACTCAGCAAGTGCTCTAACCTGAGCAAAATCTATTCATCAAAAGAAATAAAACTTCCATTAACACTGAGAAGAGGGGCACCTGGGTGGCTCAGTTGGTTAGGCGACTGCCTTCGGCTTGGGTCATGATCCCGGGGTCGTGGAATCGAGCCCCGCATCAGGCTCCCTGCTCGGCCAGAAGCCTGCTTCTCCCTCTCCCACTCCCCCTGCTTGTGTTCCCTCTCACGCTGTCTCTCTCTCTCTCTGTGTGTCAATTAAATAAATAAATAAAATCTTAAAAAAAAAAACACAGAATATTAACTTAATAGGAATATATATATATATGAAACATGAATCTCAAAGGAAACATGATTCAGAGGAAGAAAGGGTCCCACACAAAGACCTCTTAATTTTAAAATTTGAGGATGCACAAAGGTCTCAAAGTATCCCTTGCAAATGACAAGTTTTCTATAGTGTATGATTTTCTTTATGGTTAGAAAACTGCAAAGGAGTTCTAAACATGTCTTAAACCAAATTACCTTTTGATAGGTATACAATCTCTAAAGAAGCAGTCTTCAAGGGGCAACACTTTTCATATTTAAAGCATTCATTCAATATGTCTGAATTGTGAACCTATAAATAAATGTAAGGTGTTATGAAACTAAAGCCTAAATTCTTCCCAATGGAATTTAAGACTATCTACAATCTGTTCCCAACTCACCGGTCTAGCTTTGTCTTCCACATTTCCTTCTCACACATCCTGTGCTCCAATCAAAGCAGACCATCTTTTGGTCTTCAAATATGGCCTGAACTCTTCCAGGCCCATGCCTTGGCTTATGCTCTTCTCTTCATCCCCACTACCTTCCCCATAAATGCCCTTCTGCAATTTCAAATTCTACCAGTGCAAACTCTTACCCTATTTAGCTTAAAGTAATCCCTCCCTTCTCTGAGGTACTCTGAAGAGTACTTATTATTTTCTATTAAAGAAAACACCTCTATGTGTAAATGCTGTTTTACTACTTTATGGCACTTAAACTAATGTTCATTCAGGAGGCAAGAAAATAAGCACTTTGTAGTACAAGGCATTCTGCTAAACACAGTTTAAGTATTTAACTAGTCTAATTTTCTGTCATTACTGTTTTTATACCATCATTTTCTTTGAGTTTATTACAGAAGTAATAATAATAATAATTGAGTAAAAAATCAATTCATGCAAATTTACCATAACTTACTTTAACCATTGTAGCAGATCTTGCGGACTGGCTACTCAAAATACACATTCCCAACCCCTTTCTACTCTGTAACTTCCCACTATAGAATCTGGAAAGTAAAATTCACGCTTTCTTAGTTTCTGTTGTGGCCACACATGGCTATGTAATCAATGAGATATGTATGGATATCTGCTGGGGACGGGGAGAAGGTACTTACGGGAAAATTTATCATTCGCTGATAAAGGAGATACACCCAAAAAACATTCAAACAAACCTATTTGCTGCTTTTCACTCTGGTCTTGGGATCTCTTAACTATAGCAGTCCTGTAATCATAATGTAACGCGAAAGAAGACAATAAGCCAATAGACTGGGGGTGAAGGATGGCAGAGGAGAATAACAGAAAAGGCCTAGTTACTTTATGTCATCACTGAGTAACTACACCAGCTTATGTCAGAGAAAAAGACTACCCACCACCAGACTTGTGGGAAAAATATGACCTTTGTTATGTCAGTGTTAGATCCGAAGGGGTACGTGCACCCCGATGTTTACAGCAGCAATGTCCACAATAGCCGAACTGTGGAAAGAGCCAAGATGTCCATCGACAGATGAATGGATAAAGAAGATGTGGTATATATATATATACAATGGAATACTATGCAGCCATCAAAAAGAATGAAATCTTGCCATTTGCAACGACGTGGATGGAACTGGAGGGTGTTATGCTGAGCGAAATAAGTCAATCAGAGAAAGACACGTATCATATGACCTCACTGATATGAGGAATTCTTAATCTCAGGAAACAAACTGAGGGTTGCTGGAGTGGTGGGGGGTGGGAGGGATGGGGTGGCTGGGTGATAGACAATGGGGAGGGTATGTGCCATGGTGAGCGCTGTGAATTGTGCAAGACTGTTGAATCATAGATCTGTACCTCTGAAACAAATAATACAATATATGTTAAAAAAAAAAAAGAAGAAGAAGAAGAAGATAGCAGGAGGCGAAGAATGAAGGGGGGGAAATCAGAGGGGGAGACGAACCATGAGAGACAATGGACTCTGAAAAACAAACTGAGGGTTCTAGAGGGGAGGGGGGTGGGAGGATGGGTTAGCCTGGTGATGGGTATTAAAGAGGGCATGCTCTGCATGGAGCACTGGGTGTTATACACAAACAATGAATCATGGAACACTACATCAAAAACTAATGATATAATGTATGGTGATTAACATAACAATAAAAAATTTTTTTAAAAAAGCATTCCTGATACTCATTTCACTATAGCTGGGCATTCAGACTGTAATTTTTCATATTACAAAATAAATTGCTAATGATATTCTTCATGCATATAGACTTTTTAAGCTTTTAATTTTAATTCCAGTGTAGTTAACATAAAATGTTATATTAGTTTCAGGTATATGATATAGTGATTCAACAGTTCTATATATTACTCAGTGCTCATCATCATAAGTGTACTCTTTAATCCCCATCACCTATTTCACCCACCTTCACACACCTCCCTTCTGGTAACCATCAGTTTGTTCTCTATAGTTAAGAGTCTGTTTCTTGGTTTGTCTTTTTTTTTTTTTTTTCTTTGCTCATTTTGTTTTGCTTCTTAAATTCCACATGAGTGAAATCATATGGTATTTGTCTTTCTCTGACTTATTTCACTTAGCACTGTACTCTCTAGACCCATCTATGTTGTTGCAGATTTCATTCTTTTTATGGCTGAATAATATTCCACTGTATATATATACACATCTTCTTTATCCATTCATCTATTGATACACACTTAGGTTGCTTCCATAACTTGGCTATAGTAAATAATGCTGCAATAAACATAAGGGTGCATCTATCACTCTGAATTAGTGTTTTTGTATTTTGGGGGGTAAATACCTACTAGTGTGATTACTAGATCACAGAGTAGTTCTATTTTTAACTTTTTGAGAACCTCCATTCTGTTTTCCACAGTGGCTGCACCAGTTTGCATTTCCACCAACAATGTAGGAGGGTTCCTTTTTCTCCACATCCTTGCCAATACTGGTTGTTTCTTGTGTTTTTGATTTCAGCCATTCTGACAGGTGTGAGGTGATATCTCATTTACATTTCCCTGACAGTGAGTGATGTTGAGCATCTTTTCATGTGTCTGTTGGCCACCTGTACATCTTCTTTGGAGAAATGTCTACACATGTCTTCTGCCCATTTTTTAAATTGGATTATTTGTTTTTTGAATGTTGAGTTGTATCAGTTCTTTATCTATTTTGGACACTAACCTTTTATTGGATATGTCATTTGTAAATATCTTCTCCCATTCAGTAGGTTGCCTTTCATGCATATAGACTTTTAAGGGAATTATTTCTCTGGGAAGACTGCAACAAACTGAATTACTAGGTCAAAGTCTGTTTCCTGATAAGATACTGACCAACTGATAATACCAACAATGTATGAGAGTAAAGTTTAACAAATCTCGCCTAGCATTGGGTGTTGTTATTGATTTTTAAACACTCATAGATAGAAAAGAGTATCTCTCATTGCTTTAATGAATATTTCTTTTACAATATTGACTATTTTGCCATATGTTGACTATTGTCCTATAACAGAACCATCCAAATACTCATTAAGAGAGTAGTTCAATAAGCTATATTTTGACTGCTTTAAAAAATTATTCTTCCTCATTAAAAAATACCGTAAAATGGAAAAAAAATTCATATTTTATATAAATATATAAAGGAAAAAACCAACAGATCCATTCCTTTACCCCATCCCACTACCTAGAGATAACCAATGTGAACAGTTTCCTGAATTCTCTTGTGAACTTTCCTGTATGCAGAGACAGAAAGATAAGCAAAAATGACATCTGTTTTGGTTACATAATTACTGAAAGTGCAGAGACTACAACTATACATATATGAAAATACATGAAATTAATGAAAGCTATCTTTTTTTGAGCTCTTCCTGTTATATTTTTCTGAATAAGTGTTTTAACTCATTTCATTGTCACACAAACAAAAAAAGACACAAAATAATTATGTACAAACCAATCATATTTAAAACTAACAGAGATCTGAAGAAAACACAGATGCTAGAGGGTTAAATTTAAAGAGCTTGTAGTGAAGGAGGGTAAGACTGAAATGTAAGTTTATATGTTGCTGATTTTACTATTAAGGTGGGCACTCCCTATAGGCAGTAGGCAAGACAGGACTGGAGCTTCCAGACTAGAAACATATTTAGCAATCTTGACTTTCAAACACACAAACCCATAACATGTCCCAATCAATTAAAGTAGCTACAAGTATGTGTGTGCCTATAGATATATATGTAGATATCTCTACGTGTGTGTGTATATATATATTCTTTTTATTAATTTGTAAGAGTAAGATCCAGAAAATGTCTTTTTAAAATTAAATCCATTACATAAAACAATGCCTGTTATTTTATAAGGTAATATTCCTAATATAAATACAGATCCCTGGGGCGCGTGGGTGGCTCAGTCGTTAAGCGTCTGCCTCCGGCTCAGGTCATGGTCCCAGGGTCCTGGGATCGAACCCCTCACCGGGCTCCCTGCTCAGCGGGGAGCCTGCTTCTCCCTCTCCCGTTCCCCCTGCTTGTGTTCCCTCTCTCGCTGTGTCTCTCTCTGTCAAATAAATAAGTAAAATCTTTAAAAATAAATAAATAAATAATAAAATAAATAAATACAAATCCCAATGACTTCCCCTTAACCTACAAGTATTATAATCATTTAGCTTTAATAAATTAAACTATCGTTCTGTTTCCTGCTGAAACTGTATTACTAACCTAAAAAATTACCAAAAATAAATTACAGAAAAAAGAAGAAAAACTAATCCTACTTGTAAATATAGACAGAAGATGATCTCAATAAATAGATGTTCCATGCTCTCATAAAGGATATGAATAAGCAATTTAGAGAAGAGGAAACTCAAAAGTCTAACAAGCTTAGAAAGAGATGCTTGATCCCACTGATAAGCGGAAAAATTCAAGTTAATATAAATATACCTTTATATTTATGAGACTAGCAAGAAGTAGAATTCTAGATGATATGTGATCACGAACTGTTAGTGTAAATGTAGACAAGGGCAGTCCTTCTCAAAAGCAGTTGGCAACGTAGCTAAATTAGGTTTATGCATACCCAACAATTACTATGTTTAAAAAATTCTCAAACAGTTCAAAGTAATAGAGTTAATGTACACAAAATATCACATATGAATCTTTTAAAAATAAAAAAATGACACAATTTGATTTTTGTAAATAAAGAACACATACAGAAAAAATATTTTACAAAGGAAAAATGGAAGATGAGAAGAATGGAGATTAAAATAGATAAGTAGATTAAACGAGAGAGGCAATAAACAATTATTGCCAAGGTAAATACAAGTTCAATAAAAAACCCAAGTGTGTGTGTTTATGTGTGTATATACATAAAATTCTGGAGGGATACACACTAAATTGTTATAATTTATCTCTAAACAGTAGGTTTGTGAGAAGGACTGGTGAGAGGAGGGGTACTTTCTACCCTTTATCTTTCTGACTATCTTATGTTTTATATATACACCTATTCTTTTTTTTTTTCTTTGAAGATTTTATGTATTTGAGAGAGACAGAGCATAAGGGAGGTGGAGGGGCAGAGGAAGACGAACAAGCAGACTCCCCACTAAGCAGGGAGGCCAGATGCAGGACTCAATCCCAGGACCCTGAGATCATGACCTGAGCCTAAGGCAGACGCTTAAACGACTGAGCCAGCCAGGCTCCCCCACCGATTCCTTTTTTAAAGATATTTCTTCTGACAAAGATTCTCTTCTCAACCTAACTTCAGTCAGGCTCCTCTGAGTCGGCTGCTTAACTAAGCCAGATCTTTAGACTTCCATGTTTACCTTCACATCCCCCAATTTTAGCAAGTATGTTACTAAGTCAGTTTGGCAAGAATCCCTTACCTTCAATATCTCATCACCTTCAACACCTGATCAAATTCCTCACCCCTCCAATCCCCCAGGTGACATTTGGTCACCCTGGCCTCCCTTCAGCAAGAATCCTGTCAAGTCATTTTAGCCAGAATCCCCTTACTTGTGATGTTTCCTCTTCATAATTTACATCCCAACCCCCCACCCCTTGGCTATAAATTCCTAATTTTCCTTGCTGTATTCAGAACTAAGCCCAGTTCTATAATGAGGTCTCTTTCCCCCTATTGCAATAGTCCCTGATTAAAATCTGCTTATACTACCTTAACCACTGTCCAGCTCTGGTTTGCTTTAACACTGTTAAATGTAAAATTTAGACAGTTTCTAAAAATGAAGTCTAAGTTTAACTCTGAATTCTAAATAAGGATTAAAACTTTCTTTTTTGTAGAAAAATTGGTGGTTTCTAGTGATTCATGCTCTAAATCTCTTCTCTAATTCATATTATAGCAAACTTACAAAAACATTTTAAAGATTTTTTTAAAGATTTTTTAAAACATTTTAAAGATTTTTTTATTTGAAAGACAGAGAGCTCGCGTGCACGCCAGGGTGGGGGTGGGGGGGCAGGGAGAGAAGCAGACTCCCCGCTGAGCAGGGAGCTGGATGCGGGGCTGATCCCAGGACCCTGAGATCCTGACCTGAGGCTACAGGCAGACGCTTAACCAACTGACTGAGCCACCCAGGCACCCCTACAAAAACATTTTTTAAAAATCCATATAGATTCCTTAACTAGGGAAGTCAAGCTTTATTAAAACAAGTTTTTATTACTAACTACCTGATTTTTAAACATCATAAAACACTCATTTCCTGATAAATATATATATATATATAAAATCAGGTCAAAATATCAAAGTAACCATTTTTATTCAAACAAGTAAACAAGAGAACACAAAGTAGGGAAAATAGGAAAGACTTAGACACACATAAAAAATACCTGAGATAAACCATTTAAGCTTTGATGTATACTGAATTTTAAAGATAATAAATTCCTGCTTTCATTTTGAAAAAAAAGCCTGGGGACATAATTTTTCTTGATAACTCAGGACCAGAACTATACACATCAATTACTGAACTGTATTGTACAAATATTCAATGTTCTTTGATGTGGGATTTGGGAGATTCCTACTCCTGGTTCTCTCACTAATCTATATGATCTCATTAAAGTTACTTAACTTCTCTGAGCCTCAGTTTCCTCAACTATCCAGGGAAAGAGTTTAACATCCTGTGATTATATGGAACTGCAGATGGTATGTGGAAAACAAAACGGAGTAAGTCCTGATCCCAAGACAATGAGTATTGTTTTTAATTTCTATTTATTTGAATTCTGTTTATTTGCATGGGAGACTAATGGTATACAGCTTAATTAACATCTGCCAAGGCAGTATTGCTTTGGCTAATTTTTTAAAATTTATCATTGAATTCAAGACAATAGCCACCTTCCAAATGATATCCTCACCCTCCAGAATAATTATCCTTTTCTCTATAATTATCAGTGTTTTTTGGTCAGCAGCAAGACGGTTTTTTTCTGTATTATTAGTCAAGGGCTCCTTCTTGCAAATTTGAACTCAATTTTAATATTATCAACACATAACGTTAACACATACTATGATAGGTGTTAGAATTTAAAAAATAATAGTAAGATACAGAGGAAGCTGCTAAAGTTCCAAGAGGAGAGAAACTGTCTACGCTATTGACTGCTATATCCCCAATGCCTAGAACAGTCACTTGCATGTAGTAGATGCCCAATAAATATTTGTTAAATTAATTGAACAGATTCATAAAAAGCAAGTAAACAGTAAAAGATAGCACACCCTAAGTGTCAAATGACAAAAGCAAGTACTAAAAAAGTAACAATCAAAACCAAAACCAAAAACTCTTCATGTTGAAAATGGGACTTAAGCTAAAT
This sequence comes from Halichoerus grypus, assembly GCF_964656455.1. Taxonomy (NCBI): domain Eukaryota; kingdom Metazoa; phylum Chordata; class Mammalia; order Carnivora; family Phocidae; genus Halichoerus; species Halichoerus grypus. The sequence continues at coordinate 29,267,610 of NC_135721.1, forward strand.
TTGAATAAAGAATATATAAATCTGAAAGAATAATACAAATTATGGAAGATTATTTCAGAATGATGCAACTTTTTCAGCAATGATAAAAAAAGTAAACGCGGCTTATGTGCAAAGCAAGCTTAAACTATGCTGGTTTAGAAAGAGTACCTTAACAGGTAGGAAATATAATAGTCTAATCATGGAAGAGATTTGAGGCAAAAAGAAAAAAATATATATCTTGAACAAATTATTATTTTTAGAAGCTTGAGAGGTAATATTGTGTAGACTACCTTGACCAAGGGAGAGACCAGAGGTAAAAAATTAAGAAGACCTCTACTGCAGTCACCCAGATATGAGGCTCATGAGGATCTGAACCAAGTTAACAACAGTATTAAAAATTAAATGATTAAAAATGGATTTAAAATATTAAATAGTTTACAAAACCAGATGCATGGCCGGGAGAGTGAGGACAAGAGAGTGAAACGCTGACTCAAAGCTGATTCTAGACTTCTAGAAAGGGTAAATTAGGGGCTGGGTATGGGGAGGAGAGGCAACTTGGTTTGTGAGAAGGATTTTAGAAAGGCTGAGTGAGTTTCAAGTTATAGCAGGTCACCCAGGTGACATTAGCAAGAAATCAGACAGAATTGTAACTGTGGAAAAATATCAGCACTACCTAGAGATGTAATTTTACAAGGCATCTATCTATATATAAAAAGAATCAACTAGAGTGAGAAGATTCAAATCAAAGAGAAACTGCTGGTAAGAAAAAAAAAAAGAACAATCTAATCTGGCGAACAAGTATCTGAACGGTGGACTAGAGGGAGAAATAAGTAACCCAAAAGAGAGAAAGAGAACAAAGAAACTGAGAGGGAAGAAAATGAGACTAGTAGAAAACCAAAGGTACTAAATGTGGTCTATACGGAGAAATTAACAGTGAAATGAAAGAGAACAAATAGGATGACGGTACTAACGGATAAGAGAGCTGAGAAAGGGGTTTCTTTTGTTGTCACTATTGGTTTGGTTGGTTTTTAAAAGGGAAAAGCTAAAACAGCACTGCCATATGGATACCACCACTGGCATAATGGACTCAGCTCTATCTCAAGTTAAGAACCATCACTTGATTACAAACTCCATGTGACCTGGAACTGTATCTGCTTGTTCTCCACTGTTAATCCACAACGTATTTTCTATGAGGCTTTGGCAACTTTCGTATTTCCATATGTTAGCCCTTTTTGTGCTCATTCTCACTTACTTGGCTAGCTATAAGGAGCTGGGAAACTAATTTTTGATGAAAAAAAAGCAGGCTTAAGGATAAAAAAAAGTCAGAATTTTAATTCTAAATTCTGGAAAACTGGGACATTTCTATTTTATTAAAAATAATAGAGTTCAAAAAGTTTAAAATCATAATATATTAGTAATGCAACTATAAACAAAACTGGAAAGGTAGAATACAAAGTAATGAAAACTAGATAGTTTATTTAAAGCCAGATTTATCTTCACAGAAAAAAAAATATTCAATTCGTTATTTAGAAGGAATAAGGAACATGTATAAAATTTGAAGGCATGGGTTTTAGAAAAGAAAAAAAAGTGTTATCTGACCCTGCTGATTGTAAAGACTTTTCAGGACATGATGCCAAAGACATTTCCTGGCAGTCAGTGTTTAACACACAAAGGGAGAAGAAAACAAACCACACTCACAGCTACCAAAACCCAAGCACCACTGGCTGCAGCTAAGATCAAACTGCAATTATGAAGCCAGGGGCATCCCTGAGATGAGCTCTGTCAGAATGACCTGGCAGGGCCCAGGCCATGCTCTACACAACAGAATACAGATACTACTTGCTCTCAAAGGCTCTTTCCAGGGGAAGTCATAAGGCGGAACTAGCTAGCAGCAGGAGGGACAGATACATGGCTCCTCCACATTCCACCATATATTGTACACTCACGAAATTTATTACAAACACTGTAAATATCAAAGATGTCTGAGACACAGGACCTGTCCTTATGGTCAAAATTTAGCTAAGAGACATGATATACATATTCAAACACATGTATTTAATATATATTCAGTAACAATGTAGCCTAATATAGGATTCATTTATTTAAGAACCATTTATTAAGCAGCTACTATGTGCCAGTACCTGCTGGACCTTAGGGAAATAAAAACGCCCTTAAGTGACTCAGAACCTAGTGAGGAAACAAATATGCAAAGTATGAGATGGGTGGTGTAACTGAGACACAGAAGTTCTCACCACTAATCCTCTCTCAACCAAACCTCTGGATTAACCAGTATTCTTCAGTCCCTTTGTAAAACACTGCTCAATGCCTAGGGCACATTAAATACTCACAGCTGGAGTATGTTCTTCTTTACAGTTCACCCAACCACTGCGGTTATCTCAGTCGAGTTGTATAAGCTTACCAAGAGTCAACTTGGTTTCCTCCCAAACCTGTTTATGTCAGTTGCACTGTTGCTTTGATTAGATAATTCAATTAAACATTACATAAACCAATAAAATACAGGTATGAAAAGAAAGACTAAGTTGAATGCTTTGGGAAGACAACAAAGGAAACCTACAAAAAATACTGCTGTCGAATTAAATGTGAGTGAAACAACTGTAAAAGAATAGGGAAAAGTCATAAAAATCCACGATTATGCACTGTATACTTTACCCAAGGAAAACCAAAACCAGAAATCACAAGCAATGCATCATAATTGTAGCTTATTCAAGAAAGACAACACAAAACTCCAATCAGCATTCTAAAAAAAAAGTGAAGGGCAGGGGGGCTTGGTCTCACAGTGGCAAATGAGTATGCCTTTATATATTCACTTAAATGACTTGGTATCATTTCAACCAGATTAACCGCCCAACTACTGGTCAGGATGGTGTTTCTGTCTTATATACACAAGCTTTTAGGAGAGCATGAAGCTTCACAATGTCTAGAGGTCAGAGAGGTTTCCCAAAGAAGGTAAACTGAATCTTGGAAAAGGATTAGAGATTTACCAGGCAGACAAGGGAGGGAAAATATCCCAACCCTATACATTGACTCAGAAGCGTAAGAGAAGAAGAAAAATGTCAAAATATTTCCTTCCATTTACCATGCCCAGGCCCATCACTCAAACTTTTCTTATGGGAAATTATTTATCCTCTTTCATCCATGAATTAGGCGTAAGCATTAATATGTACCACAAAGAGCTTTGCTAAGATTAAAATAGATTACACATGTAAAGTGCTCTGCACTGTATCCAGCACATGGTAAGAGCTCAACAACAAAAAAAACCCTATCATTATTTTTGGAGGGTAAAGGAGAAAGGAAAGGAAACAAGATAAAGTATTGGGTTCAAGTACTGAGACCATGGTACCATCTTCCCCAACTAACTACTCTTTAAAGTTCAGTAAGTGTACTGACCCAGATCTCTGGGCTCCTCCTTGTTCCCTTTTAGCTTTATATGAATCCACATTCCTTGGGAGCAGGTTTTGGTTGTGCATATAATTTGGCTCCTTTGCTGACTGCTTAACCTTCTCATTTAGGAAATACAAACAAAACAAACAAAAAAAACGAGAACAAGTCCCAGACTGAGCTGTAATTTTCCATGAAGTGAAATTGGTATCACCCTTGTGGAATCTGACATCTTGTTTATTTCTCCTAACTAGATATGCTGGTATTGGATCCAATTTCTGTCCCGTGTAAATGAGTGCTAATGGAACCTGTGTCTAACACTCCCCTCGCCCTTTCCTTGGATCTCTACAGTGCAGTTATGCCAAGAAGCTACTCACCACACCCAAAATACCTATTCCACCCAACCCTATTCAATATTTCCCAAAGCTCCCCTTAATTCCAGGGCTCTGCTCCCTTACTTTTCTCCCAATCTTATCTATCAAAAAAAAAAAAAAAAAATCTCATTTTTCCTTGTGCCATACTGCTTCTAGCCAACTCTACAATAAACTGTCCTTCTTACATATTAATCTTTTCTAATATTCCATCATCTTGTTCAGATAAGGTACTTTTGTAACAAAAGTTAAACAGCATTAAGTCTGCCAAAGAAAGTGATTTTCTTTCTTCAAATACTTTAATGCATAAGAGCAAATACATGGTTGACATATCATTGTTCAAACAGCATATGTAGGCTGAGAATGACCTAATAACCAAACCACTGCACAAAAGGTGATATGTAGTCAATAAACACTAACTATATTTTTAAAAAATACACACACACAGAGAGAACTTAATTAGGCTATCATCAGCTGAAAAAGATCCGAATGTGCAGACTTTTTTAAAGAAATAAACATTTTATATCAGTATTCCCTACACAAAAATAAAATTATTAAAAGAAACTAGGATGACACAATGTTTAACACTTTTGAGGAACACAAATTGTTGAAGACTTTCCTGAACCCCTTAAAATATAGTCATTTCACTAAGTTGTTCTGCTTGAAAAGTTTGAAATATGTGAGAAGAATTTACATTATGACAACTACTCAAGGCATAATTAATCATCTAAATATTATAATTCACTTGGCTACTTCAGATCAGAAGCAGCTACACAGGGTGAGGGAGCAATAAAAGGAGATGATGTAGTATGCAGAACAATGCCTGGGCCGGAGCAGTAGGACTCCTGGGTTCTAAACTAAATCTCCACCAAGTCACAAAGTGATCAAAGACAACTCACTCCATCTCTCTGTGGCCCTCACCGATAAAACAAAGGATGAGACTACTTAGGTTCAAAGGTCCCTCAGGAGGTAAAATATTCATAGTCTAATGAAGGGAACAGAAAATTGAGAGTAGAGATGGGGAGGGTGGGGGCAGAAAGTGTGTGTGTGTCTTTCCTTGTCAGCCCTAGAATTCTACAAGTGTTAAAACGAAGACTACAGACAATACATGCTCTAGGAATTAAGAACAAGTTCATGTGTGCAGTTTCTCCCTCCTGTCTGTGTCTGCTCCCCCCCACCCCTCTGCTCCCCTCTCTGTCTCTTCTTTTCTTCTACCCTTTTTCCCCAGCTTCTCTCTAGCCTCAGGTTTCTTTCCTGAACTCCAAAGTTTCCTCTATTCCTATCTCCAGTCCTCAATGCTTACAGTTATTACCACCTATCACTACACATCTCTGGCCCGCCCCTTACTTCGGATACTGTCAATTTATTGTCCTTAAACCACTACTAACAGGGCAAAGAGAATCTAAGTAGCCACTATGTGCCAAATGGATCACTTAAACCAGATCTTGGCTTCTAAAATTTAATTTAAATAAATAATATAGTTGAAAGCATTCTCTCCATAGAAATCTCAACAGCAAGAGCAAACCATTTAGACACCTATTATGGGTCACATACTTTGCATACTTAATCTTTTTTAAAATTACAACTACTCCTGTTTGGTGGGTGTATTAGAATTCACAATTTACAAAGATGAGGCCAGAAAAATTATATACTGGAAATGATGGAGTTAAGACCCGAACTTTCCATAGCCACATTATATGATAGGCAATAGACTGTTTTGTCAAATGGACCACCAAAGCAAGAAACTCCAAGGATCCCAAGGGCAAGTTTATTTCTAATGGCCCAGAATTGAAACCTAGATACCACTAATATTCATAAATCAAAAAGTATGGCTGACATCAAGTAGATAATAAGCTGACAAAGGGAAATCAGTGCAGATTATTTGGACTTCCAAACACCTTTCAAAGACTGATTAGTAAAGGGGTTTGTTTTAAATTCTGCTTAAATTACCAAGATTTTGGAGAGAAGCTGTAGTCTCCTCTCCTATCACTGGAACTCAAAGAAAAGTAGACTTAGATAGTAAATAAAGTTTAGGGCTAAATAAGGACATCTCGTAATAAAAAAGTATTATCAATGGTATTTCTCCACAGATAATTACTGGGCCATTCTTATTTATCAGTTTTTGAAAGTAAGATAATTCAGTTTCCAGTAATAATGTCCTGAATGAACTCTTCTACTGAAAACAGCTAAAAATTCTGGACAAAGTATTTTCACACTCATCTAAAAGGCAAAATTTGGCCAAAATTGAAGGGAAAATGAATACCGAGTGAGGTAAGAGAACAAATGCCACTTTTGCCCTTTGGGTACTGGCCAATCGGAACAAATCTGAACCTTAGTTTGGACAGCCTTACAGGACCCAAAGGGCAAAATCAAAGACCAGGACCATCCAGAGTGAAAAGTCTAACAGATGATATGTCCCACATTTAGCTAAGACTTAGGGCCTTATACCTTCAAGGCAAACATGAAGAATACTGGTCCTCAAATGTATTTGCAACCAAAATTTGCATTAGCGGGATGGTTCAAATTCAAGCAATGAATTTATTTTAAATGGTTCTGGATTGGTAATGCCTCCAAACCTACCAGAAGCAAAGGCAAAGAACTTCTGAAGATACCTTCATCTGAGACCTCAGTTTAGTCTTATACTTTTTCAAGACAGTGAGCAGCACACAAAGATAACTGCATACAAAGAAGCAAGTCATTATGAACAAGAACCAGCAAGAACAAGAAATCACAGAGAGGTACCTCTAAGACCTCACATACAGTGAAGTACAGAGATACCAACTATAAAATAACTATACTTACTAGATTTAAAGAATAAAAGAGGACTTGGGGCACCTGAGTGGCTCAGTCAGTTAAGCATCTGACTCTTGGTTTCAGCTCAGGTCATGATCTCAGGGTCCTGAGATCAAGCCCCGTGTCTGGCTGCACCCTCAGCACAGAGTCGGCTTGAGATTCTTTCCCTATCCCTCTGCCTCGGCCCCTCTCCCGCCACCCCCTCCACCCTGCTCACACACATTCACTCTCTAAATTATATAAATAAATAAAATCTTTTTTTAAAGAAAAAAGAATAAATGACGACCTGAAAATATCTTCAGGAACAGGAAACTATTAAGAAAAGATCCAGCAAATTCAAAAAGAAACCAAACTGAACTTCAATAATAATCAAAATTACAAACTCACTGGATGACTTTAAAAGATTAGATTCAACTGAAGAGAAAATTAATGGACTGGAAGATAAATCAGAATAGATAGATAAAGAAGGTCTAAGGTACATGTAATCAGAGACCCCCCCAAAAAAGCTAACAGGATAGAGCAGAAATCTAAAGAGATAATGACTGAGGATTTTGCAGATTTTCCAAGTTGCCTAACAAAGTCACAAACAAAAGAAATCTATACCCCAATACATAATAAAACTACAGAACACCAAAGTCAAGCCACAGTATTAAATGTAGCCAACAAAAAAAGCTAGAAAACAGTAAAACAGAGTAAAATCTCCATATCTGTTGTTTTAAATAAGAAGAAAAATGATAAGCATTAGTGTGACTATCTCAGAAAGTTCTAAGGATCAAGCAAGATAGTATTTGAAAGGGCTTAAAAAAAAACTGTAAAGGTGGGGCGCCTGGGTGGCTCAGTCATTGAGTGTCTGCCTTCGGCTCGGGTCATGATTCCAGGTCCTGGGATCGAGCCCCACATCGGGCTCCCTGCCCCGCGGGAAGCCTGCTTCTCCTTCTCCCACTCCCCCTGCTTGTGTTCCCTCTCTCGCTGTGTCTCTCTCTCTGTCAAATAAATAAATAAAATCTTTAAAAAAAAAAAAAAAAAAAACTGTAAAGGTATCTGGAGAGTTAAGTGACAGCTTGTATAAAACCTATTTCATTCTTGGTCATTCAACCTCTCTGTGGGCCTCACTTTACCTGCGAAAGAAAGTTACAGCTGATTTTTTCCAAAGTTCATTCCAGCTCAAAGATTATCATTCTCTCTCTCAGTCAGAGAGAGGTGAATCCAATTATAATATTCTACTGGCTAAAAATAAAATGCTAGCTATCATCAGAAAGAATAATAGAAATTATATCCCAAATTCTATAAAAAGCCATCCATATCTGGAATACTAACACATGTGTTAAAATCATCGAACTATACATGTAAAATCAGAAACGAACAACTAAAGCAGTGGTTCTCAATCCTTGCTGCATATAAGGACTACCAGGGAGCTCAAAAAAATACCAATACCAGCGGCCCTAAATCCTAAGATTCTGATTTAATTGGTCTGGGGTAGAGTCCAGGGAATGAATATTTTTTAAATTTCCCCCAGATTATTCTAAGATTGAGCTAAAGCTGAGAAATACTGAACTAAAGTGACAAACAGTAGGCTACATTTTAAAAGAGTAAAACCTCTATAATCTTTCTAAAATATAATTAAAGATTATAAAATTATCAAGGATACAAATAGAATGAAAAATGATCCTGTTTACAAAATTGTACCATACCACAATGGTATAGGGGTTCACCTGCTCCAAGTTCAAAGGAAGTGGTTTAAAGAGCTGAATAAAACCAAAGATTGGTTTTATAGAGTGGTTAGGAAATTGATATGATTTGTTACCCAAGACATCATGCAAGTTAAGAAAAACACACTCAAGGGGCGCCTGGGTGGCTCAGTTGGTTGAGCGACTGCCTTCGGCTCAGGTCATGATCCTGGAGTCCCAGGATCGAGTCCCACGACGGGCTCCCTGCTCAGCGGGGAGTCTGCTTCTCCCTCTGACCCTCCCCCCTCTCATGTGCTCTCTCTCTCTCTCATTCTCTCTCTCAAATAAATAAATCTTTAAAAAAGAAAAAAGAAAAACACACTCAAAAAAATTTACACAAATTCCAAGATAACAGACACATACTGAGTTATAAGGAAAGCAAATACATGTGAAGTATATAATCAGTGTTGTGAGGCTGACAATTCACTCCTATGAAATGTCCCGTAGGGCCACCATCAGACCTGGAATATTAGACTGCCTGGTCCAGGATGACACTTACATGCTCTAGCATTAAAAGAGTTTACAACTAAAGATTATACTTTTCTCTGAAGACAAGGATATAACAAAGAATGCAAATTTTACATCATATATTTGCTACCATTTATTCATTCAGCACTTATTTTGTGTTATGTGCCAGCCTCTGTGAGGTATTTTAAAACATCTCATTTAATCCTCACAAGGTAACTTATTAACCTCACCTTATACATGAGGAAACTAAGGTTCTCAAAGGTCAGAATTTGTTTGCCATGTTTGCCATAAAGTAGTAAGTCTTAGAGAAAAGACTTAAAGCAGGTCTATGCCATGTTGTCTCTCACCATAATTGTAAATAATAGTTGAAACACAAAATGAACTGTCATTTTAAATACTGTATCCATCTATATGCTCAGTAAATCTTAACAGTCTCATGAAGCTACTCAGTCAAAATAACTGAGTCATACATGACTCCTCTTCCTCACATTCTATTCTTCAGCACATCCTGTTGCTTCTACCTTCAAAAATGTATTCGGAATCCATTATACTTTGAATATGTATCAAAATATATATTCACTTATCTCATCACTACCACCTTAGTTCATCTCCAGCCTGGATTATTAAAATAGCCCCCTAACTAGACTCCCTGACTCTTTTACTCTTGTCTTCCCTCTAAGTGTATTCTAAATCCTTGCAAAAGGTTCCTTTTAAAGATGGTGTTCCTCCTTTGCTCAAAACCTTTCAACCGTTGCCCATCTGGCAGAGGTAGAATCTAAGATCCTTACAATGGGCAAGACCCAGTGCCTCCGACATTTCTTCCATGCTTCTCCTCTACTCTAGCCACATGTGCCTAATTATTCCTCAAACATTCCAAGCATGCTCCCCCTGCCCCCCACGCCCCCCCAGCACTGTTCTCTAGGCCTAGAACATTCTTTCCTTACTTTCACCTTTTCAAGTCTTGCTCAAATGGCATCTCATCAGTTAAGCCTTTCTTCCCCACTCCACCCTCAAGCATTTCATATCCCACTTATACCACGTTATCATGGTGCTCGCTACCATCTAACATTTTATGTATATAGGTATTTATTACTGTCTGCCTTCCTCCAGAATTTAAGCTTCATGACGGAAGGGTCTATTTTAATCATTCTTGTTTCTCCAGTGCCTAGAACAGGAGCTAGCATAAAGTGGATGACTGACAAACATTTGTTGAATGAAAATATAAATCTATAATGACAAAATTCAGATTAATAAACACTCCAGTATACAGTCCCTACACCACATGCCCTAAGCTACTCAATCATATCATCTTTTTCACACAATTTTAGCATTTGCAGGTAAATAGCAGAGCTTCCCCTACTATACACACCCCCCAAAATTAGGGCCAATAAATTTTATTTTTTATTTACATACTTGCTTTCTGTTAAGTCAGTAATTTTCAAATAGGTTCTTATTACCTCATAAAGTTCTTTCTTCCTATTCACTGCTAGTTCTTTTCTTTTATGCTATTCTAAGAAAATTTAAGCCCCCAACGTGATAAATACTGATTTTTCTGCATCTTGCTTGTACTATCATTCCAACTAGACTGCATGCTCTTTTGAGGTCCTCTAGCTCAATGTCTCACATACAGAAAATTCTCTCAAATGTTGTGATTAGTATTCCAACTCCGCTTCCTTTCACAAATATAAAGCTCAGTAATAATTCTAACCATTCTTTTCCCATGAATGACCTAGTCTCATCTGAACGGTGGTAGTGAGGTGGGAGGGAGATTATAAAAAATAAAGAGAATTCTACATTAACCAAGATGGGCAAGGGGCGGGGGAAATGACAAGTTTGCATCACAATGTAGCTGGTTCCTTCCTCCCAAGACCTGAAGAAGGAAGGAAGTGGAAAAGGCAAGCCAGGTAGATGAGAGCTTGGATTGCCTTGCACAACTCTGCACTAGCAACCTGAAAGAGCAGGACTGACAGGTTCCTGAAGGGACAAATTAGACTTAATCTTAAAGGTATTTTTGTTGACTGTAGTGTTAATGACTTGAGAAGAGATTCAAAAATCAAAAGGGGGACACAAACTAATCCAAATTCCATCGTCGGGGCGCCTGGGTGGCTCAGTCGTTAGGCGTCTGCCTTCGGCTCAGGTTGTGATCCCAGGGTCCTGGGATCGAGCCCCGCATCGGGCTCCCTGCTCTGCAGGAAGCCTGCTTCTCCCACTCCCACTCCCCCTGCTTGTGTTCCCTCTCTCGCTGTGTCTTTCTCTGTCAAATAAAATAAATGAAATCTTAAAAAAAAAAAAATTTCATCGTCATTCATTCAACTCTTACTTCATATCGTTTTTCTAGAAAAATTCCAATGGCAAAAGAAAAATGAAGGGATATATTCAAAATTTATTGATGTTGATGAAATGATTTTAAAAACATATTTTAAATTGTGAGATTCCTGCAACTCTCGCCCACAAAATACAAAACAAAAGCAGAACAAATATACTTAATATTTGTTCTGTTTGGAAAATATGACACATTTTTAACGTTTAACGTTTCTCCATGGATGCTTAAATTAATGTGAGCACAAACCAAAAGATACTGTAAAAATGTACCGCCTTCAATGTAATGAGCACCAATGGGAAACCTACCTGAACTTTAACATTTACCATAAATAACCTGGGAAGTAGCGCGCGTGCGTGCATGTGTGTGTGTAAAACTGAAGAGTGACTACAATTAATTACAGGTAAACTGAAAAGCTGAAACGGAGGAGTGGAGGGGGAGCACCGGGAGATCCGACAAGCGGTGAGATGAGTTGGAAGTTCCCAAACCTCCAGAAGTAAGAAGGGAAGAATTATTATTTTGTTTTTTGACCAAATTAGTGTGACTCGCCTTCCCTAAACTGGAAATTAAAATTTAAGCAGTCACATACAAAAATCATTCTCCACACCTGAACAACGTTAAAGTTAAAGCCTGTCTTTCACACTTCCTTGAAGTCTGAAATCCACAAGCTCATTTATAGAATGCAGTGCTAATAAAGTGAATTACTAATAAATTTGAATGAAGCATTTAAGTCTGCTTGTTATTTATACAGACATGGTCAGATTTATTTTGAGAAAAATTACAAATATCCACAGACTAGATACTGAAGTACATAAAAGAAATAAAAAAGGCTGCCAAAGAATATAAACATACAACTGTAAAAATAACGAGAAAAAATTCTAATAACTATGGGTCATGCCTCGCTTCATTCAACTCCTCCCAGGGGCCTTCCTCAAACACCACATCTAAAATAAAATAGCTGCCCCTCTCACACTCTATCCCTGTACCTGATTTATTTTTCTCATCCAAGTTGCCACTATGGTCCAGTATATTATATACTTGCATTTGCTGACTGTTTGCCGACTAAAATGTAAGCTCTATGAGGGCAGAGTTGCTGTCGGTTTTGTTAATCCCGGGGCCTAGAGGCACACAGCGGGCACTCCTCAATAAACGTACTGGATAAATAAAAGATGAAACTGAAGTTCGGAGAGGCGAAAGGATTTCCTCAAGGTCAGAGCTAGAAGCAAGCACAACCGGTACTGTAAGGCTGTCTACTCCCTCTCTCCCCAGCCACTTCCACTATGCCAAACCACCCTGTTCCAGCACATGATTCTATTTAACAGATTTCTCCTTTTCTTTTTTTAAGTGCCAAAGAAAATACATGTTACCAAAAAAAGTGACACACTGGATAGCATTTTAACTTCAAGTGTTTCACCAACCAAAACTATACTCAGATTTCATGAGAATACAGGATTAGCCAGTAAAACAGAAAGGCACAGCTACTCAGTTCTTTAAGTTCCTTGTGAAATTGGTATGTGCCTTGGAAGTTTTAAGAACAGCCACTGAAACCTACTTAGCAATTCAGAATGGCCAATAAAGGATCAGCCTCACTTTCTTCTAAGAGCCCACAACAGCTCCCTCCTGGATATACTTTATCTTGCAGATTATGCAAGGAAATGTAACCAACTTTAAAGTCCCTTTTAGTTCCTTTCAAAGTACAAGTCAATCTCACAAAACACTGGACATAAAATTAACCCTTGGGAAGTTTCAGATTCTGAGAACAGGAAACCATCTCTGAGCCATCACCTGACTGTATCATCTAGGTCCTTCATTCAAAATCCATGAATCTGAAATACCTAAAAGAAACGCGGGAGGGGGTAAGGAAGAGGAAAGAGGAAAAAAAACATTTACATGTATCTAAAAAGAAGCTGATATTCCTAATAATACTTTCGCCCAACATCTGCTTCTCGCCTAAAGTCCAGGCCCCTCAGACACAACTTCTGCTGTCTTTAATCACCTTCCTTTCAGAGAGAGGAGCCAACTACCAACACCTTCCGCAGGGAACATCTCTAGACCTAGGATGGGACTCACTAGGGCAGAGAATGATTTGCTCGACGTCTCTCAAAACTACTGTCAGCCCAATTAGTAAACTGAAAGGGACGACCTAAAATGTGGGAGGGCAAAAGAGTTGGAAAGAGACTGAGTTAAGAGTGGGAAGGAGCAGACGAAAAGGAGCGGGGAGGGTAAACAACGCATCAAGGGCGGGAGTGGGAACCCAGGTCAAGGAAGTGGGGTCAGCGAAAGGCAAAGGTGAAGGGGGTAAAGGGACGCGGTTCTGGGTGGAATGGGCGGGAGCAAATGGGGAGGGGACGAGCGGGGGCCAGAAGGGGGGGGAGGGGGCGAAGAGGCGGGATGAAGAGGGCCAGGCCGGGAGGGTCTTTACCTGCAGCTCCGCCCGCTCCACCTCCCACTGGGCTCTCTCAACCTCGAAGCGGGCCCACTCATGCTGCAGGAAGTGCAGGATCCCAGGGAGGCTGTATTGGGCTCGCGCCGCCCCCGCTGCAGCCGCTCCGTCGCCGGCCGCGGCAGCCTCCGCCAGAGGCCCGAGACCCTTGGCACCGCCGGCGCCCGGGTGGTTGTTGCTGAAGAAGACGCCGGGACCCGCCTGCTCGTCCATGGCGGCCGCAGAACCCTCGGGAGCTGCCCAGGCGCCCAGCAGCGGAGGCAACCGCGGCGGCCAGCAGCGCCTCCTCCTGCCTCCGCCGCTCCCCGCCCACACCCCAGTCAGCAGGGAGCAGCCGCCTGGGCGCGGGGGCCGGCCGAGCCCGGGACGGGCCGGGAAATGGGTCAACTGCGGCGCGCGGGCGGCCCGGGGCTTGCTGGGAAATGTAGTCGCGGGGTGTGGCGCCGGCGAGCGCGGCCGCGGCGGCCTGTGGGGCGGCCAGCGGCTCGGGCGCGGCTGCAGCCCCGCCCCCCGGCCCGCCCCGGCCCGCCCCTGCCCGCGGCGGTGGGGGCCGGCCGGGCCGGGAGCGCGGGTTTCCTCACCCGCCCGGCGGGTGCAGGCGGGCTGTGCGCCAGTCCCTCTCGCACACGGAAGTTCTTGGGCGGCGCGCCCTGTTGCACATACACACATACACACACACACACACACACACACACACGGAAGTTGTCGCGCCAAGATACCAGCCCGAGCCGCACATCTTTCAGGGCTTCCTGGTAGTTCTGTTAAGAAACAAGCTCAAAGCGAAGTTCGGAGGTCAGGCTCCTGGGCGGGGATCCTCCAGCTAGTTGGAACTCAATCCTCTCCCTTTGGCTCCGACTTCAGTGTTTCTCTGGCCACAAACACTCCTCAGTTTTGGCAATCTGCTTATCGCTGTCGCTCCCCCCTTTCTTTTTTCTCTTGGGGGTTCAAACCTGTTGCCTGATCAGTTTTCACTAATAAGGAACTCTGATCACTCTCCTAAACTAGTCCCCTTTCAGCTTCTAAATTCTGGGTTGTTGGCAGCTCCTCTGAAACATTGCTACTCCTGAAGTCCCTTTCTCCTGCAGTCAGTCTTGCAGTAAATCCAAATCCTGTGAAGTTTCAGATATCCGAGGCTGCGACTTCAGTCTCCTTTTTCCTACCTTTTCCCGCGCAGTTTTTACTCAGTTCAACTCAACAAATATTTGATTGTCAGTTGTTTCTGTCGCTGGGGATATAAAGATAAATGACACAGCTCCTATCATCAAAGGGACATTGGCAAGTATATAATCAATTCTCACAGTGCCTTAAATCAACACTGCCTGAAAGAACAAAGTCCCTTTCTCTTCCCTAGAACTGGCTTAGGTATCCAGGCACTTCTCCCTTTCCACCTGTCCCGTTTCTAGTTTCTATCTTGGTTCACCTGCAAACTCTCAGCAATATTAGCCTACCAAAAGCACACCGAAGTCCTTTCAAGTGTTTCTCTGTAAATGTTATCCTTCGAAGTCCCTGAAATTATGTCACTATAAACTCACACTACAACAGTAATGAAAGAAAGGTACCTAAAAAAAAAAAAAAAAATTAACAAATGAAAATGAAATGAAGCACTTATCTTGTCCTCATAACAAGTTATTAGTAATTCTTTTGTTGTGTGGGATGGACTTCTGGAATATCAGACCTGATGGCCATGAAAAAATTTAAAGATTTAGACTGGTTATTGACATGTCAGGGAAGGACATCCTGTTCCTATTCTCTCCCCCCCAACCCCTCCCTTCCCATGGCTACTTGTGGAAAGGACAGGAAACACACTGTATCTGCCCTGGTTGCAAATAAAGATGGCAAGCTCTCTTTTCTCACTTATTGAATGTTTCTGCTTCATGAATTCATTCTTTATTAGAATAAAAGTTTGATCCAGCCTTGGCTAAATTCCCTGTGTCATAAATTAGTTTGGTTATAAGTGTCCTTTGAGACACTGCCCAGTCCTCTCATTTTACAGCTCAAGAAACTTAAGTCCAAAGAAGTTGAGACTTGTCCACAATGAGGCTTTGAGGGGATGGCACAGCCAAACTAGAAACCAGAATTCCTGACTGCTAGTTCATTGATCTTTCTATTAACATGTTGCTTCCTTTCTTACTTATCAGACCTACCAGAATACCAAAGGGACAATAATGTCACCACAATGGCATATTTTTTCATCTGGAAGATTTAAGTACTCCTACAAGTTGTGAATGTTAAAAGGTTTTCTCTCTCTCTCTCTCTCTAATAGAAGACATGTCTGACAATTCCCTGAAATAAATTCATAACACGCTATAAAACATAATTAAATTTAATGGTAGCTATTTAAGAGCCCATAAGTCCTTTAGCTAGACTACCAAGAAAAAAAGAGAGAGGACTCAAATAAATAAAATCAGAAATGAACAAGGAAATACTACATCTGATAGCACAGAAATACAAAGGATAAGAGACTGCTATAAACAATTATACATCAACAAATTGGACAACCTAGATGAAATGGATAAATTCTTAGAAACATACAACCTATCAAGACTGAGTCATGAACAAACAGAAAATCTGAACAGACTGATCACTAGTAAGGAAAAGCAGTAATCAAAAATGTCCCAACAAATAAAAGTCTGAGACCAGATGGCTTCACTGGTGATTCCTATCAACATTCAAAGAAAGATTAATATCAATCCCTCTCAAACTCTTCCAAAAAATAGAAGACGAGGGAAGTCTTCCAAACTCATTTTATGGGGCCAGCATTACCCTGATACAAAAACCAGATAAGTTTGCCACACACACACACACAAAAATTATAGGCCAATATCCCTGATGCAAAAATCATTGACAAAATATTAGCAAACCAAATTTAACAATACATTGAAAGGATCATACACCACGGTCAAGTGAAATTTATTCCAGGGATGCAAGGATAGTTCAACATCTGCAAATCATTAAGTGTGATACACCATGTTGACAAAATTTAACAAAATTCAACATCCATTTTTGATTAAAAAAACAACACTCAATAAGGCAGATATAGAGGGAATGTACCTCAACATAATAAAGGCCATCTATGACAAGACAACAGCTAACATTATACTCAATTGTGAAAAACTGAAAGCTTTTCCTCTAAGATCAGGAAAAAGACAAGGATGCCTACTCTCACCACTTTTATTCAACGTAGTACTGGAAGTCCTAAACAGAACATTTAGGCAAGAAAGAAATAAAAGGCATCCACATTGGAAAAGAAGAGATAAAACTGTCCTATTTGCAGATTTCATGACTTTATATATATAGAAAACCCTAAATACTCCATCAAAAAAAGTTAGAACTAATAAATGAATCCAATAAAGTTGCAGGATACAAAATCATTACACAAAAATATGTTGCATTTGTATACACTAATCACAAACTATCAGAAAGAGAAATTATGAAAACAATCCCATTTACAATTGCATCAAAAAGAATAAAATACCTAAGAATAAATTTGACCAATGAGGTGAAAGACCTGTATACTGAAAACTACCAGATATTAAGAAATTGAAGAAGACATAAATAAATGGAAGACTATTCCATGCTTAGGGATTGGAAGAATTAATATTGTTAAATGTCCATACTACCCAAAGCAATCCACAGATTCAATGCAATCCCTATCAAAATTCTAAAGGCACTTTTCACAGAAATAGAACAAACAATCCTAAAATTTGTATGGAACAATGAAAGACCCCAAATAGCCAGAGCAATCTTGAGGAAGAAGAGACTCAATTTTATTCCTCACTCTACAATTATCCAAATCTAGAAATCTTGGACAAATGGTTTAACTTTTTTTAGTCACAATTGTGTCATTTTTAATATGAGAATAATATTTACCTTATAAAGTTACCATGAAGATTAGATGAGAGAGGGGCGCCTGGGTGCCTCAATCGGTTAAGCGTTTGTCTTTGGCTCAGGTCATGATCCTGGGATCCAGCCCCCACATCAGGCTCCCTGCTCAGTGGGGAGTCTGTTTCTCGCTCTGCCCCTCCCCCACTGTGTGTGTGTGTGTGTGTGTGTGCGCGCGCGCGCGTGCGCGCGCACGTGCACACATATGTGTTCTCTCTCTTTCAAATAAATAAATAAAATCTTTAAAGAAAAAAAAGATTAGATGAGAGAAGAATGTTAAGTCCCCTAGCATAGTGCTTGACATATAGCATAAACCAAATAATGATAGCTATTATTGTAGCAGAGTTCACAAGACTAACTAAATATAAATACTGGGGGCTCAATAACTGTTCTTTTTTCTTTCTCATCCCCATCCCCTGGTTAGAACTTTAATTCAGCATAGCTAAAATAATCTTTAAAAAAATAATGTCCATGCCTTGCCATTAAGCCTCAGACCTTAAGATGTTGCTGATTTCCTGGTCATTTCATTTTATAATTCGTAAAACCTGTGACACAAAAAAATAAAGTTTCCTGTCCAAGCACAGAGAGCAGCTGTCTAAATGTTGTTTTATGTATCGGTATAAGCAGTTTAAAGTGAAAAATTGTGAAATGCTAAACGGTTATTTAGATAATTGGAGTGTTTTCTCTTTTTGGTTTCTCTGGGTGTGTTATGTGGGATGGGGATTATAGTTCCACAAAATGACAAGTCATCTGCGTTCTCTCTCTTGTTTGTTTTTTTTTTTTTTCATTAAAATGAGTGGCTATTTAAACAAACAAACAAAAAACTGTCCAGGGGTCCCTGGCTGGCTCAGTGGTAGAACATGTGACTCTTGAGACTCTTGATCTCAGGAGTCTTGAGTTCAAGTCCCACGTTGGGTGTAGAGTTTACTTTAATTTTTTTTTTAATTGAAAAAATAAAAACCTCTCCAAAACGACCAGTTACTGACTTTTTAACTGCTGCAAGAAACGTCTTCAAATTGAACGTCATGGCTCTATCAGAATTCTGGTCAGAGAACAGAGACTGGACCGCTTGAGTGGAGATAGGCTTCCGCTGGCATGAAGAGAACTCTGGGGAACAGACGTGTGCAATAGCCCACTGTTCATCAGCCTCTGTACTCTCTGCCCACCCCCTTATTGCCCTCACCTCTCCCTGCTGCCTCCCCTGCCTCTGCCTTGCCTCAGCCTCCAAACTGCCTTCCTAGATTTAAAGTCTGGTAATGACTGGGTTGGGAAAACAGCCAATAACAAGTTGCGAAGTGAAGGAATTCCATTATTCGAAAACGTTCTTTGAGTCCAAGAATTAAATCTACATCACAGTCACATGATAAGATGGGAAAATCGCCTCTGTTATTCTTTGTTATTATTACTATTATTTTCTTTTGGAAGAGTGTAGTTGAAATTAGAGAGTTGCTTAATTTTCATTTTAAAATGAAATCTCTGGGACTCCTAGGTGGCTCAGTTCATTAAGCGTCGGCCTTCAGCTCAGGTCACGATGCCAGAGTCCTGAGATCGAGTACTGCATGGGGCTCCATGCTTAGTCGGGAGTCTGCTTCTCTCCCTCTCCCTCTGCCACTCCCTCTGCTTGTGTGCTCTCTCTCTCTGACACATAAATAAGTAAAATCTTTAAAAAATAAGTAAATAAATGAAATGAAATTTCCTTTTATTTAACACATTTAAATAAATTCAACTATTTAATTAAATAAGATTTCATTTTGAAATTAAAATTAATTTTAATTTTGTAATGACTAATATATGGAGGAAGAGATACTTAAAATCTAAAATCAGGATTGCTTTCACTATCTATATAGCTAACACTGCAGGAGACTAAAATGATAATACAGCTCTGAAGCTGTAGCAAGACCTCTCTTAGAATATTGATGGTGACCAACTTAAGGTTCTATTCCTCTAAGCCAACCTTCAGTGGGTTTTTGAACACATGCTTTTTCTTTCTCCCATCAACTCCATCCCCTGCTTTCTCTTTTAACATTTCCGGTGAATGGAAGCTCTACTCTACAGGCTCTTGTCTTCCTCCTCTTCTTTTCTTTAATAACTATGGTGCCCCCATTTTTAAGGCAGGAATGGAATTTCCAACTATTCATGCATCTTCATTACATAAAAATAACCGTTGTGGGACTTGGGGTAGGGAGAGAACATTTTTATAAGCTGGCTCTTCCTGCCAACCATGCAACAGAGATGTACTGGTTTCCAGATGGAGCTTCTGCTCAGAAGAAGACACCCAATCCTCACGTAGATTTGAATTGCTCAGAACAGCATCTCCCCCTCACAAAACTCCTATCTGATAGCCCTGAAACATAAACTAAAATATAAACTAGAACTGAAGTCAGTTCTCAAAAGAAGTCAAATATGGTACATTATTATTATTATTATTATTATTTGCAAACATGACAGAGAAAAATCTGGGCTTTGTGCCAGAAAAACAAGAAAGATGAATGAGGTTAAAGAGGTCCACTACATTTTTGTCAGGTTTTGGAGACCCCTATTTTCTTAACTTTTTCCAAACAAGATTTGATGTGTTTTGCATGTAGTGTATATCTCTCTCCCTCTTCCCTACAGGCCCTCAATATGCTACTGCTGTTCAGAATGTATTAATTTTAGCACTTGCAGTTGTTCTCTGTAATGGAAAATTCTACCATTATCTATGTTATCTCCTTTCCCAGATTTCCCCCCCAGCTGCAGGACATGAAGTAACAAGAGGAGGAGTGGTTTGAACCAGCTCATACACACTTTCACATGAAATAATGTGTAACATTATAACCTGTAAGCTGATTGTATTCAAGCTTAAGGAGCCACTACATACATTTTTGTTACAGGAGAAAAAGATCATTTAAATAATTTAAATAATAGCATTTTTAGGATATGGCAATAGCCAAATTAATGCTGCAACATTTTTATGAGAATGCACCAGATTAAAACATAAAGGAGGAGTATAAATTAGTTAGCAGAAGGTGAAATGGAGCTTTTTAAGCAAAATTCAAACACCTGAGGAAGAAAAGTACATAGTGCATTTGGAAGAAGTCCAATATACCTGACATAAAGAGCAAGAGAAAAGTAATAACAATTATCATTTTTATACCTAGTACTTACCGAGCATTTACTAAAGAAAAAAATAATGCATTTTGTATGCATTAACTCGATCCTTACAATGTCTGTAAGAGGTAAGCACTAACATTCTTTTTTTTTTAAGATTTTATTTATTTGTTTGAGAGAGAGAGAGAGTGAGTGACCAGTGGGAGGAGCAGAGGGAGAAGGACAAACAGACTCCACGCTGAGCACGGAGCTTGTGTGGGGCTGGAAGCAGGGCTCTATCCCACAATCCTGAGATCACGACCTGAGCCAAAATCAAGAGTCAGACACTTAACTGACTGAGCCGCCCAGGTGCTCCTAACATTATTTTCATATGACAGAAAGGGACACTACTATATGGCCATAGGACCTGCATAAGGAGGTGAAGTAGGCAGGGGCCAGATTATGCAGGGCCTCGCAGGTCACCTTAAGGGATTGGGTCTTTTTGCTAAGGTAAGCAACTGGAGAGTTTCCAGCAAGGTATCAGATTCAAATTTATAAAGATCATCTCTGTTTCTTTGTGGAAAATATAATATTAACTGACATTTCCAAATTGTTTTCTAAGGGTCAGGCACTATTTTAAGGTCATTTGCAAGTATTAATTTATTTCACCCACAGCTGCTCTATAAAATAGATATTGTTATTTCCATTTCACGGATGTGAAAACTGAGGCACAGAGAGGACGAGTGACTTACCGAAGGTTACACAGCTTGTAAATAATGGAGCCAGATACAAACCTAGGAAAACTGACCCTACAGTCCACACCCAGGACTTTGCTGTAGTGCAACCAGATGTGCTGATCTGCTAGGATGGTGACAATGGCAATAAAGATTCAGAGGGATTTGACAAGATATTTAGGAAACTTGGTGATGAACTAAGCATAGTGAGGGAGAAGGTGGGAACTGTCAAGGATGATACCGAGATCTATGTCTTACACAACAGGATAAAATAGTTGTCCTATTTATTGGGAGATCATGAGTGGAGAAGTTAGTTTTTAGATAAGGAGGTGAAGAATCCGATTTTAAATTAATTGAGTTTGAGGAATCTCTGAGACAACCAATGGTAGGTAGTCACATTTCAGGTATGAAGAGCAGACAAGAGTCTACGTAGATCTATCCTATGTAGAAATTCCTGCCTTGGGGCACCTAGCTAGCTTAGTCAGAGGGGCATGTGACTCTTGATTTGGGGGTCCTGAGTTCAAGTTCCACATGGGGTATAGAGATTACTTAAATAAATTTTTAAAAACTTAAAAAAAAACCCTGCCTATTCTTTATCAAACCATATTTCATACCATTCCCTCCAACTACTTATCACAACCTGTGACTATTTTATATCTCTCCCCAGGTAGAGTGTAAACATATCATGGCCGATTCTTTGCTTGGCTATTCATTATTTTATTCCCAGTGCCTGGCATATAGGTGTTCCATAAATAATTGTCCAACGAATGAGATAGCATTAGACCATCTTACCACAAAATCTTTGACAAACAGGAATTCAAGTTCTCCTTGTATATGTCCAGTGTAAAAGAATGCACTATCATCAGGCAATCAATTTTAACAGCTCTCTTAGGAAATTCTCATTTTACATTCGATTGCAGACTACTTGAGACATTGACCTGTTGGTGCAATCAGCTATCTGGTCCACCCATCTGAAGATGAATGACCATGCTTCCCTTCCTTATTCTCAGTTCCTCTTTATCCCTTGGCTTGGATAGACATCAGTCTGTCATTGCTCTTGATATGTGGCATCTGAAGCTGATCGCCCAGCCCCAAGCCCTGGCCTCACACACACACACTGGATCGTTCAGTACGTAGAGTAGGACTGTCACCTTCCTTGTTTTAACTAGCGTATTTTTACTAAAAGCAGCCAAACTCTATTAAGCCTTATGGTGATTGAACCTAGCTTCATAAGGATTTACAGTCAACTAGAACGCCCTTTATAAAAAATGTTTAGGTATACCCAAATATTTGTGATTTAATGACCTTCCCAGGTATTTTCTTGGAATTTGGAAAACAGTGACCCAGTTTCATTTTCACATCTGTTAGTTCAAAAAGCATCACTTTCTAAAATTCAGCAGTATGTCTTAAAATTTAAAATCTGTCATATTTTTATAACCCCTTTAATCTATCCCAAGGAAATAATCTACAAAGTTTCATATTTTAAAAGTCAATGCAGCATTATTTATGAAAATGTAAACACTACAAACCAAGTACCCCCTGCAAAGGGTAATGGCTAATTCGATACTGGTACATCCATGTTAAGTAGTGATCAAAAGATGATGGTTACTAAGTCTATCCCATATTATTATTAGAGCAATTCTATGGGGGAAATGCTTATAAAATAAGCGGGCAGAAGCAGGATACAACATTCTACCTCAGGTTGATAACAGATGTGGAAGGAAATAGACTAAAATATTAACAGTAATTTGGTCTGTGTATGAATTGTGATAATTTTCCCAAAAATTTAATGAATGCAAATTTTATAATTAAAATTGATTTATAATAATATATAAAATGATTTTCCTTTTCCCCCTGACTCTACATTTATGCTCATTGGGCAAGATTAAAGTCATGCCTCTTTCTTTTTTTTTCCCACAAATAAGAGAGGCATTTTCCTATACAAATGGAAATAAGTTGGAAAGAAGGAAGAGATTTAAAGAAAGCATGAACAATTGAAGTTAAAAGCTGGAAAAGCCAAACAAACTTACTTAAATTTTCATGGATTCTTTTTTTTTTTTTTTAAAGATTTTATTTATTTATTTGACAGAGAGAGACAGTGAGAGAGGGAACACAAGCAGGGGGAGTGGGAGAGGGAGAAGCAGGCTTCCCGCTGAGCAGGGAGCCAGATGCGGGGCTTGATCCCAGGACCCTGGGATCATGACCTGAGCCGAAGGCAGATGCTTAACGATTGAGACACCCAGGTGCCCCTTCAAGGATTCTTTTGACTTACATCGACTTACATTGAAAGGGCAAACGGGGTATATGTGTATGAGAGAGACAATGTCTGAATGGAAACCTATGCATTCCAATGGCAAAAAGAGATTGAGAATTGTGGGTAGAGGACTAAAGCTGTGAACAAATTCTCCCGAAAGAAAAGAAAAAACAGTTGTACTGGTCACTTGTGCATGCATGGTTCTCACATATTTGTTTAACGACAGCACCAAAAACTTAGCTCAGGATAATATTTCTAATAATTAAGAAATTATGATTAAGACATGAAATTTTTAAGTAAAATTTTGTGAAGCCCATAAATAATAATTTCATAATTATTTAACTGTATTTCATAATTATTATTAATTTAGAAGTAGAAATAGGTTTGTAATGATTAAATTAGGTTTTTAAAATAATCCATGTGATAGAAAGCATTAAGGCAAGAAATTTATTTATAGCTGTACTTTAGCCATTTCTGGCAACAACCTAAAAATTCCAATTAAGAATGAAGAAAATGTGAGGCATAGTGATTCATATAATTAAATGTGTTTTGGGAAAATTGGGCTAATTGCAGACCTCAGTTAGCATTGTTTGAATGAAAAGTAAGAATGGATATAAAGTGTCTAGCACAGTGCCTGGTGCACCGCAGAAATGGCAGCTCTTCTTGATAGTGATAATCTGCAATATTTAACTACTCTCTGGATTTAATGTATTTTATACTGTCCTACTATGATAGCTATTTTATATATATGTATATATACACATATACATATATACATATATATTTTATATATATGTAAAAACTATTAATCAGACTAAATAATATTAAAGGACTGGCCAAAGACTCACTCTCTGGATAAAAATAAGCAGGATAAATCCACAGAAATGTACTTTTTAGATTTGCAAAAAGATCATAGAATACCTAGTAAGTTTTCCTCTAATTTTATAGATGAGGGAATTGAAGCCCCCAAAAGGTTAGGTTTTCTGAAGTTCTATCCCTAGTTGATAGCAGAACCTATTTGGAAAAGAGAAACCTGACTTCAAAGTTTAGTTTTCTCTAATTAAATTCAGAATTCAAATGGACAATATGAACAAGAACCTGGAAAGTAAATAGAAAATACTTTCTTTTAATGTTAAAACTGCTCAGATTATGCTTCAGAAAGAATCCATTGGCTGTCATGATGCTTCTCCTTTTAGCTCCTTGATACCGGATGTTCAGAATCGAATAAGTATGATTATTCAGGTTGAGAAGAATCTCAAGAATTGGGCAGTGAAACAAATTAATAAATATAATTCTTCAAACAGAGCTTTTTTTATAAATACTATCACAGAAAACTAGAAGTTAGGTTATCAGTGGCTCAGAGGAGTATAGAGAAAGTACAAAGTAGTCCTGGGGAGAGGGAAGGAAGGAAGGAAGGAAGGGAAGGAAGGAAGGAAGGGAAGGAAGGGAAGGAAGGGAAGGAGGGAAGGGAGGAAGGAGGGAAGGGAGGAAGGAGGGAAGGGAGGGAGGGAGGGAGGAAAGAAGGAGCTGAGGGAGAGAGGGAGAAAAAAAGAGAATCATTGTTAATGCATGGTGCAGTCTACCTCAAGGTGGGAAATGATGGAAAAAGTCTGGGAGGTACCAAGAATAGCAGAAAATAGCCAAAGCAGAAATAAACTTTATACTTCATAAATAGGTAGTGAAGAGGGGTTATATGTGCAAGAAACAAGAAACAAGCAATTGAAGAACAGTGTGGCAGTTCCTTAAAAAGCTTAAGAGTTATCATTGAGTCAGCAATTCCATTCCTAGGTGTATACCCAAGAGAAATGAAAACATATGTCCACCGGAAACTCGCACACAGTTGTCCAAAGCAGTATTATTTCTAATAGGCGAAAGGTGGAAACAACCCAAGTGTCCATCCACCGGTGAATGGATAAACAAAATGTGGTACACATACAGCGGAGTATTATCCAGCCACAGAGAGGGAGGAAGTACTAAAGCATGCTACCACGTGGATGAAGCTTAAAAACATCTAGTCAAGTGTGGCGCCACATCCGGGGATCTCCGCCTTCCGCTCCTTGGCTTGGGCGGCTTCCTCCCCCACACCTTGCACTCACAGAGCGCACCATGTGGTGAGGGGCCAGGGTTGGGGAGTTGGGCGGCTGTGCACATCCTAGCCACCTAAAAGGTGAAGATGTCCCAGGAGCATCCCAGACATCATGCCCTTGGTTGGTCACCACTGTCACGGTGACCTTGTTGGCAAACCTGGTCTCATCAGCCCGCCTCCTTCTTCCTCTGGTCTGAAGAAGCCTTCCTCTATCGCTTCCAGATTTGGAGGCCAATCACTGCCACCTTTTACTTCCCTGTGGTTCCGGGAATTGGATTTATTGGTCAATTTCTATTTCTTACAGTATTCTACACGATGTGAAACAGGAGCTTTTGATGGGAGGCCAGCCGACTATGTATTCATGCTCCTCTTTAACTGGATTTGCATCGTGATTACTGGCTTAGCAATGAATATGCAGTTGCTGATGATTCCTCTGATCATGTCAGTACTTTATGTCTGGGCCCAGCTGAACAGAGACATGATTGTTATCATTTTGGTTTGGAACACAGTTACGGCCTATTATTTACCATGGTTATCCTTGGATTCAACTGTATGACGGGAGGCTCGGTCATTAATGAGCTCATTGGAAATCTTGTTGGAGATCTTTATTTCCTCCTAATGTTCAGATACCCAACGGACTTGGGACGAAGACATTTTCTACCCACACCTGTTTTTGTACTGCTGGCTGCCCAGCAGGAGAGGAGAGGTGTCAGGATTCGGTGTGTCCCCTGCTACCATGAGGCAAGTTGCTGATCAGAATGGTGGAGTTGGGAGACACAACTGGGGACAGGACTTTCGGCTTGGGGACCAATGAAGGTCACAAGCCACTCCACTCAGATGAAGTTCTCCCGGTGCTGGGTGCAGTGTGCTTTAACAACCAAGTTCTAGCAAAAGCTGTTAGACCGACCATACTGAATGCAGTCTTCTGGTACATGATAAAATTTTTTAAATCCTGAAGAAAAGAATGTGTTCCTCAAGTTTCATGATTCTCATTCAAGTCCTTAGTGCTACAAAGAACAAATATCAACTGTGCAGATTTCAGAACTGACTATATTTTTTTGGTGTCTTCTCTTCCTTTTCCGTCTGAATAATGGGTTTTGGCAGGTCCTGGTCTGCTGGCACCAAGCTGGCCATCTGGGGTTGGGTCACCAAACCCTTGACAAAGGGACTCCTACCTCTTTCTTGCACACATGCCTTGCTTCTTCTTCCTAACCAAAAATTTGCAGCTAGAGATGGTTTGCCCATAAAACGGTTCTGCCTTTGACAAGCTCTCTTATTGACTTTGGCAAGGCCCAGTGGCAAAGAACTTGTCCACCATTTTCCCTCCTTTGGTGGCAGAAGTATAACAGGGGAGAAGACTGCACCAGCGGATGGAGATCTTTTTCAGCTTTTGAAAGTGTTGTGACCTGATAGCAGTTGCAACCATTTGCCACCTCTTCAGATGCTTTTATTTAAAAAAAAAAAAAAAAAGCACCACTGAGTCAGTGAGGGCCATAGAGTGGTGTTAATGAGGCATGAGGGTTGTTGCTAGGCACTGTTTCCGTAAGTGAAGTGATCCAAACTATAGTGGAGCTGAATCTTGCACAGGAGCTGGGTGCTAACTGCAGTGGGCATAATCCCTTTGCATCTCATGTAGGGAGTCCTGGTTTTGTGTGTACCCAGAGTAGTTGAGATGTATTGTGCTAGAAAATTCCAAATCACATTTGCCTCTTTGAGAGGCACCTGGGCATTGATTCTATTTCATTCTCCTTCTGGGTATATGTTTATTGAATAGTGTCGAGAGGAGAACCTTATACCCTATTTAAACTGTCATTTTTTTTGGCCTCCCCCTCCCTTTTAATGGCCATGTGCTTCTGCTGATCGTGAGGAAGGTGCAGCTCCTCTGTACATAGATCATATCTTAAGAGCTAATATAAGCACATCTAAGTGAATCACATACTTTTGGGTTGTAATGGCTTTAGACTCATTTGTGTTTGAGGGTCTTTATTTTGAACCATGAATGTACAAGTCATGAATGTACATCAGACCAGCTTACATACCCACAGCTCCTTTTTCAGAGGTGGGCTTTTTCCATTAGAACTAGGCTTATCCCCCGATAAAGGTTTTTGAAGGCTAAGAAAACCAAACAAATTAAAAAAACAAACAAAAAACCATTAAGTCAAGAAGCCAGTCACAAAAGACCACATATTCTCTGATTTCATTTATATGAGATGTTCATAACGGAAGAATTCATGGAGACAGAAAGTAGATCCGTGGTAGGGAAAGGCTTGGGAGAAATGGAAAGGTTGTGGGGTGATCGCTAAAGGGTGTGAGGTTTCTTTCTTCCCTTTTAAAGATTTATTTATTTTAGAAAGAGGGAGAGAGCATGTGCAAGCTGGGGGAGGGGCAGAGGAAGAAGGAGAAGGAAAGAATCTCGAGCAGACTCCCCAATGAGCACGGAGCCCAACTCGGGGCTCAATCTCACAACCCTGAGATCATGACCTGAGCTGAAACCAAGAGTCGGATGCTCAACTGACTGAGCACCCCATGAGCTTTCTTTTGGGAGTAATGAAAATGTTCATAATTGGTTGTAGTGATGGTTGTGAATAAACTAAACACCACTGAATTGTACATTTTAAATGGGTGAATTTTATGTTGTCTGAATTACATCTCAATACAACTGTTACCAAAAAACCTCCCCCCGAAATAAGGAGAAC
Source organism: Halichoerus grypus (assembly GCF_964656455.1). NCBI lineage: Eukaryota > Metazoa > Chordata > Mammalia > Carnivora > Phocidae > Halichoerus > Halichoerus grypus. Next base: position 29,295,828 of record NC_135721.1, read on the forward strand.
AACTTTGGCAAAGCAACTCAGAAATGAGAAAACCACCCTGTAATAAAGGAAAGTGAGACAACAGGTGAAAGAAAGCACCTCACCGAGGCTTACAAGACCGAACCCGGAAGACCAGCAAGAGGACGGGAGCTGCCAGCTGGCGAGGGCATGAGGGCGAGCAGGCAGCAGCAGATGATAAGCAGGTATGCATCTGGAGTATTCAGCAAGGTGACTTGCTGTTGATACTACAGTCTATGTAACACTGGTAAAACCTGGTGTTTAACATTTCCTCAACACTGGGACAAACGCTTATCTCATGAATTATCTATTTGATGGGGTAAAATTCCCATTGCACAAAAGATGGGCATTATCATAATTATGGCAAATTCATTTTTGTATGCCCTGCAGCACTTAGCTTGATGCCTCGTGCGCAGTAGGCACTCAATAAATATTTGATGAATGAGACTAACCATCATAGTCAGGACTCAATGCTCTGTACTGTAATTATAAAACATAACCAAGGCCAAATTTTTGCCATCAAAAAAAAAAAAAAAAAAAAGCAGACCATTATTCCACATTTGAAACATTTTAATGGATCTTTCAGTGAGAGTTTTAATTCAGTTAACAACTAAAATACACACAAGCATAATTTAGTAATCTAATATGAAAGTAAAAAGATCTATCAGAAAGGTAAGGACATTTTGAGAAATGCTAAGAAAATGTGACTTTATTCATATTATATACACCATGAAACATTTTTCATTATTTGAGTTACTTTAAAATTTAAATTCTGCTTGTTTTTCAATTAAATTTTTTCATGACAGATGCTGAATATTGACCTATTTTTTTCCTGACAATACCAATAGGCTGCCCAACTACATGATATAATTGTTTTTAGCACTTAAATTTAAGAGCCTATGGCTCCGTATTTAAAAAATAAATTAATAAAAAAGAAAACATTATAGGAGAAAAATGAGAGCACATCCACCACGTGATAAAAACAATCACTCCTTCCAAATCAGAGAGTGGCACGAGCATTATTTTACTTAACCTACTTAGAAGCATACAATACCCATATACAAAGAAAGTAGAACCTACAGCCCAGAATGATACAGTGGCTATCACTAATTAGTTGCCAGTTGACAATATAAATGAAAATGAATGGAATATCAAATTAAAAAAAACTTGTTTTTAGCTTAATCGTGGGTGCAGAATGTACGGTAGGGGTTGGCTGCCTGGTGGCCGCTTTAGCCTTGCTGGCTTGGCTTGCTCGAACGGCAGTTTCCAAACGTACTTTCAACTCAGGAGCTGCTCCCATTACTGTCTTGAAAGCATGTGGATACAGAGGTCCAATATGCATTAAATTCTGGAGTGCAAACTCATGAAGATCTTTGGAAGCTGTGCTTGCTGAGGCAAAAGAATTTTCATCCAGCAGGTAAGAGATCAAAGTGGGAACTAAAAGGGCAAGTAACTGGACTCCTGTAAGTAACAATGATAAAGTCTGAGGATCGTCACAAATCTGTCAATTACAATAAACTTTAATTTTAAAATTAGGCAATTATTGCAGTAGTCTCAATCATAATAAAACATAAGCAAATAGAATCTGTTTTAGACCTCAACAATAACTCATAATTAATATTAAATATTTACTTAACGCCAAGCTATATGTTTGAGTTGGAGACCAAGTGTGTTAAGACTGTATATTTTAGATTAATATTAATTTGTTTTGTTAAAAAAAAAAATACTGGCTAGGGACACCTGGGTGGCTCAGTCGGTTAAGTGTCCAACTCTTGATCTCAGATCAGGTGCTGATCTCAGGGCTGTGAGTTCAAGCCCCCGTTGGGCTCCATGCTGGGCGTGGAGCCTACTTAAAAAAAAAAAAGGTAAAAAAAATACTGGCTAAAAGGGTAAAAAGGAATAAGTACTTTACACCTGCCATCTGGCGGAATGTATTCTGAGAGTAAGATCATGACATTTTTAAGGGTATTTCAGAATAGGGAGGTTAGAGTAGGAAAGAGAAACCTGAACAGCATCCATTTACTATTATTTAACTAAAACTAGGTATTTCCTTCTTTTTAAAATAGAAATATAACTCTTTCCCATTTCATCATCCCCCCAAACCCACAGTAAGTGAGGGAAAAATATCTCAAAAAGAAGCAAATATGTAGAGTGTAGGGCTAAAAAAAAAACAAGAACCTGTGGTTGACATAAATTCTAAGCCCTTAAACAAAGATTTATTTGGAAGCTTAATCCCATTTACTAGTCTGTCTTGCCATATTAACAATTCCATCCTGGAATATAAATTTCATTAAAGCTGGCATTTTTCTTAAAAAAATGTGATCATATATACATATGTATCTGATAATCAACATTGAGAATCATGTATTTTCCACTTTTAATTTATGTTAATTTTTGTAGAGTGAAAGTAGCCAAGGTTGTAGGGGGAGCAGGAAGCATCTGATACAGAACGTGGAATACAACACTCACTGACGTCAAGAAAGACAATGATAATAATCAGGAGACCTTTCCAGAACCCTAATCCCTTCTGGCCCTGAACATCTTCTTTCCCTACTGTATTTTTTTCTCCATAGCACCTACCTAATTCAGCATCTATTATATCTACATCCAAAATTAATATAGTTATATCCATTTTCACCTCTACATAAAATTATATAGATATAGGTACACATGTTTATCTATACAAAATTTTTTATTTATATATAAAATAGATACAGACATACCCAAGGGGGGGAGGGTGTTCACTGTCTCTGTTTTTGCGCTACAATGTAAGCTCTAGGAGAGCAGGGATCTTTGTGTTTATTTCAGGACTAGAACATACCTAGTACATAGTAGGCACTCAATAACTATTTGTTGAATGAATGAACAAACACAAACACCCTTTGCCTTGAAAACAACTCAGAAGTTTTTATCAGTTGGATTTTTTTCCACGACAAAGTTTCGGAAGAAAGAAGGCAGCAAACTGATATTTTAAAAGTCCCAAGAATCTTCAAGTTAGCTAGATTTAGCTCAATTTCCCTCACACAGAATTACAACAGTACTGTATAATAAGAGCTTCCATAGAAAATATAATAATGAATTATCAAATAAATATGAAATCATCTTCAGTACACTGTGCATACTAAAGCAGACAAGGTTTTCAACATCAGGTAGAAAAGCAAGGTTTTGCTTTTAACAGTTAATTAACTGGAAAAAATATATTATAAATTATTTAAGTACTCATCAAGTATCTAGAAATGTGCTAAGAATTTTAGGAAATATATAATTCATCTCTACCTAAAGCTGTTACTGCCTAGTTGAAAAGGGTATCCAGCACATCAAACAATTAGAAAACTAAGTGTTAAAAACGTATGGTGAGGGGTGCCTGGGTGGCTCAGTCGTTAAGCGTCTGCCTTCGGCTCAGGTCATGATCCCGGGGTCCTGGGATCGAGCCCCGCATCGGGCTCCCCGCTCAGCGGGAGGCCTGCTTCTCCCCCTCCCACTCCCCCTGCTTGTGTTCCCTCTCTCGCTGTGTCTCTCTCTGTCAAATAAATAAACAAAATCTTTAAAAAAAAAAAAAAGTATGGTGAGCATTTGAGACAGAGTTCCTCAAAAGCCTCATAAAGTGGAGGAATACTTTAGGATTTTATAGTTTTAGTGATTATCTTAAAACCACAAAGCCATAGAATAAGGTTGATTATAATTGCCAAAGAAATTGTATGAAGGGAAAGATCAGAGTGGGCAACATTTCTTGAAGAAATGAGATCTGATGCAGGTTAAATCCGTTTGTGTAAGAAGAAATGAGGGGAAGAAACATACCTGAGGAGAGGGAAAACAGACTGAAGACTGTACAGAGGTTAAAGTAAGCTGCGTGAGAAACCTGGACCAGTCAGGGTAGTGGGTACACATTGGGAAGCAGAATAAATGTTTGGAGAACTGAGCAAGGATGTTCAGACTCGATGCAGTAATGCAAGAGGAAACAACTCACAATTCTTTTTTTTTTTTTTCTTAAGATTTTATTTATTTATTTGAGAGAGAGAGAGAGAGAGCTGCCATGCCAGAGAGAGAGCATGAGTGGGGGAGAGGGGCAGAGAGAGAGGGAGAAGCAGACTCCCTGCTGAGCTGGGAGCCCGACGTGGGGCTCAATCCCAGGACCCCGGATCACGACCTGAGCTGAAGGCAAACGCTTAACCCACTGAGCCACCCAGGCGCTCCACTACTCACAATTCTTAAACAAAGGAGAGGTAAAATTGATGGAGAATATCTGTTAGGAAACTATTATAGCTATTTAGTTATGAGATGATTAGATATAAGAATAGGAAGCAAGGTTCTCTTGAATCCCAGAGAAGTTTCAAAAACAGGACAAGTTTTGAGTAACAGATTGAATAAAGATGATGAACAAGAATTAAGACTCAAACATAATTCCAATGTCTTTAGCTTATAACTCTGGTCATGTTGGGTGAAAAAAACATTCATTCCTATTTCTGTAATGGATACTATAAAGTTAAAAACAAAAAATTAGCATTTGTAACTGATGTGAAGAAAGGTGAGTGATAAAACAAATTTAAAAGCTGAAAATTTACCCCCTGGGAATTCCATTACTATATTTTATATAACTATACATTACAGTTTTAAGTGTTAGATATATCAGCATTATCATGGTTTCTTCATTTTTTAATAGACTGCTTCACTGAGATAACACATGTTTTGAATTATAGGAAGACTTTTAATGTACAGTAAAATTGGCATTTAAAAAAATTTAAGATAAACCTAATAAGGCTGAATGCATGCAAAAACCAAAGGTAAATGAGTCCTCATAATGGGATATGATGGCATTCATCAGGAAGATAACATCAAATCAATGAATAAATGAATGAACATATATGATATAATGTGACGGCCACCATTTATTTACCTTTGGTTTTGGCCATCATGGTCACAAACATAGGCCATGATGTCAGTCACAACATTTCTATCCAAATAATCTATTAATATCTAATTTCAACTAAACCTATCAACTCCTAAACAGTTCTTCTTCCTGACATTTCCAATTCTGACACTGTTTCCATGCTTCTTCCAGGTAACACAGTTATGTTTGGCTCTTCTCTTTCTCTTGCTCCTTGTAACTAGTCACTCATCAAATCAGATCAATTTTTTTTTTCATAATCACCTCTGCATTTCTCCTTTTCCACTATTATAGTTCTGGATTATTATTATTATTTTTTGGAGATTTTATTTATTTATTTGAGAGAGAGAGCATGCGCGTGTGTGCGTGTGTGTGTGTGTGTTGGGGGGAAGAGCAGAGGGGGAGGGAGAGGGACAAGCAGACTCCAAGCGCAGAGCACGGAGCCCGACTCAGGGTTCAGTCTCAGGACCTGAGACCACCAACGGAGCCAAAACCAAGAGTAGACACCACCCAAGCACCCCTGGATTATTGTTTTATAGTGAAGCTCTTACAATAACTTTTTCAATGGCTCTACTACCTTTCCAATTTCCTGTAAAATTTTTTTCAAAGGAAGAAGAAAAAACTTACAATAGAAAAAAATGGATGTAATTGTTATCTGAAAGTAATCTGGCAATATATATTAAAAGCCTTAAAAATGTACATTCCTTTCAACCCCCAGTAATTTCACATTAAGGAATTATCTGATAGATATAATAAAAAATATGTGCCAAGATATCTGTATAAGGATACTCATCTCGGTTATTTATGATCTGAACACTTAATGTTCAATCATAAGGTACTAGCTTAAAAAGTATAGTCTTTCTGCAACAATTAAAAGTCATATTTCTAAAAACAAATTTTAGATTGTGATGAAATCAAGGGATAAAGAGGAATAGGTATTAAGCTGTGTACGTCTCTGATTAAATGCATGTATCTGGTAGCTTTTCATTAAATAAAAATAATTTTTAAATTTCAAAATTGGAGGTATTTTAAAATGATGTTTGGTATTAATACTAATCCAATCCTATTTGTTATAAAGCTTCTGTACTTCTATTATGAACACCATAATAAATTACTTTTATAAACCTATTAAATATCCACATTTTTCCTAGTTCTTAAAGAGTACACTCCTAGAAAAAAAAAACCAATGTGTTGAAAGGCCATCAGTAATTTATTTTAACCTCTCGCTCATAAAAAAATGAGTATAAATAAACTCAATACATTATGTTAGTAGCATGACCAAAATATTAAGCTTTCAGATAGTAACCACTCCTTAGTAAACTTACTGTTGCAATGGCTTGTGTCCAATATCAAGTAAGATAGATATACATATGTATATAAAATATAGTTCTTCATTTTGGACTATTGGCTTTTTCTACGAATACTTACTGTTCTGTTCTTCCCCAAGAGCAACTAATGTTTCCAGAACTTTGATTCCTTCTTGAACAGCTAAAAGTTCTGTGCTACTGGCTGGTCTGTTCCTTTCAACAGCCTTCAGCTTTTCAACCACTATTGGAGCTAAGGAATGGATATACGGAGTTGAAAGGGCACGATTGGAATGTTGGAAGACTGAGAGGAGAAGCTGGTAACATTTGGCTTGAACCTATATTAGAAAATAATTGTATTAATTAACATGTGTGATAGTTCTCATTTGCTGTACAATCACATTGCAACTTAATATATGCTGAAAAGATGTGATACTGCACAATGAAAATAAAAATGTGGGATGAATTAATGCCATTTTCTATTTATAGAAATAAAGTTAGAATAACGAAACTTCCAATAAGCTAACTAAAAAAAACTAACTGAAAAGACATTAATTAAATAAATATTCCTTATATGGTAACTGCCAAATTACCAAGCTTATATAATTTATATATTTCTATAGTATGGAAGAAGCTATAAATCAGGAATTCCAATTTATGTTTTTAATTTTTTCTTTGCTTGACAATTGTCCCTTCCACTTTAGCCTAACATATTTAAAAAGGAAGGCTAATATCTAAAGGATGTCAAACAATGCTATAAAAATACACTGGATAGACAACTCAAATTCATTTGAATTCTCTGGAAATGACTGCTTATGCTAATTTAAGTTTTCCAGGCCTAGAAAGTAAAATCTCATTGGTTCCACTTTAGCTTAAAAAGACTTCATTGTAACATTAAAAAAAAAAAAAGGAAGGAAGGAAGAATAAAAGGCAGGCCCATCACCATATAGGACAATAGTGGAATAAAGCTGGTTCAGCACTTTGGTAGAAGAGAAGTTGCCAGACCTTGCTGGACATAATACTTGGGCAATATTTTCAAAATACAGACTTATGATTCAGGAAGATAGTAGCAGAGTCTAGGAATCATGTTACTAAGATGATTTTTTTCTGATGTGCAGCAGGTTTGAGAATCATTAGTTTATACTCTGACATTGTGAAGCCAAAAAAACTTATTTTCTAGAAAAACTGGCTTCCAATAGGTTCATCAAAATATGTATTAATATAAATTTATTCTTTAATGCTTTTGGTTCCATTAAGTAAGCAGTGAAAAATATAAACATAGACTCATGTAAAATCTCTACCATTATAAGCCAGAGTTAATCAAATATTTTAGATATTGGAGAATTTTTTGCATGTGTAAATACACATACGTATGTGTATCCTAGTCCTTAAACTGAGTGATCTTTTCCAGCTTTTCTATTTAAAAGCCATATAACAAATATTTAGGTTTTCATGTGATGCATCACCCATTTTAATGAATCAATCTGAAATTTTACTGATAAAGTGAAATGTTTACCTCTGTGTTTAAGTGGAACTTACCCATGGGTCACAAGAATTCAGTGCATTTTTAAATCTGTTCATGCAGCCATTCTGTAATGATTGGACTCCTATTATTTCACTACTAGCAGACCACAGGAAGAGTGCAATTGCTGTTAGCATGCTTACTTCATCAGGCATAGGCATGGAATCTTCTGAAATAGATGAATAATATTAAAATATGTGAAATAAAATATATGAAAAATGAAAGCAATGTGCTGTTTCCAACATGTTTTGGAATTCCAATCTTGAACAATAACCCTCTCTCCCCCAATGACATTTATAACAGTGTGTGCCTCAATCTAATACAATCCATAAACAACTTTATGAACAGAACTCATCTACTACTAAGGAAACAGGGAGAGTTTATCATAAGTCCTGTATTGAAGTCCTTTTTCCTTGTTTTTCTGGATGGTACAATATTAACTGAAAAAAATCCAGGCATAAATCCTAACAAGAACGCTACAAGGGAAAGCAAATTTGAATGAAAGATAACACAGTAATATAAAATTACTTAAAATTTATGTAACTTCTTTGTAGTTTAGATGGATCAAAAATTCCCAAATTCTTTCCTTCCAACAAAGTTAAGTGATTAAAAGATATTCTAAGTAATTTAAAAATCCAGAGTAGACTTTCTTAGTGATAACACCTTTCTATTCAGTAAATATAAAACCTATACATTTTACACAAACATAATAAAAAAAATCTTGCACAATTTCTTGAAGATGGTATTCTTATAACTTTAAAGAACTTCTATTACAATCATTTATTTGGGAATAAATACAACCTAATGGAAATATAGTATGTAATTAGAAATACAGGAAATATCTATATTTATTCTAAAGAAAACTACTATTAAATATATAAAATAAGAGACCTAAACTATTTTGTCATTATCATTTCTTCCACAGCTGAACTTACTAATATTCTTTAAGTATGAATTTGGACTAATTTGGAACTGCAAATACTCAATGATAATCAGTAATTTATCAGGATTATGAACATATATATTTATATGCTAACATTATCTAATAATTAAGGTACTGGCATAAAATAGAATGGGCTAAGAATAATAGTCAAAAAGAAGCCTGTTAACATAAAGAAAAAAAGAGATGTAAAATTTGAAGGATTTAGCCAATCTACAATAATCTGTCACACCTGTTAAAAACCCGAGAACTCTACAGTAGAAATATTATCGTAGGCGAAATGAAAACAATTTCTAACTCAGAGTTTGTGACACTGTAAGCAATTTTTTGTTGGAAAATTAACACTTTATTTTAAAATTGTGACTTTAACATCTGCCTTCGGCTCAGGTCATGATCCCAAGGTCCAGGGATCAAGCCCCGCATCGGGCTCCCTGCTCAGTGGGAAGCCTTCTTCTCCCTCTCCCACTCCCCCTGCTTGTATTCCCTCTCTCGCTGTGTCTCTCTCTGTCAAATAAGTAAATTAAAATAAAATAAAATAAAATAAAGTAAAATAAAATTGTGACTTTAAGATTTGCCATTTAGGGGCGCCTGGGTGGCTCAGTTGGTTAAGCGACTGCCTTCGGCTCAGGTCATGATCCTGGAGTCCCTGGATCGAGTCCCGCATCGGGCTCCCTGCTCAGCAGGGAGTCTGCTTCTCCCTCTGACCCTCCCCCCCTCATGTGCTTGCTCTCTCTCATTCTCTCTCTCTCAAATAAATAAATAAAATCTTAAAAAAAAAAAAAAAAAAAGATTTGCCATTTAAATACCATTTTCTACTAAAAGAAACCAGAGCTGTTTTGGAGAAGTGATGGATTCCAGAGCACCAACAGGAAAAATACAAGGTAAGTTTGCTATATCTTTGGTGCAAGAAAGTAAAAATGTGCTCAAGAAATAATGGGGATATGTCAAAATGATAATAATGGACCCACTGAATTAAAAAAAGGATCATAAGTCTGTACTGATAGTAATAAACAATAAACACATAAGAAAATAAAAAACGAGGGCAAAGAAAAAGCTCTTTCCGTGAAATGCTAGTAATAAATGTAAAAGGAAGAAAATTAATGTAGAAGTTAGAAAATTATCATTTTGATATCACAGTAATAACTGGTTCAGGTACAACAGATGTTAAAACCACTGGGTATGGGGCACCTGACTGGCTCAGTCAGTGGAGCCTACGACTCAATGTCAGGGTCATGAGTTCAAGCCTCATGCTGGGGAGTAGGGTTTACTTAAAAAACAAACAAAAAACCCCCAAAAACCATTGGGTGAAAGCTTGATGGGAAACAGATAATTGACAGAGTTTCAAATTATCTCCCCACAAATTCCTTATTAATTGTAAAAGGGGAAAACATCAATTTTATAGTGGAGAAATATGGCAGACACCATCTTAATCAAGTTATTAAAGTTAACATTCCCATTAATGGGACGAAGCAACATTATATGCCTCCTTACATGATGCATGGAGAAAGACATAACAATACTCATATAGTATTCCTGCCAAAAAAGCATAACCTGAATCTAACCAAGAGAAAAAAAACCATACAATTCCAAGTTGAAAACCAATCTATAAAATAGATGTCTGCATTTTTATAAAAACACTATTATCATGAAAGATTAAAAAAGAAAAGCTGAGATACTGCCTCAGACTAAAGAAGACTAAAGTATTAAGACAACTAAGTACAACGCATGATCCTGGACTGTATCCTGAATAAAAAGAAAAAAGTTCTATTAAAGTCATTATTAGGACAATTGGTAAAATTTGCATCTGAACAATAATAGCGTAGTATTGATGTTAAATTGCCTACATTTGATAATTTTTCTGTGGTTATGTAGAGAATGTTCTCGTTCAAAGGACATCCATGAAGCATTTAGTAGTGAAGAGTCATGATGACTTCAGTGTATTTTCAAAGGGCTCAGCAAAATTAGCAATGACATTAACAATAACATGCGGATTATGGAGTAATAAAACGTGGCAAAATGTTAACAGCTGGTGAATCTAGAAGGGTATACTGTAGTTCACTTTTTAAAAAGTTTGAAATCTATTTCAAAATTGAAAATTGTTTAAAAATGAAAGAAAATGGCACCAATCTTAAGAGTGTACACTATCTCCAAGGAGATTTATATACATGTGTCTGTGTTCACGTACACATACATGCATATTTTTTCTAAGTGGAAGTCTCAGATTTCATACTAGGAAATATGATTTCCTAAATAAAAATTCCCTATTATAAAACTTTGCTTGTAAAGCAAGGGATTCTGCTTGCCTTGCTTACAAATACTATACAAATAATACCTGTGGCCTTGATCCCTACTTCATACTGCCTCCTGAGAATCCAGTTCTGGACAGAATATCTTAGGCAAGTTAATTTTCTTATCAGACCTTTAAATTAACTTAGTTTTAATGAACTAGACTGATAAAATATCAAAACCTTCCTATATAACTGACAATTGGAAAAATGTATGATTATTGAGTATGGAACTGCCCCATGAGAATTAAAACAATATTTATATTCTTAAACAAATTCTTCACTATTTCTTTATCTTGTTATTCATATCTATTTACCTATTTACACATATATACATATACATACATATATAAATATGGCATTTAACATTTCTTTAGTTTGTTAAAAACCTACTTTAAAAAGCAAAACATTAACTCATGATAAAGCTAAAATAGTTTCAGCAGCATTAATAAAACTAAGGTTTTCTCTTCCAAATAATTATTTAAAAAATTCAGATAATAAAAATAACACATGGTCATTGTTTAACAATATAAAAATGGTCAAGGGAAGAAAATAAAATCTGTAATTCTACCATCCAGTGACAGTTTAATTTCTAAAGATTTTATTTATTTATTTATTTATTTATTTATTTATTTATTTATTTATTTGAGAGACAGTGTGTGCTTGCACATGAGGACAGGGGGAGAAGCAGAGGGTAAGGAAGAGGAAGGGAGAGAATCTCAAGCAGACTCCACACTGAGTGTGGAGCCTGATCCAGGTGTCCATTTCAAGATCCTGAGATCATGACCTGAGCCAAACCAAGAGTTTGGATGCTCAACAGACTGAGCCATCCAGGAGTCTTGTGACAGTTTAATTTTTAGGTTCTGGTTGAATTTCTTCTGGTCTGGGGTAGTTTTTTTTATATGTAGTTACAAATACGATTTTTAATCAGTATAATGGATATGTAACCCAAATTAATATATAGTCTTATATTTTATAATTTTCCCCACTGCCAGGTAGTTTTATTTATCACATATTTTCATTATTGTAAAATAGACTGTGATAAATAACCTTGAACATAATGAATCCTTCAAGGCTCTTTGTACATTCCGTAGAATTGATTCCCTGAAAGTTTAAACCATTTTTAAACGTCCTTCAGCGAAGTATGAAAATGTTCTCTTGGTAACAATTCCAACTGTACAGTCACATTTAAAAAAAAATCAATTTTGGGGTGCCTGGGTGGCTCAGTCGTTAAACGTCTGCCTTCGGCTCAGGTCATGATCCCAGGGTCCTGGGATCGAGCCCTGCATCGGGCTCCCTGCTCAGCGGGAAGCCTGCTTCCCCCTCTCCCACTCCCCCTGTTTGTGTTCCCTCTCTCGCTGTGTCTCTGTCAAATAAACAAATAAAATCTTTAAAAAAAAAAAAATCAATTTTACAAGAAAAAGTTTTAGATTACTTTGTTTTTGTTTGTATTTCTTTGCTTAAATAATAATGTGGCTGACTTTTTTATATGTGTGGAGGTCATCTCTATCTCCTTTTTACCAATGTGTGTCCTTTCCTCTTTCTTCTATTGGGTGTTAAATGTTTAAGACTTCTTTGTGTATGAATGATATTAACACTGGCATAAATACTGTTGTCAATTTTTCAGCTGTCTTTTTTTTCAGCTACCTTTTAATGTAAGATGTTTTGACAGGTAGAAGTTTATTTCTATATAGCCTAATACATTGATATTTTCCATTCTTACACTTACATACTCCTTTGCCAGTCTTACATTAAAATTTTACATGTATTTTCTTTAACTATTTTTAAAATTATACATTACCATTTTAATTTCTCTGGTTTTTTTTTTTTTTTTTTTGAGTCACGATATGAGGTGAGGGCCTAACTGGAACTGGTTCTCAAACAGCTGACACAAACCATCTGAAGAATAATGAATGTGCTTTTATCATGTGTTATATTCTCATGTGGATGAATGTCTGTTTTAAGTAATTTGTGTGTTTCATTGCCCTATCTCCTGATTCATGGACCTGCTCCACAGTCTTAGAGTGCACATGTTTTAATAGGTGATAGGTGACATGGCAAATCTTTAATTATTATTCTTTGTTTTCAGTCCTCTGACATTTTCTTTACAACGGAAATACAATGAAAGAAAAAGTCAAACACAGAAGAAAAATGGACAAAAATGTGAATAAGCACTTCCCCCAAATTAAACACAAGCATGAAAAATGCTTATACTCACTAGGAAAATGAGAAATGCAAATTAAAACAGTAAGATAGTACATTTTACCCATCAGATGGCAAAATTTAAAAGTCTGAAATATGAACTATTGTTGAGGACATGGAGAAATAGAGATTATCATACACTGCTGGTGGGTGTGTAAATTCATATGGCTACTTTGGAGAGCAATTTGGCCATGTCTGGTAAAATTAAAATGTGCCATCAATTCCGCTTCTAGGGGTGTACCCTAGAAAATCTCATAGTACAAATGCATGAAGAATTTATAAGGATTTTCATAGCAGCAATTTTTATAATGGGGAAAAAATCGGAAAAAGTGGAAATATCAATTGACAAGGGAATGAATAATAATTGAAAAATTCATGTGATGGAAATGATATAGAGGTTAAAAGGAATAAATGAGAGTTTTATATGTACACATTAATAGCTCAAAAAAACCTTATTCTTGAGAGTGTAAAGGTAGAATGATATACTATGACATTACTTATGTAAATTTAAAAACACAAAAGAAATACTATATATTGCTCATGGTTATTTATCTCAGTCTATATAGAATTCATATATAAATTTGTTAATATATACATGTATTTTATTATTTATTAATATAGACCTATATTTACTAATACAGAAAGTATATTTATTTACATATATAATGAAACATCAAAATCAAGACTGTGGTTTCATTTGAGGATAAGCTGGGGTGGTGACAGATACTTCAACTTTCCTATTTTATTATTTTTATTAAAAAGAAAACATATGAAGCAAACAAATATATTAACACATATCAATTTGATTCTGAGTATATTTTCTGAAATTTTCTGTCCTTTTTTGGGGGGAGAGCCTCCAACATGTATTTAAGTGCTAAGACAAGGACATTTACAGTCAATATCCAGAAAGGGGTACTATAGTTCCTATCTGCAAGGTGTGACTAAAACACCTTTCTGAGTCGACTTGGTGTTATAAAGCACTCTTCTGACAAGCTCATTCAATTGGTTATTGACAAACAGATTACGGATTTGAAGCCCTGATTAGGTTACCTGGTTGAGAATATTCCAGGATGCATGCGAGAGTGCTACGAATTAGAGCTGTCCACTGTTTCTGAGTGTCCTCAGTCTTGGCCATTGAGAGTGTCACGATGCTTTTGATCCCTTGAAGCGCTGCGCTGACTGGTGGAGGAACCTGATTATCTGCAGACTTTATCGCTGTGTCTTTCAATACTCTTGCAATTAAAAACAGAATCGTGGGCAGGATTGTCATACACCCTGAATTGAAAACAAATCAGATTACCTCATAACTACTCAGTTCTCATATTACAGTTCTTTCAGTTGTTTTTACAATTGATTGTGGTTTAATATTATTTTTTCCCTTGTTATGCAAAATTTACTGCATTACTACTACTATAATTCAATGTTTGGAAAAGGAAAGTGAGAAAGTGGCAAGGTATATTAAAGAAGACAGAATATTTTCCAACTAGCCTTGTTTTATTATTTCCAATATTTCACCTATTTAATACATTGTGCCTTTCAAAATGAAAATGAGAAAAGAAGATAGAAAAATGGAAGGGAAGCACTACCATATACTTTGATAACTATCTGAGCAACCTGATGAATCTGGTAGCAATTCTAAGACATGTAATCAATCTTCAGCGTACTCAAGTCATCTTTAACCAAGCCGGGAAAAACAACGAAAAGACTATATGGGTAAGCAAAGAAGAAATGAAAAAAACACTGGAATTTGCAGCCGAAAGAACTTTAAGGTCATCGAATCCAACCTCCCACTTCATGGAAAACACTCAAAACTTTCTCAGGCTGCCATTCTGCTTGGCCTGCAAAGCTCCAGCAACGGATAACTCATTATTTTCACATCTATAGGCTTGTGTTGGGCTGAAATTTACCTTTATACTACTCATACTATTTCTCCCTTCCAGATAAATAGAGGGAAAGTCTATGTTTCCATCCAGTACTTTTCAGGTATCTTCAGACAACTATCATCTTTGTAGCTATAATTTCTTTAGCTCCTCCTAAGAATTGGTGGTCACACTCATCTGACGTTTTTCAGTTTGTCAGTTACTCAAGAGTGGCAACCAAATCAGAAACTAACAGGTTTAGTTATCCCACCATATGCCTGTCTGCTAATGTTCAGTGCCTTGCCTCAAGCTGTGGTTCTATCTCCTTGCTGAAGTTTGTCTGAAATGTATCTGAAGAACATCTTAAGTTTTGGGTTTTTTAAATCCTTAATCTTTATAGGCTCCTAAAGGTCAACACACCATAAAAGACTAACTTCTCCTTCCATACTTATTTAAGAGGAAAATAAGTTCATAATAGCAGTTAAAATCAAAGGCAAGCTCATCTTTGTCTATTGTAATAGAATGCATTTCCGAATAGTGATTAATATCGTACCAGCAGGCGAACAAAGGGATGGTAAGTCAGAGAGTATGGTAACTGTGGCTGCCACCAAACGAGCACTTTCTTCTGACAGTCGAGTTTTGGTGGCTATGTGACTGGGTGAATCCGACATCTTGGTACTGAGATGCGGCATATGCCGTACTAAAATGAACATCAACAGCTCCATAGTTGCAAACACAAGAGATTTTCCAGGAACAAGACCGCCGCTGTCACCGCCTTCTCCTACTATAGGACATGACTCTTTTTCCATATCATCTTCATCTTGAGGGAAAGAAAATTTGGTAAAATGTCCAGAAACAAAAAAAAAAAAGTAATAGCACAGAGTAGATAAAACTACACAGTAAGTGTATTTGGGAAATTCTTTTTTTTTTTTTAAGATTTTATTTATTTATTTGACAGAGAGAGGCACAGCGAGAGAGGGAACACAAGCAGGGGGAGTGGGAGAAGGAGAAGCAGGCCTCCCGCAGAGCAGGGAGCCCGATGCAGGGCTCGATCCCAGGACCCTGTGATCATGACCTGAGCTGAAGGCAGACGCCTAATGACTGAGCCACCCAGGTGCCCCGGGAAATTCTTTTAAAAGAATTTACAACTGAATGTCTAACTGATAACACATGTCTTTCTCAGAATAATTCTCTGCCTTGCTAGAATTCTGTTTACTGACCTCTCCTTAAAAGTAAAGGATAACCCATTTTTTACTTCAAAAAATTTTTATTAGGTATTTTTATTAGGAACATATTTCATATTATGAGGAACATATATGTTAGGTTGAACCATATGAAGATGACACTTTTGAAGGTGAAAAATAGTTGACTACCAGCAATTTCATTTGGTTCTTTCTTTCTTTTTTTTAAAGATTTATTTATTTATTTGAGAGAGAGAGAGCACAAGTGGGAGGGGCAGAGGGAGAGAGAGACTCTCAAGCAGACTCCACAATGAGCGTGGAGCCTGACACAGGGCTCGATCCCACGACCCTGAGATCATGACCTGAGCTGAAACCAAGAGTCAGATGCTTAACCGACTGCACCACTCAGGCACCTCTCATTTGGTTCTTTCTAATGAAAGCAAAATCAATTGCAAATCTTCTACATCTATGACTACATTTTTTATTAAAAACTTCCTGGCATTGACACTTAAAAAGTTAGAGTACAAATAAGATCTACTTCCAAGTTAGCACAATTTCTAGTACTTACTTAGAGTGTTTCTTTTTTCTTGCAAATAATCCTGAGCAGCTCTTACTATCTGCTGTACAACTCCAGTAACCAGCAGCTGAACAGATGGTGGGTTCCAGGTCAACAGGAGGCGGTGCAAAACACTTAGCAACTCAACACCGATCAGCTATTATAAATTAATACAAGTAAATTTAATTAACCTTAATTTCAAAGGATACATTTACATTATTACAATCTAAGAAAATATGCATGTAAAATAAATCTATTTGGTAGCTAAAATTAATATATATGACTGTGTAACAAGTAAGAACATTAGAACAATCTTGAGAAATGGTCATATTGTATTCCAACACATTTTCAGCCAACAAATTACTGTGGATACTAGGCACTTCCAATAAGTCCCTCTCTCATTCATCTCAGCAACTATTACAAACTTTCACCACTCACTTTACGTCTCTTTCAGTCTTCCACATCAAACCCATCCAATGAACCTGCCTCAAATTTCAAAGAGGAAGAAAAAAACTTAACTATAACCAAAGCCACCTTTACCTTTCTCCTTAAGATCAAGTGTCCAGACTCTACCCAAGGCTGATTGATCTTTCCTTATTTGCTTCCTGTCCTATCCTATTTGACCTCCCAAGGATTCTTCAAGGACCTCAATTGTATTCCATATGTCTTCAGCTTCTCTCTCTAGGTAGGTTCCTCTCCCAGTATAAGGAAAACACTCAGGTCTTTCCTGTCTAATTCCCACCCCCCTCCCAAATCCTCTCAGATCCTTCTCTCTGCCTCCATGTTCTCTATCTCTATTGTGCTTTCTCTGGTCCCAGCCCAATGCTTCCAGTTCCCTCACCCCTCATTCACTCCTCACTCTTCCACAATCTGGCTTCTGCCCACCTAAGAAAATGCTCTGTCTGAGGTCACTAGTAACCTTCCCTGGACTCTCTTTTGCCCTAATATACTGGATTCTGGTTCTTTTCAGACTGTTGTCTATCCTTCACACTCTCCCTTGCCCTTGTAACTCTGTTCTCTCAGTTCTCCTCCTACCTTTCTAGTAGTCTCCGGTGCTGACTTACTTTCCTCATCTCCATCCTTTTTTACTTTTTGTAATATACTCTCACGCTCCAGTCCTGACCCTCTTTTTCTCTTCCTTTATTCAGTTTCCCTAAGCCAGTGTAACTCGCTATTTCTCTGGAAATAAAATGAAAAGAGCCTCTTAACTGGCCTCCCTGCCTCCCTTGTCATCTCTTATCAACCAATCTCACAAGGTCGATAAAAGAGATCAAATCTATATATATCATGTTCTGAAATACAAGTTGAACCAGGTTATTCCTCTATTTTAACATTTTTAATGATTCCCTATGACTTTTAAGACAGATTTTAAACCCTTTAACATGCCATACAGGAATCTTTATTATTTGGCTTTTTCCCTGTTGTGCAGCCTCATCTCCTAACAACCCCCATGTGCTCCATTTGTCTCAGCCATAGTAAATGAGAGTAGTGTCCTTGAACTTGTCATGTTCTCTCATGCCTCCCTGTCTTGGGATTTGCTTTTCTCCCAGAGAGGAAAACCCATCCCTCTTGTGCTGCCTCACTAATTCCTCTTTTAAGATTTAATCCAACCATCATCTCCTCTGAGAAGCCATTCCTTACCTTCCTTGATAATGTCAGGGCTCCTCCCCTCTATTTGACTCATAGCTTTACATACACTAGCTCAGCACTTGTCATACCATCCTGATCTCCTGATCCAGGTGCAGGGAGACAGCTTTCGCTATCTATAGCCTCAACCTGTGTCTGATGCAGGACAGGCACAGAGTAGAAGTTGTTGGGTGAATGAATACAATTTTTGAGTCAGCATACTCTGCTGATTTTGAAATTATAGAATCCAACTCAGGAAAAAAAATATAATCCATCCAAGTGTAAAGCAGTGCTTGGATAAACAAAACAATATTGGGTTCAAAAAAAGCTAGGTAGATGGGTGTGGGATGTATTATGTTAAAACCAAAATGAGCGAGTGTAAACACAGTATTCTCTCTTCATTCACAGATTAAATTTCAAATTTTATAAAAACCAGAAGTTTCTTGCAGTAATCTGTAGTTTAGCTGAGGAACAGCTTCAGGCTGCAAGGCTGGGGTACAAGAAGAGTTCATCAGTGAGTGAATCTTGTAATCACAAAGCATATGCTTTGTTTTATTTTGGTTTGGTCAGCATCATGTGCAAACCTAATTTTGACATAACGAATGACAGCAACTCTGTTCATTTGTGTTTTATGGAAAATTACCCCTCATGGTAGTGCTGGTGACCAAAAAGATGGCTCTTAGTATGAAAAGAAAAGAATTTCTAATTAAAAAGAATAACAAATCCACCAGTAGATTCATTCTGTAACATGAATAAAGTCCTCTAAATATTACATACAGAAATTAGAAAAAGCAATTCATTAAACTGCTTAGATGAGTAGTTGAGCCAGTGCAAAAAAAATTTCATTAAATGAGAGATAAAACTTTATCATTTAAAAGTGGTATGATTTATTTAATAGCCTTATAAATTACTTCAGGCCTTTATTAGTAGAATCATTAACTGGGGTTGAAGGCATCCCTTAATTTTTAGTTTTACTTGACTCCCGAGGAACACATCTAAGAAGATACACTGACTACTTCTATGCTGGCTGTGCCTAGGCATCCAACATTCACTATAATGTCTTAGATAAAGTAAAAAATCCTGAATACTTATTATATAATATTTATTTCATATGGGAGAAAATGATCTTAAGATAAATATGAAAACAAAGTGTACAATTTATTATCTGTTATAGAAATAGACTGTACCTGATCTTCTGCAATATGGATTCGGGCATAAGGAGAATCTAGCAAGGTGTGTAAGGCCTGTAGACATGCTGTAACATGTTCAATAGGCTCCTCAGGTCTGGGGGAGCAAAGGAACTGTATACTCACACCTGCGATGTACATAATAAAAACACACGTTTGTCACTATAAAATACTTTGTTGCTCTGAGGTCAGATTTCTTCTCTATTTTTCCTCTATTCTTTCACAGATTACTTTGACGCATACTTAATGCTACCTTAAAGCAGAGTTCAAAATGGTTACCAAAAGCAGCAGCCAAACTTTATAACACAGATTGTGGCTTTGCAGTTAGGTTAATAATCAAATTGAAGAACAGTCGGAGGAAAGATGGCGGAGGAGGAGGGGACCCTATTTCAACTGGTCCCCGGAATTGAGCTGGGTATCTACCAGACCACTCTGAGCACCCACGAAACCAGCCTGAGATGTAAGAAGATCTGGATCTCTACAAGCAGAATATTCGCAGGCGGTTGGTTTTGAGGTACGAAGCGGGGAGCCCTGATGCTGTGGGCAGATATTGGAGGATAAACAGCAGCGGGAGGGTGCCTGGCCGTGGGGATCCTACATCGCCGGTGAGCGACAGCTTTGCGCAATGCGGACAGGGCACAGACTCGCAGACTGGTAGCGGTGGGGAAAGGACTTTAGAGCAGCCCCCGGGGCAGAAACCCGGAGCAGCGGGGTCATGCCTGCGAACTGCAGCCCCAGGGTCGGAAACCCCAGGGCAGCGGGGTCGCACATGCGAACTGGGAGCGGCTGGCGGTTTTAGAAGCACAAAGGGCAGAGCCGTGCCCCGATCTGGAGGCAGGACTGGGAGCACTGCGGAGGGGCACACAACCCAGGACGCTGCAGTTTATAACAGCCCCGACAGAAACGGAGATGGTGTGGCCTGGAGAGCTCACTGAAGAACAGACTGAGATCTCTCTGCTCTGAGGCAGAGGGTTGGAAACGGTCTCTTCTGCTCTGACTCGCTGAAGAGATGCAGAAAGCCACCAGGGAAAGCTGCCAGAGAACAAAAGCCCCAAAAACTGATTCCCCCTGAGCCCATCCCCCACCACAGGGGCACAGGGCAACTCCGCCCAAACAGGGTTGCCTGAGTAACAGCGCGGCAGGCCCCTCCCGCAGAAGACAGACTAGGAAAACAAGAGGCCAGCAACCCTAAGGTCCCAAGAAAACAGGTGCATCTTGCTTGGGTTCTGGTCAATAATTTGGACTCTATATATTCCGTCAAACATCCATCAACAGAATGACTAGGAGGAGGAGCCCCCAAAATAGAAAAGACTCAGAGATTATGACTTATGCTGCAGATTTACAAATGGATACAGATATAACCAAGATGTCAGAGATGGAATTCAGGCTAGCAATTGTGAAGACAATGGCTAGAATGGAGAAATCAATTAATGACAACATAGAGTCTCTGAGGGCAGAAATGAAAGCTGAATTGGCAGAACTTAAAAATGCTATCATTGAGATCCAATCCAATCTAGATAATCTAACAGCTAGGGTAACTGAGGCAGAAGAACGAATAAGCGACCTCAAGACAATATAATAGATAAAAAGGGAAAAGAGGAGGCCAGGGAAAAACAACTCAGAATCCATGAAAATAGAATCAGAGAAATAAGTGACACCATGAAGAGTTCCAATGTCAGAATGATTGGAATCCCGGAGGGAGTGGAGAGAGAGAGAGGACTAGAAGATGTATTTGAGCAAATCGTAGCTGAGAACTTCCCTAATCTGGAGAATGAAACAAACGTTCGCGTCCTAGAGGCAGAGAGGACCCCTCCCAAGATCAAGAAAAACAGGCCAACACCCCAGCATGTAATAGTAAAACTTGCAAATCTTAGAACCAAGGAAACCATCTTAAGGGCAGTTAGGGGGAAGAGATTCCTTACGTACAGAGGGAGGAATATCAGAATAACGTCAGACCTATCCACAGAGATTTGGCAAGCCAGAAAGGCCTGGCAAGACATATTCAGGGCACTAAATGAGAAGAACATGCAGCCAAGAATACTTTATCCAGCAAGGCTGTCATTTAGAATGGATGGAGAGATGCAGAGCTTCCACGACCATCAGAAACTGAAAGAATATGTGACCACTAAGCTGGCCCTGCAAGAAATATTAAGGGGGGGTTCTATAAAAGAAGAAAGACCCCAAGAGTGATATACAACAGAAATTTACAGGGACAATCTATAAAAACAACATCTTCACAGACAACATGATGACAATTAATTCATATCTTTCAATAATCACTCTCAATGTGAATGGCCTAAATGCTCCCATAAAACGGCACAGGGTTGCAGATTGGATAAAAAGGCAGGACCCATCCAAATGCTGCCTACAAGAGACTCATTTTGAACCTAAAGATACATCCAGACTGAAAGTGAAGGGATGGAGATCCATCTTCCATGCCAGCAGACCTCAAAAGAAAGCTGGGGTAGCAATTCTTATATCAGACAAATTAGATTTCAAACTAAAGTCTGTAATTAGAGACACAGAAGGACACTATATCATTCTTAAAGGGTCTATCCAACAAGAAGATCTAACAATTGTAAATATCTATGCCCCCAACATGGGAGCAACCATCTACATAAGCCAACTGTTAACCAGAATAAAGAGTCATATTGATAATGATACGTTAATTGTAGGAGACCTCAATACTCCACTCTCAGCAATGGACAGATCATCTAAGCAGAAAATCAACAAGGAAACAAGAGCTTTGAATGATACACTGGACCAGACAGACCTCATAGATATTTACAGAACATTCCACCCTAAAACAACAGAATACTCATTCTTCTCGAGCGCACATGGAACTTTCCCCAGAATAGACCACATACTGGGTCACAAATCAGGTCTCAACCGATATCAAAAGATTGAGATTATTCCCTGCACATTCTCAGACCACAATGCTTTAAAACTGGAACTCAATCACAAGAAAAAATTTGGCAGAAATTCAAAGACTTGGAAGCTAAAGACCACTCTGCTCAAGAATGTTTGGGTCAACCAGGAAATCAAAGAAGAACTTAAACAATTCATGGAAGTCAATGAGAATGAAAACACATCGGTCCAAAACCTATGGGATACTGCAAAGGCGGTCCTAAGGGGGAAATACATAGCCATCCAAGCCTCACTCAAAAAAATAGAAAAATCCCGAATTCACCAACTAACTCTACACCTTAAAGAACTAGAGAAAAAGCAATAAACGATGCCTAAGCCACGCATTAGAAGAGAAATAATTAAAATTAGAGCAGAAATCAATGAATTAGAAACCAGAAACACAGTAGAGCAGATCAACAAATCTAGAAGTTGGTTCTCTGAAAGAATTAATAAGATCGATAAACCACTGGCCAGACTTATCCAAAAGAAAAGAGAAAGGACCCAAATTAATAAAATTATGAATGAAAGGGAGAGATCACGACTAACACCAAGGAAATAGAAACAATTATTAGAAATTATTATCAACAACTATATGCCAATAAACTGAGCAATCTGGATGAAATGGAGGCCTTCCTGGAAACCTATAAGCTGCCAAGACTGAAACAGGAAGAAATTGACAACCTGAATAGACCAATAACCAGTAACGAGATTGAAGCAGTGATCAAAAACCTCCCAAAAAACAAGAGTCTAGGGCCTGATGGATTCCCTGGGGAATTCTACCAAACATTCAAAGAAGAAATAATACCTATTCTACTGAAGCTGTTTCAAAAAATAGAAACAGAAGGAAAACTTCCAAACTCATTCTATGAGGCCAGCATTACCTTAATCCCCAAACCAGGCAAAGACCCCATCAAAAAGGAGAATTTCAGACTGATATCCCTGATGAATATGGATTCCAAAATCCTCAACAAAATCCTAGCTAATAGGATCCAACAATACATTAAAAGGATCATCCACCACGACCAAGTGGGATTTATCCCCAGGATGCAAAGGTGGTTCAACATTCGCAAATCAATCAATGTGATAGAACACATTAATAAGAGGAGGGAGAAGAACCATATGGTCCTCTCGATTGATGCAGAAAAAGCATTTGACAAAATACAACATCCTTTCCTGATTAAAACTCTTCAGAGTATAGGGAGAGAGGGAACATTCCTCAAGTTCATAAAATCCATCTATGAAAAACCTACAGCGAATATCATCCTCAATGGGAAAAAGCTTAGAGCCTTTCTCTTAAGATCAGGAACACCTCAAGGATGCCCACTCTCGCCACTATTGTTCAACATAGTACTAGAAGTCCTAGCAACAGCAATCAGACAACAAAAAGAAATAAAAGGTATTCAAATTGGCAAAGAAGAAGTCAAACTCGCTTTTCGCAGACGACATGACACTTTATGTGGAAAACCCAAAAGACTCCACCCCCAAATTACTAGAACTCATCCAGCAATTCAGTAATGTGGCAGGATTACAAAATCAATGCACAGAAATCAGTTGCTTTCTTATACACTAACAACGCAACTGTAGAAAGAGAAATTAGAGAAACGATTCCATTTACAATAGAACCAAAAACCATAAGATACCTCGGAATAAACCTACCCAAAGAGGTAAAGGATCTATACTCTAGGAACTACAGAACACTCATGAAAGAAATTGAAGAAGACACAAAAAGATGGAAAAATATTCCATGCTCATGGATCGGAAGAATAAACATTGTTAAAATGTCTATGCTACCCAGAGCAATCGATACCTTCAACGCCATCCCGATCAAAATTCCAATGACATTTTTCAAAGTGCTGGAACAAACGATCCTAAAATTTGTATGGAATCAGAAAAGACCCCGAATCGCCAAGGAAATGTTGAAAAAGAAAAACAAAGCTGGGGGAATCACGTTGCCCGATTTCAAGCTATATTACAAAGTTGTGATCACCAAGACAGCATGGTACTGGCACAAAAACAGACATATAGACCAATGGAACAGAAGAGAGAACCAACCCAGGTATGGACCCTCAACTCTATGGTCAAATAATCTTTGACAAAGCAGGAAAAAACATGCAATGGAAAAAAGACAGTCTCTTCAATAAATGGTGCTGGGAAAATTGGACAGCCACATGCAGAAGAATGAAACTCGACCATTCTCTAACACCATTCACAAAGATAAACTCAAAGTGGACGAAAGACCTCAATGTGAGACAGGAATCCATCCAAATCCTAGAGGAGAACATAGGCAGTAACCTCTTGGACATCGCCCACAGCAACTTCTTTCAAGATACATCTCCAAAAGCTAGTGAAACAAATGCAAAAATGAACTTTTGGGACTTCATCAAGATAAAAAGCTTCTGCACAGCAAAGGAAACACTCAACAAAACAAAGAGGCAACCCACAGAATGGGAGAAGATATTTGCAAATGACACTACAGATAAGGGCTGGTATCCAAGATCTATAAAGAACTTCTCAAACTCAACACCCAAAAAACAAATAATCAAGTCAAAAAGTGGGCAGAAGATATGAAAAGACACTTCTTTGAAGAAGACATACAAATGGCTAACAGACACATGAAAAAATGTTCATCATTAGCCATCAGGGAAATTCAAATCAAAACCACATTGAGATACCACCTTACACCAGTTAGAAGGGCAAAAATGGACAGGGAAAGAAACAACAAATGTTGGAGAGGTTGTGGAGAAAGGGGAACCCTCTTACACTGTTGGTGGGAATGCAAGTTGGTACAGCCACTTTGGAAAAGAGTGTGGAGGTACCTCAAAAATTTAAAAATAGAGCTACCCTATGACCCAGCAATTGCACATCAGGGTATTTACCCCAAAGACACAGATGTAGTGAAAAGAAGGGCCATATGCACCCCAATGTTCATAGCAGCAATGTCCGCAATAGCCAAACTGTGGAAAGAGCCAAGATGCCCTTCCACAGATGAATGGATAAAGAAGATGTGGTCCGGGCGCCTGGGTGGCTCAGTTGGTTAAGCGACTGCCTTCGGCTCAGGTCATGATCCTGGAGTCCCGGGATCGAGTCCCACATCGGGCTCCCTGCTTGGCAGGGAGTCTGCTTCTCCCTCTGACCCTCCTCCTTCTCATGCTCTGTGTCTCTCATTCTCTCTCTCTCTCAAATAAATAAATAAAATCTTAAAAAAAAAAAAAAGAAGATGTGGTCCATATATACAATGGAATATTACTCAGCCATCAGAAAGGATGAATACCCAACTTTTACATCAACATGGATGGGACTGGAGGAGATTATGCTAAGTGAAATAAGTCAAGCAGAGAAAGTCAATTATCATATGGTTTCACTTACTGGTGGAACATAAGGAATAGCATGGAGGACATTAGGAGAAGGAAGGGAAAAATGAGGGAGGCGGAATTGGAGGGAGAGATGAACCATGAGAGACTATGGACTCTGAGAGACAAACAGGGTTTTAGAGGGGAGGGGGGAGGGGGGATTGGTTAGCCCAGTGATGGGTATTGAGGGGGGCAGGTACTGCGTGGAGCACTGGGTGTTATACGAAAACAATGGATCGTGGATCATCACATCAAAAACTGATGATGTATTGTATGGTGACTAACATAACATAATAAAATTAAAAATAAATAAAGGGCGCCTGGGTGACTCAGTTGGTTAAGCGACTGCCTTCAGCTCAGGTCATGATCCTGGAGTCCCGGGATCGAGTCCCGCATCGGGCTCCCTGCTCAGCAGGGAGTCTGCTTCTCCCTCTGACCCTCCCCCCCCTCATGCTCTCTCTCTCGATCTCATTCTCTCTCTCAAATAAATAAATAAAATCTTTAAAAAAATAAAAAAATAAAAAAATTAAATTAAATTAAAAATAAATAAATAAATAAAATAAAATAAAATATGTTAACAAATTGCAAAAAAAATAATCAAATTGAAGGTCAGGAGAGGGAGGCAGCTCCAAGGTCGTGGAGTTGATTAAGAAGATACTCAATTTTTTTTTTTTTTTTTAAGATTTTATTTATGTATTTGACAGAGAGATAGAGAGAGAGCACAAGTAGGCAGAGTGGCAGGCAGAGGGAGAGGGAGAAGCAGGCTCTCCGCTGAGCAGGGAGCCGGACGTGGGGCTCGATCCCAGGACCCCAGGATCATGACCTGAGCCGAAGGCAGCCGCTTAACTGACTGAGCCACCCAGGCGCCCCGATACTCAATTTTTTATTTCTAGGACTTTAAAAAATAATACATTAAAAATAAACTTATGAAAATTATAAAATTACTTCTCATTAAATGGTTACCAAACAATTTTCATGTCTACAAAGATTTTGTAGTGGCAAGCTACACAGGCATAATGGATTATCATGGATAACAACTGTTCTTAATTTGCATAAGGATAAGGTCATTGTTTTAGAAGTCTCTCTTATTTTCATGTATGAGATCTACTAATGAGTTCTATAATTTCACCTTACCAACTGTGTTCCTCTTCCCTCCCAGAAAATATAAAAATGCTTAAGAGCCTCATTAGAGTCTTTAATATCTTAATGTTAAAAGAGCATCTATAAAGCAATTATAAATTGAGATTTATTCAAATTTGCTTTAACTTTGCATTTTATTATTTCCTCATAGGACAATCTGTTAAGTGTCAGGTAAAAAGAAAATCTGCCATTGAAAAAGAAAAATGTAGTTTTTTTCTTGAAAATTATTCACTATTGCTCTGTGAGTGAACATGACAGCTAAAATTTTTTTTTTTTTTTAAGATTTTATTTATTTATTTGACAGAGAGAGAGAACACAAGCAGGGGGAGTGGGAGAGGGAGAAGCAGGCTTCCTGCTGAGCAGGGAGCCCAATGCGGCGCTCCAACCCAGGACCCTGGGATCATGACCTGAGCTAAAGGCAGACGCTTAACAACTGAGCCACCCAGGGGCCCCGACAGCTAAAATTTTGAGTATTTAATAATTGAATTTTCCTATTAAAAATTCAGTTAACAATTTAGAAAATGTGTTAAAAAATCCTCCTCTTATTATTCCTTCTCTGGACTGTGGTATATAAAACTTTTCTGTAGCATTAAAATGAAAGATATGAAGGATTTTGGAACATGCCACACCAAAATATGCCTCTTTGGCATATTGCTTATTTTGAGCTGAAGGTACTTGATGAACAGCAAGCAGATGCAGTAAGGGCTCTCTGACCACTTTCCACCTAAAAGCAGGTCATAAAATTTCTCATGAGAAAGGTGCCCTCTCTGTATCAGGAAAAGAAGACTGGGAGTCAGTGTTGAAACAGACTTGTACAAACCTACTAAAATTAGTTTCCCCCATGTATTTCCTAATCCCTGTCCCACAATTTATTGCCCCCAGCCCAAACCCCTTTGTCTGGTCACATCTTCACAATTTATTGTTCTTTGTGTAAAATGGCATATAAGTTTTTGGGCCTAATGGCTACTTTAGGTTGAAAATATTAAATCTCTATGCTTTTCTCCTGTTAATCTGTCTTATACCAATTTAATTCTTAGGCCAGCCACAGAACCTAAAAGGACAGAAGGAAACTTTTTCTTCCCTACAGATATGAATTTCAGAAGTGACACATCTTGAAATAGATCAATATGACACACCTACCTAAAATCAGATGCATTCTGTCTTTGTTAATTTCCGGCAAAGATTTAGCACTAGGTGTTGCTCCTGATGCCTGGTTTAAACTGACGGGTGTAGCACGTTTCTGTAAGCCAGGTACGGCTGCTGCTTCTGCAGACTCTGAACATGTAAATCCTGTGCTATTTAACCAAAGTGCCACTGCATGGAGAATCGGGGCCCACGAATTCCGGTAGTGAAGTCTAGCTGTATCAATAGTCTCAGGAGTATAAAATGCTCCACCTGTAAAATAATCAAGCCAATCAAAGCCATTACTTTTATTGTAAGTGGTCAACCATTTATCAACAACTAACTTAAAAATACTCATTACTTACTGTCTTAGTTCATTTGGACTGCTATAACAAAATCCGAGACTGGGTGGCTTATTAAACAGCAGAAATTTATTTCTCACAGTTCTGGAGGGGGGGGGAAGTCTGAGATCAGGCTGCCCACACGCTCAGGTAAGGGCCATCTCTCTGACTCACAGCTGTATTCTTATATGGTGGAAGGGCCTAGGGAGCAATGCGGGGTCTTTTCTCTAAGGGTACAAATCCCATTCCAGAGGCTTCACCTCCTGACCTAAGCACTTCCCAAAGGGCCCGCGCTTCCTGATACCATCACAATGGGGATTAGGTTTCAACACACGAATTTGGAGGGGACACAAAATTCAGACCATAGCATGTACAAAAGAGCAATCTGGCCAAAGAGATTCTCTTTATTACAAAGCCACCAAAAGTAACGTCTTTCCTGCAGCCGCAGAACTGGAGGGCCTGTGCCTTCCTCACCAGTGCTAGGGTTTCTAGCCTTTCCTCTCCACCTACAGATGCTGCTGGGGATCCTCTACCTTCCTCTACCCTGTGGTCACAGGCCTCCTCTTCACTGTTGCCAGAGACTCCCTAAAACCCTGGTTACCTTCTCTTTCTACCACAGCCAGGGAACTCTGTCTTTCTCTTTCACCCTTCCTCTGCCATTCTTCCTTAACTCCTGTTTTCACTACCAAACTGAGGACTTCCCCATCTGTCCTTGCATACATTGACCAGCACAGCAATAAACTTCATCATAGTTATGCATAATGACTTGTTATGCATGGTTATTTAGAGTACTCTAGCTGATACAGTTGTTATAACAGTGAGAACTTTTTGCTAGGGTTAACAAATGAGCTTAATGCTGTATTTGAATTTATAAATTCAATACAGAGAACATGCCCTAAGTGACAGAGTGCCAAGTTTAAGTCCACAGAAATTTAAAATGTCATTACCACATCTTAAATTATATTATTAAATTATTAATAATTAAATAATTAAATTTAAGGGGTTATACTCACTTTATAAATTTAAGGTGGGTAAGTTACACTATAATATTATTAATTATTATTGTTGCCAGCTTCCACCAATTACATTTTGTTTAATTACTACTCTGAACTCCATAAAGGCAAAACTCTGAATGCAGTACTTACCATCTGGGGGGAGCTGACTAGCAAATTCAGCTGGTAAAGTCAAAAGCGCATAGTCTTTTAATGCCGCCAACCATAGGCGGCTGAGTGTTGGCAGTTCGGGTTGCACAAGTGTTATTAAACTATCTGGTGGTAGTTCATCTATGGTACCATAATCATCATCATCATCATCAGTACTTTTCATTGCTCTTTTTGGCTTTGACTCTGCTTCCTTCTTAATATTCATAGCAACCACATATACCTAGTAAGATATTTAGGAGGAGGAAATAACAAGGCATAATATTAAGAGATGATAAAATCTAAGTTGCTATGATTATACAATTGAATTATTGAAAGTAATTGAGTATAGACACTGAAAAGTCTATAACTTCATGATTTCCTGACAACCTCCAAAGAATAATTCTACCTGCTTTGGAGACAATCTTTTTTTTATCGATCTGACTTCTGACTATTCCTCTCAAAAAATATTCCTTCAGCAGGGTTCTCTGAAATTTTTCTGGCTTCTCTTGTTATACTTTACAAAGCCCCCTTTTATGTGTGGTTTTTTTTGGTCATAGGGTATAACTTCCTGTTTACTGCCTCCACTTTCACAGACTTATTAGATACAATCAGACAGCATTCAAAGAAAAAGGCTGGAGGGGGATGGGAGAAGGGCCAGAGAAAGGATTTCCATAAATATCCTTCTAACCTCTTAAGTGATATTTAGCAATCTGGCCTTTATAATAGAGAGTTGAGCCAAGCATATAATTTACTAGTCACATATATATTATCTGTATCCTTTCTCTCCACTTAGTAAACCAAAAAGATGTATAATAGCAACTTCCTAAAACATAATTTTAAAGATTCTTCTTTGTTGCAGTTATTTTTGTTTTTGTTTTTGTACATACATTTAGGCTTTGGCAATTGGTATAGACTGAGTACAGAATATGAGGCAGAAGTAGGTGAAGGTTTTACTTCATAGGCAATGGGGAAGGGAAGAGGTCACTGCAGGATTTATAGATCAGATATTATGTATTTTTTCTGAACTTTTAATTTTATTTTAAAATTATACCACAAAAAGTTTTGAAAATGAGTTTAAATTACTCATAATCCCAATTTCCAGGTTACCATATTCTATCTTTATAAATTGTAATTTTGTTGTACAAAGAATTTTGTATTTAATTTTATCTATTAACATATCATAAGGTTTTCCCATGAAATGCTAGTCTTCATAACCATAACTCTTAATGGCTGTAGGGGATGAGCCACAATACATCTAACAATTTCCCTACATTGAAATTTTATATTTACTTCTGATTCTTTACTTAGCATTGGGAATCTTAACAAGACAAGATATAATTTTCAAAGGCAAAAGGTGTACAGTTCTTCACATTATAAATAATGTTCCAAGTAAAGCTTTTTGTAAACATTTCCTTCCTGTATTTTGGATATTTTTCCCTAAGATAAAGGCCCAGAAACAGAATCATTGCATTAGTGATTACAAATATTTTTACGGCTCTGAACAGACCCTGCCAAAACCTTTCTAAAAGGTTCTAGAATTTACACTGCTACTTGCAATACAGGAGAACATATTTTTTAGACTTCTTTTTAAACAATGTTTAGCTTATCTTTCTTATTAGATCTTACACAAGAAAAATAGAAAAATCAGAAGTATAAGTAAAATGAAGAAAATGAGAAAATACCATTAGTATTCTAAACATGTTGTGTATATATAGTCTTTTAAATAATACTGTGTTTGTGAATAACTTTTATTTTTTTAATTAAAATTTTTTTTTAAAGATTTATTTATTTGAAAGAGAGAGAGAAAGAGAGCATGCGGTGGTGAGGGGCAGAGGGAGAAGAGAGAGTCCCAAGCACACTCCCCACTGAGTGTGGAGCCCAACACAGGGCTCGATCTCATGACCCCGAGATCACGCCCTGAGCCGAAACCAAGTCAGACGCCCAACCAACTGCACCCCAGAGGCATCCCTGTGAATAACTTTTAACCCAATTTTCGATTCACTTAATTCCATCATCTCTTAGGATCAAGACATACTTTTAAGTTATTTCCATTTTTCTGAGAGAAAAATAAACATCACAATAAACATCATCAGCAGAGTCTTTGTGTATATCCTTAATATTCCTTATGATAAACTGGTCAGCTAATGTGTGGTTTTAGTAAGTGTTTTGATACATATCACCCTTTAGAAAAATTTTACTAATACTATTATTCTAAAAATGATGTTAATTTAGCTGGGAAATGTTTCTATATTTCTTCCC
The DNA here is from genome assembly GCF_964656455.1 of Halichoerus grypus. Classification (NCBI taxonomy): domain Eukaryota; kingdom Metazoa; phylum Chordata; class Mammalia; order Carnivora; family Phocidae; genus Halichoerus; species Halichoerus grypus. Next base: position 29,327,633 of record NC_135721.1, read on the forward strand.
CCCTCCCATATGTTTATGTGTAGTTTTGTTTCCTCTCTGTGAACTGTCAATTCATATTCTTTGCCCAAAATTTGCATTTTAGAATGATTATTCTGAGAATCTGAACAGTAACAGCTGGAGGTGGAGGCAGGGGAGACTAACAGTAGAAAAAAACTAGGATGCAACTGCATAGACCAGGTAACAGATGATGAGGACTCAAACTAAAGGCAGGGGTAGAAGAGAGGAAGTATTTATTTATAGATATGGAAAAGGTATATATAATCTATTGCTAAATTTTTTTTTTTTAAAGATTTTATTTATTCATTTGAGACACAGAGATACAGAGAGAAAGCATGAGCAGGGGGAGAGGAAGAGGGAGAGGGAGAGGGAGAAGCAGGCTCCCCGCTGAGCCAGGAGCTCAATGTGGGGCTCGATCCCAGGACCCTGGGATCATGACCTGAGCCAAAGGCAGATGCTTAACCATCTGAGCCACCCAGGCGCCCCTCTATTGCTAAATTTAAAAAAATAGTTGCTATGTTGAATAAAATTCCATTTTTATTTTAAAAAAAGATATAGATACACACATTTTAAGGCATATAAATAGACTTGTATGTGCGTATATGCATAGTGATATACACCAAAATATTAAAAATAGTTATTTCTGGATGATAAGATAATATGATTACAGAGAGGATAAGATTACAGATTTTTTCCAATAATACCTTTTCTCTATATTCTGAATATGTGTAGTGAATATAGGTATTTTTATTATCAGAACAAAATGACATTATTTTCAAAGATAGCATTAACAAAGTCAAATACACAGGAATTAGTTACCTACTAGATATAAGATGAAGGGGATTGAAGAAGCAGCAGTTAATACTGATACCTAGGTTCTGGCCTGAAGACAGGAGGTAGGACCAGTAGTTGACATAAAGAGGAAAAAAGAAGAAAGAGAAAACACAGTATTTTTTTTAGACATGTTGGGTGTACAGTACTTATGGGTCATCCATATATTTAGCTGTCTAATAAACAGCTAAAAATATGGGATTGGAATTTAGGAGGTCTGGGTGGAAAAGCAGAATTACAATCTTTTTTTTTTTTAAGATTTTATTTATTTGAGAGAGAGAGAATGAGAGAGAGAGAAAGCACATGTGAGGGGGGAGGGTCAGAGGGAGAAGCAGACTCCCTGCCGAGCAGGGAGCCCAATGAGGGACTCTACCCAGGGACTCCAGGATCATGACCTGAGCCGAAGGCAGTTGCTTAACCAACTGAGCCACGCAGGAGCCCCAGAATTACAATCTTTAATATGCAAGTTAAAGCTATAGGTCACGGGTATGGATGAAGCTGCCCATAAAGTACGAAGAGGGAGGAAAGGGACAAGAAAAATACATTTAAAGAGTGGGCAGGCAAAGAGAGGCCAGCAAGTGATGTTGAGAATGAACAACGAAAAGGAAAGAGGAGAAGCAAGAGAGGAGTGTCACAAAAGTCAAGGAAAACAAAGGGCTTCTAGAGGAGACAATATCAAATGCTGCAGAGAGGCCAAGTAACACGGAAACTGACGAGTGCACAGTGATACAGATAACTCTCTGATTTGTAACTTTAGTGAGAGTGATTCCAATGGAGTGGTGAGGACACAGGGAAACTGAAGGGACCTCATGAAAAGCTGTTTTTTTTTGCTCCTTTTCCTGCTTGCTGGGATCTGTACCCCCACCTTACCCATGCTGTATGTCCTCCTTGTAAAGTCAAGGACTTAATGATTTCTTTGGAGTCTTTCAGCACAACAGACAACATCTAAGGAATGACCAGGTGAGGTCGTCATGTACGTTTTCCACGACCACTGACTCCAGACACCTTGACACCAAGACCCCTAGCTCCAGGGCATAAGGGACTTAGGCAGGACACCTGAGCACTCCTTGTCTTGACCAGTTCCTGGATGTGTGAGAGGGCATGTACACCAGACCACCATCCTCAATAAAAACTCCACGCCCCAAGCAAAGACGAGACTCACTCTCCTTTCCTTTCCAAGTCTCCCAGATGCTGTCTGTATCTGCTGTCTCTATATCTTCAATAAAATGATGCTCTCATTTCCTCTTGGTGTGCATTTGATTTTGATCCTGCTCGAAGCCAAGGATCCTGTTGATTGGTCCTGCAGAACCCCCTCTGGGTCCTCAGACCCAGCCAGCCTGCCACAGTGAGAATGACCCCAGATTGTGGGGGACTGAGAAGCAGGTGACCAAGAGTTGAGGAAGTGAAGATACTGAAACTCCCTCAGTGAACTGAGACTGAAGAGGAGAGAGCGGAAGCAGTGAGGAGAAGGATACACTTAGGTGGGAAGGAAGGCAGGCAAGAAGAGTGAGCACACAGAGGGAGGGGCTGAAGATACAGAAGCGGGCACGACTACAGCACTGAGCTGGACAGTCTCCCCTTCACACTCATGCTTAACTAACATTAACTAACAGGTGAAAGGACAGTTCCCAACTCATGAAAATCTAAAGATTTCAAGGTAACACTCTGAGGAGATGGAAAATGGATATCCTCAGCTTTCTGAGTGAAAAAGTATAAGCAAAGATAGGTCTTCAGGAGAGAAATCTAGAATATGCTGGGCATTTGAAGAGCATGACAAAGGTAAAGAAGATAAGCAGGGAAAAGAATTACTAGACAGCATTCAAGGCTGAGGCATGAGCTGCAAAACTTTAAATTAGAAAAAGGTGTCAATAAAAACGTGCATTATTAATTTAGTTATGTGAGGTTCTGATCTAATTTTTTTTTTTTTTTAAAGATTTTATTTATTTATTTGATAGAGACACAGCGAGAGAGGGAACACAAGCAGGGGGAGTGGGAGAGAGAGAAGCAGGCTTCCCGCTGAGCGGGGAGCCTGATGTGGGGCTCGATCCCAGGACCCTGGGACCATGACCTGAGCCGAAGGCAGACGCTTAACGACTGAGCCACCCAGGCGCCCCCTGATCTAATTTTTTAAAAGCAATAATCTATCTTCCATTCAGTGCCAACCACAATTGTCCTTTGATATACATTGCCTTACAAGAAGATATTTTTCCACATTGTAATGAAAAAACAAAACAAAACAAAACAAAACTGAGGCTCTGAGAGATCAAATCACTTGACCAAAGTCACAAAGACGGTAAATTACAGACAGAGAGAACTTGTTCTAGGGCCTCTGATTTAACATTTAATGCTTTTTATACTAAACTATGCCAGCCTTCCTGGTAGGTGAATCAAGCATATTAATGCAAGTCAGCAAAGAACTAGCTGACTGGCAATCCATGTTATGATCATCAGACTCTGTACTGCCTAATTTCCACATAATTAGTTAGGGGAGCCCTTTCTCAATATAGAAATTTTGAAAAAACTGATTAAAAAACATAACTTTTGGGGCGCCTGGGTGGCTCAGTCGTTAAGCGTCTGCCTTCGGCTCAGGTCATGATCCCAGGGTCCTGGGATTGAGCCCCGCAGGGGGCTCCCTGCTCCGCAGGAGGCCTGCTTCTCCTTCTCCCACTCCCCCTGCTTGTGTTCCCTTTCTTGCTATCTCTCTCTCTGTCAAATAAATCAATAAAATCTTTAAAAAAACAAAAAACAAAAAACATAACTTTCAAAGGTTTGTAAGAGCTCTTTTGAGACATAAATATATACATATTTCAGTGAGAAAGAGCAAATAACAGATTTCCAAAAAGCACTGCATACCAAAGGTCAGTTTAAAAAACAACAAAAATCAAACAAAATTGTTTTTACCTACAGGACTAGGGGAACATTTTCTCATGGATGGAGAAATGGTTCAAAAACAAAGGCTGTGGTTACCTCTGCCCACGCTTTGAGAACAGCCAGTTTTTCCATGGTTGTGGCACTCTCTCGGTACAGCTGGCTAGAAGATCCTTTTCCAGCCTGCACTTTGTCCAGAGAAGAGACAAGCAGATTGTGCACTCGACGGAGGTCATTGAGATCACTGACAACTCCACTTCCAATCCAGGTACTACACACCTAGCCAAAGAAAAACATTTTTAATTTTCTATAAAAAAATTAATATTAACATATAAGAGTAGGAAGTAAATATGATTTTTTTTTCCTTGGGGGAAGAAACACAAAATACCAATGAAGAAAATGAAACAAAAAACCCCCTGAATGCTGTGGTTCAACATTATTTTTGAATAACAAATCAACAACAAGGATGGAAGTTATTATACTCTTATGTGGAAAACTAACAGTATTTACTTATCGTATTTCCATTGTCCAATGTGACAAAAATTTTAACGGAAAAAAATTTCTGCCTGAATTACTTCAGTTGTGAATAATTCTTCAAGATTTCTGCTTACCACAGGCAAAGGGTTATTCTGGGTGCTATGGAAGAGATTTAAAAATAAATAAATAAAGGGGAAAAATCTAGTCCCTGTCCTCAAGAAAGAAAACACAGATTGAATGAACATTTTAGGACTGTAATACTACACTTAAAAACAGAGAAGGGAGAGATTACTTTTAGCAGAAGAAATGGGAATGTTTAGGTATCAGGAAGGTCTGTGTGTATAAATACAGAGGAGTTACATGGGAAAAGAGATGAGATTAGCAAAGTTAACTGGGATCCGATTATGTTACAATTTAAATTCCATGCAAACTGAATTCAGACTTTGTTCTATGGGCAATCAGTTTCCAAGGCTTCTGAGCAGGGAGATTACAACTGAAATTGTGCTTGGGGTGCCTGGGTGGCTCAGTTGGTTAAGCATCCGACTCTTGATTTCGGCTTGGGTCATGATCTTGGGGTTGTGGGATCGAGCCCCATGTCAGGCTCCGAGCTCAGCATGGAGTCTGCTTGCGAGTCTCTCTCTCCTTCTCCCCTTGCCCCTCCAACTCCAATCAATCAATCAATCAATCAATCAATAAAATCTTAAAAAAAAAAAGAATTGTGCTTTAGGAAGATTGTTCCAGTATTTATACCAGGAAAGAACGTATTTAAATGGTAAGCAATGTGTTCAGTTAAATGACTATTACAGTATTATGGGACAGAGATGATATAGATCAAGCTGGGAATGGAATGAAAAGGGAGTGTCACCTGAGAGAGCCTTGGAGACAGAAATCACAGGATTTGGAAACCAATTAAATATTTTTAGGGGAGGGGCCAGAGACTTGCAAAAAGTGTGAGGAATCAAAGATGGCTGTTGTAAATAATGCTGCAATAAACAGGTGTGCACGCATCCCTCTGAATTAGTATTTCTGTATTCTTTGGGTAAATACCTAGTGGTGTGATTACTAGATCATAGGGTAGTTCTATTTTTTACTTTTTTTTTTTTTTTTTACAATAGCCAAATTACAGAAGCAACCTAAGTGTCCATGAACAGATAAACGGGTAAAGAGAATGTAGTATATATATGCATGTATATACACACATACATACATATATATACATACAATGGAATATTACTCAGCCATAAAAAGGAATGAAATCTTGCCATTTGCAACAACATGGATAAAGCTACGGAGTATAATGCTAAGTGAAATAAGCCAGTCAGAGACTAAGACAAATACCATATGATTTCACTTATATGTAGAATTTAAGAAACAAAACAAATGAACAAAGGGTTAAGAAAGAGACAAATCAAGAAACAGACTCTTAACTATAGAGAACTGGTGGTTACCAGAGGGGAGGGGGTGGGGGGATGGGGGAACTAGGTGAAGGGGAGAAGAGCACACTTATAGTGATGAACACTGAGTAATGCACAGAACTGCTGAATTGCTATACTGTACACCCAAAACTAATATAACTATACTGGAATTAAAATTTTAAAAAACAATAACTAGGGAGATCTGGGAACTCTCCACAAACAGGTAATAACTAAAGCAATGTTATCAGGTAAATTTGTTCAAGGACTGATGTATAAAAAAAAAAAAGGTGTAAGGACAGAACACAGGGAAGATAGTTACACTTAAGGGACAAGCAGAATAAGAGTAAACAATGAAAGAAATTGAAAAGAAAATGCCAGAAGAGCAAAAGGAAAACCAGGCAAGTGCAGGGACACTGGAGTCAAAGGAAGAATGCTGACGAGGAAGGGGTGGTCTGGTGGTGCTAGCCTGCCTCCATAATCACAAGTCCTCACTTTAAAGAACCTGAAACTCGGGGTGCCTGGTGGCTCAGTCAGTAGAGCATGCAACTCAGTAGAGCATGCAACTAGTGAGTTCAAGCCCCACTATGGGTGTGGAGATTACTTGAAAATAAAATCTTAAAAAAAAAAAAAATATAGAGTATGAAAGTAGAAACTGCAGGTTCTGCATTATAGGTTTGGCTTATGAAAAAAGATAAAGTAGCACTGAATCAGCAAAATCATATTCAGAGAAAAGACCCTGGCCTTACATCAAGAGTGGTACACGAACCTACATTTATCCATTTTAATCTGAAATAAGATATTTAAAATATATGTTTATGATTCCTATGCTGATTTAAAGAATTTTTTTTTTTTTTTATTAAACCACTGATTACTGTCTCCAGTTGTGTTACATTTGAGAGTCTCCCTATAATACCTAAAAATTACCCTGATTCAGTTTCAGGTTTAACATGACATCTGTTCTAGTAAATGGATGCCATGTTTCATGATCTGTCCAAAACCAACTCCTTACTTTCCTTTAAGAAAAAGGAACTTGCAACCCATTGTCCATCTGTTTCAAAACTAGGTTTCCTCCCAGAAACAGGACAGGAGGTCAAGAACGTAAGCCTGTGTAAGTAGAAAAGAAGAAACTTCGTACAGGAAAAGCAGCTTACAGCCACATAAGGAATAAGAAGTTGAAGGCAAATTCAGTAACAGGAGATTTTCATACTACTCATCCACAAGATGAAATCTGAATAGCCTTTGCTTTTCTATGAACAGGAGCTTTGTAGGCTTTGTCTGCTTAAATACTATGCTCTGAAACATCATCATGATACATTTATTTATACAGGATTATGGTTTCTGATTGTTTGTGTGTCGGCATCTCATACCAAACGGCCTGCTCTAACTCTGACGTTTGTATTACGATCCACAGATCTCTCTCTTTAACAAGGCTCCCTCTTTTCTCTCTGGTCTGCTGTTTGTGAGAGGAGTTCATTTCTCTGAAGGCCATCATTAAGACAGCAGACTACAGAGAAATAAATCTTAACAATGGGGCAGGGGGCGCCTGGGTGGCTCAGTCGGTTAAATGTCTGACTCTTGATTTTGGCTCAGCTCATGATCTCAGGGTTGTGAGACTGAGCCCTGTGTCAGGCTCCTCACTGGGCATGGAACCTGCTCAATATTCTCTCTCCCCCTCTCCCTATGCCCCTACCCCACCTCTCCCTCTCTAAAAAAAAAAAAAAAAAAACAACAAACTTAACAATGGGAGGAAGAGGCAAACTCATTCAGCCCGAGAAAACAAAGTAAGAACTTTACACTTATTGTAAATAACAGAACATTCTTTGTCTAGAGGCCACATGTAGCTTGATTATGGATTCTAAGCAATAATGAGGGACCACAGCCCTGTACTCCAGAAAATGTGGAAGGAGAGAGTTGCTTCTCTTCTATCCTTAGGAAAGCAGATCAAGAATCCAATTTCCTCAAAGACGAGAGCTTAATGCATGAATCCATTTTCAGAATGAGGCATTAAAAAAAAGGAACTTATCAAAAGCGTAGGACTATAAGTGCTTTTGTGACTTTTTTCAAATATAATAATGTGAGAATAATCTCCTGGGATTAATTTTGCAATGAAATTTCCATATTGTGAAATTCTCCAGAAACTTATAGAATTTTCACAAACTGATCAAAAAAAATCTTTTATTACCTAATTATCATTAATATGCATTCTTTAATTATTTTGTAATCTTACTTTTATTTTTAGTCCCTCTGATTTTTATACCTTTGTTCACTATTGGATGATAAAAGACCTTGTATCCCAAAATCATTTCCTCAGCTATGACCAAAAAAGGGATGCAATTAACAGTTACTACTTCATCATTTGATACAGAATAAAAGAAGAAACTGTCACTGTTGTATTTCTAAGATAAAAACATTTGATTTTTCTCCTTTCTTGGAAGTGAAATTCTAAGGTATCTATTAATTTAAAGAAGGTAACTATAGAAAACCCTATTTTTCTTCTTACCTGGCAGGCTTTTGCTATTATGTCTGATGGGGTATCTTGTGAAAAGGCTGGTCTTAGAGCAGCTCCCACCTAAGAAAATGAATATGAGCATTTTACTGTTAAAGATAAGTAGTAAATACAAAACCTCTTGTGTCTTTGGAGATGAAAACACATAAAACACATCTTTGTTATTTTCTTTTTTATCACATCTCCCTTATCTCTCTTTTCAGTTACAATAAACTCAAACCTACCATTTTTCTTTTGCTTTCCAGGAGGTTATAATCATTATTGAATCTATACAAATGCTATACCAAAACAGGCAATTAATCTTGTTTCTTTTTCCTTTGTTTTTAAAGGGAAACAGGATTTTCTGACAAAGTCACATGTTCCTAGACATAACTGAAAACTTCTATTCTTTTTTTATTATGTCTATATTTTCCTGAATGTATCCTAACAGTATTTACCTCATGGGTGAATCTCATATAACTGGATCAATTCCTTTAATAACTGAGTAGTACTAAAAATTCACATAGTCACTGAAAGACCTCAGAGACCATTTCACCTCAAAAAAAGATACTTTAAAAGAAGGATGCTCGGGGCACCTGGGTGGTTCAGTCAGTTAAGCATCTGCCTTAGGCTCAGGTCATGATCCCAGGGCCCTGGGATGGAGCCCGACATCAGGCTCCCTGCTTGGCGGGGAGCCTGCTTCTCCCTCTCCCCCTACCTGCCACCCTCCTGCTTGTGCTCTCTCTCTCTCTCTGTCAAAAAATAAATAAAATCTTTAAAAAAATTTTTTAAAAAAAGGATGCTTAAGAAATATTCATTTATGTACCACTGTCATAGTAATAAGTGAAGGAATATGAGCTTTAGTTTTAATAAGCCAATCCAGTCATAGATTCGTAAGTATATTAGATTTAATGTGTATGAACTGAATAAGGAATTAGATAGAGTCAACTCCTAATCTGAGACATCTTCCCTTACACAAGAGAGTAAGTCACTGAAATATATCAACACTAGTTTAGAAATGGATCAAGAGTCCCTCTCCATGACTGAAAACACATGGCAACTAATTGCAGTGTTGGTAGTACAGTCATCAACTAATCACAGAGCTGGGCTGGGTCCTGTACCGAAGGAGAAAGAGATTACTGGGTTGACTGATAAAACTGGAATATGACCGACTATATTCATATATATATATATATATATATATATATATATATATATATATTCTATAATAGAAGTAATATATCAACATTGAATTTCCTGAAGTTGATAACTGCTCTGTGGTTATATAAGTCAGTGTTCTTGTCCTTTGGAAACACAGATTGAAGTATTAAAGGGTAAAGGTACATGATTTAAATAATTATTCTTCCCATTTTTCTGTAAGTTTAGAATTATTCCTAAGTAAAAAGTCAAAACAAAACAAAACAACAAACCTTCATTCTTATAGGTTGGGTATTTGGGAGTAAATAATTGTATACGGGTTTTCTATAGCCAGTTGGGCTAGAAGCCATAACTTCCTCACCTGTACTTATGATGGAAGAACAATGGAGCATACATTGTTCACCCTTTTTAATTTTGTGTATGTTTGGGTATAGCTTTTATTTATTTATTTATTTATTTATGTATGTATGTATGTATGTATGTATGTATGTTATGTTAATCACTGTGCATCATTAGTTTTTGATGTAGTGTTCCATGATTCATTGTTTTGTATAACACCCAGTGCTCCATTCAGTACGTACCCTCCTTAATACCCATCACCAGGCTAACCCATCCCCCCCACCCCCCTCCCCTCTAGAACCCTCAGTTTGTTTCTCAGAGTCCATAGTCTCTCATGTTAGATGAGGTGTTGTGTATGAAGCTAAGGTTCTGGTATAATTACAGTAAAAAAAAAAAAATGTGTCTTCCTTCCTTGATAACTTAAGTTTCTTTGTCTTCACATAACCCATCATTACCAGGCTTAAATCTATTGTGCCTCAGTTCAAGAACGCAAATAAAGTTATAAATCTGAGGAAACAAGTATCTCTGTTTAGAATACAATAAAATATTTTTTGAAGGTATGTAATTCTTTCAGTAATATTTTTAACTGCTGTTATTAAAAGTTACCCTTCAGCATACAAAGTTGCCCTTTTTATTTTTAAAAACGCTTATCAAGTCTTGACATATAAAAGTAATGTCAGCAAATCCACAACACTCTTTGAATGTCTTATCTTTTAAATGGCATGGCTAAACGTCTAAACACAAGACTGAAAAGCTAGGCTGCAATTCTATTCTAGTTTTATCACCAATACACTATCAGAACTTAAAAATAGTGACAAGTTTTATACTATTGTTTCTTCAACTGTGGGATTCAACTATGTAACAGATGATGGGAATAAAGATATGCAGTTGAAGTTCCAAATACATTTCTCCATGGAATCTTCACTCCTTTAATGATCATGCAAAGGATCCATTTTAAGTTTTAGATAAACAGAGTATCTCACATTAGCTTGATACTGCTCCAGAATCACATGGCCTGGAAATTCTGGCTCAGGCACAGATGCAAACTTCTTGATAATGTCTTCAAGTGCTTGGAGCCCAGCCATCCGCAGCTGATTACTATGATCTGTTGCAGCCATGAATGCCATGCGAATCAGGTCAGAGAGATGAAGTACCAACAGGTCATCTAAAAATAAAAATAGAAAACTCCAAAAATAGGTATTACAACACAAAAATATGAAATGAAATAAACTTCTTTAAAAAAGCACTTATGTTTGGGGCACCTGGATGGCTCAGTAAGTTAAGTGTGTGCCTTCAGCTCAGGTCATGATCCCAGGGTCCTGGGATCAAGCCCTGCATCAGGCTCCCTGCTCAGTGGGGAGTCTGCTTCTCCTTCTCCCTCTGCCTGCCGCTCCCCCTGCTTGTGCTCTCTCCCTCTCTGTCAAATAAATAAATAAAATCTTAAAAAAAACCACTTATGTTCCACATATTTCACTATGTCTAAAAATTACAAAGATACACTTTCAAGAAAGCTCGTGTATCATAATTTCTCAAGAATATTGGTAAACTTTTACCCAATATGGTAATATAGATGACATTATTGGATGTACAATAACATCTGAAGCAAAATAACTATAATAACTTTCCCCAAAGGAGTTTGTAATTCTTTTAGAATAGGATTGGCAGATTTTTCCTGTAAAGAACTAGATACTTTTGGTTTTGCTGGCTATATAATTTCTATCACAACTACTCAACTCTGCTGTTGTAGAATGAAAATAGTCATAGATCACGTGTATATAAATGGGTATGCTGTGTTCCAATAAAACTTTATTTAAAAAAAACAGGCTATGGTCTGGATTTGGACTGTAGGAAGTAGTTTTCCAACCTCTACTCTGGAAAAGACTTTTATAATGACAAGATGTAGAAAAGGGAAGTCTTTTTCCTTTTAGAGTAAAGGCTACCCCAGATCTTAAGCTTAAAAGCAAGTCTCAAAAGGATTCAAAAGATACCAAGTAATTTAACTACATCCCAGTACAAAGTCCAACATATTTGAAGGAATACAACAAAATCCAGCCCTACTACTATAAAATCTGCAAATCTGGCATGTAATAAAAAATTACCAGGGATGCAAAGAAGTAGGAAAATATATCTTGCAACAAGGGAAAAAAAACCCCTCAGTGAATAGAAACAGATCCAGAAATGAAAAAGGTGATGAAATTAGCAGACAGGGAGTCTAAAATAGTTATCATAAATATGTTGTCTATATTCAAGAAAGAAAACAAAAACCTGAGCATACTGAAGAGAGAAGTATTGAAGAGAGAAGGGAACCACAATGAGCCTTGTAGAAATGAAAAAAATAAAAAATGATAAATATACTGGATAAGATTATTAGTGATTAGATACTGAAGAAGAAAAGATTGGTGAACTTAAAGAACTAGCAACTGAAGTTATCTAAAGACTTTATCAAGCTCAAGTACTCTAAAGTTCTTCAGGAGGCTGCAAGACTCCCAAAGTCTTTTTGAAGCAGTGGCAATCTGTGGCTCAGCTGGATTCCCAAACAGCTCCTATTTAAACAGGTTTTTGTGGTTATTGCTATTGTGAAGGTTATAAGACAAGTATGGTCTAATTTTTTTCATGTGCCTACCTAAAATTCCAATTTTAGAATCTTAAATTTAAAAAAGAACATTTACTGGCTTGGGGAAGAGGAACAAAGGAGAGAGAGAGAAAAAAGATTTGGCTAGAAGCCCCCAATACTTCCTCATCTAAGGGAGGCAAAAACACACCATCAATAAAAATCAGGTATAATGAACTACTGCCAGAAGCTGGGAGGAAATTTCCAAGGCAGATGGAACTGGATTAAAATGAGCCTATTCATATTATGCCAACCGAAAAGTAAATAAAAAGATCCATTACTCCTCCAGTACTCTCTGTTACCTAATTAAAAAGGTCTAGAATGATAGCAATCTACCAACCAAAAACTAGGCAATTATTCCCGAAAGTACTGTCGCTTCTCTACACAAATCTCTACTTCCAACTTTTCTTAAGTCAAGATGTCTTTTTTCCAAATCCAAGGAGATAAACTCCCAGAGCAGGGGAATGGGAAGGGGCATGAAGCAGGAACTCTAAAATGGGGAGGGAAGTAGGGGGCTGTTTGAGGTTTATTATATTCCGGGAGCAGTAGTTCCATACAACTAAAGCTCAGTGGATACAAAGGGGGATAAGGATGATAAAGGAAGAGCCTGGATAGCACATTTATTTGGTCTATAACTTTGAAAATTACATGCTGACATGATTGTTCAGAATAGCAGGCAATGGGAACTAGAAAGGATCCTGTTTCAGTCCAGCAGAACAAAGCATGTCAGATACTGGAATCTAGGTTGGAAAGCTGTTATATCAGCTTACCATCCAGCTACCAATGTGAAGTACCAGTAAACAAAGACCGAGAATATGGGCAATCCACCCACACACACACTGTGAGCAAATTTCAAGTAGGGAGAGTGCTCTCCTCTTTCAAGGATATATAAACAAATAAGCCTATGAAGAAAACACATGCAGGCAAAATAAAGATTCTGAAGATTCAGAAAGAGCTAATCTCAAAAACAATTTTCTATAAAAATCAGAATAAAATATAGAAAATCACTTGGCATCTCAATAGAAGGCAAAAAATCATGGCTGCTACCGAATAAGAACAGAAAATCATAGAGTCAAAAGGATATGATATAATGAAGGCAGAAAAAAGACAAAAAATTAAGGGAAAACTAAAAACAAAATAAGACTTAAGACCCACTATGGGGGCAGAAAACAGTAAAACATTATCAATGGTATAAAGGGAAAATTTGTGAGGATCTCTGAGAATGCAGGCAAAAGACAAGATACAAACAAAGCGAGAAAAAGCATTAAATACAAAGAAAGGAAAGCCAACCTAAGGATCTTCACTATTCCCTAAATGTCATATGCACACTTATACTTCCATGCCTTTAAAATTCTCTTTACTTTCGGGGTGCTTGGGTAGCTCAGTTGGTTAAGCATCTGACTTTTGATTTCAGCTCAGGTTATGATCTCAGGGTCATGAGATCGAGTCCCGTGGCAGGCTCCTCGCTCACCACAGAATCTGCCTAAGATTCTCTCTCCCTCTCATCCTCCCCTCCCCCCATTCACGCTTGCATGCATGTGCGTGCACGCTTTCTCTTTAAAATAAATAAATAAAATCTAAAGCAAACAAATTATCTTACTTTCTTTGCTTGCAATAAACCAGTGTGGTAAGCAGAATAATGGTGCTCCAATATGTCTATAAATTAATCCCTACAACTTGTGAATATGTTAACTTACATAGCAAAAGGGGGTTTGTAGATGTGATTAAGGTTATGGGCTCTGAAATGGAGATTATCCCAAATTTAACAGGTGGCCCAATCTAATCACATGAGCCTTAAAAGTAGAGCACCACTCCTGGCTATGGTCACAGCCATGTGAGAGGTAAAGAAGGATCACCGAGACAGCTGGTGTTGGCTTTGAGGGGGCCATCTCCAAGAGACAGAGAGAGGGGGCCACCACCAAGCAATGCAGACAGCCTATAGAAGCCGAGAAGAAAAGACTCCTGGAAAGCCTCCAGAAAGGAATGCAGCCCTGCTGATACCTTGATTTAAGCCCAGTGAGACTCATGTTGGACTTTCTGACCTATAAGAACAGTAAGATAAACAATGTGTGTTGTTTTAAGCCACTGAATTTGTGGTCATTTGTTACAGCAGCAATAGAAAACTAATACAACCAGCTTCTTCTACCTGGAAAATCTTTTCTCTGCCTTTAAAATCCAGTTTCAAAATCACCTTTTCTGTGAGATCTTCCCTGGCTCTTCAGAAAATGCATACTACTTTTTTATGTCCCCAAAACACTCCGTCATACCACTATTGGGACATATAATTGTTTGAGAGATAAGTCTTCTAGACTAGAAAATCTTCAAGGATATGGGCTATGTTTTTTTCTTCTTCATGTAGCAAAGAATAGGGTTTGGTAAATATTTGATAAATAATGGCATGAATAAGGACACTGTGTTCATGATATACTGTGCTTTGCTGATAACCGTACATTCAGATTCACATTTTATACGTGGAGTACCAGTTTTACTTTTGGTTTGTTTTTTAATCCATTTTTGAGTTTTAGTAAACTGAAAGGCATTTAGTAATCAAGTAAACTAAATGGAGTTTTAATGTATAGACTTCAATACTATTAGTACACACAATTTGTTTTTACATGTGTAAAAAAAAAAATGAGAGGGTGACGAAGAGACAACAAAGTAAAAGACAGAGTCTATTATTCTTCCATCACTCTCAGCTCTGGGTCTCCTCATCTGTAAAATGAGGATATTGGACCTGATGATCTCTTTATAAACTCCCTGTAATATCTGATTCAGGGAATGATGGGATATAAATAGCTTACAAAAGATAAAAAACGGTGTTGGGTTTCAGTAACAGTTTTCACCTTTTCAAAAATACCTAGTAGCATTTCTGAAATCTGAAAGTTTGAGTTGGCATTCATGAGTTCTGACATTCTCCATGGCTGGGACTGCAAAACTCCCTTTACTTACGTACCTTAAAGTTTTGCCATCTCTTTTACACTTAACTGCTAAACTAGGACACAGTACAAAGGATATGTAAGTTACTGCCATCGTTATCTTTAGGGCACATGATTAAGATACATCTACCTTATCATAGACATATACCTTTGGACCATTGTCTTCAACTTATCTTCTAAATATAGGTCAGAAGACAGGTAGTATGCTTAGGGGACAGAAAACAAGGTAAAAGGAGCTTATAAGAAATGAAAGGCAGAGTCTAAAGCATGTTACAGAGCAGCAAACCTGTATTTCAAACCTACAAAAATACTCCGGGGAAAAGAAGTACTGATTTTAAATTTACTTGTAGGGTTTCGTAGTTTAGCAGAACGTGCCATGGCAAGATCGAAGTGGGCCTGGTCTGCATTCTCACACAAATTGATGATTCGGCACAGGCAATCTGCAGCGAACACCCGAGTGGCCCAGCGAGGTGCCACGAAGGGCTTTGATTTATCTTCTTCACCTAGTGTGGTGAACATGGTATCATCATCCATCTCATCTTTCTTCTCAGACTCCTCATCTTTTCCACTACTTAAGGGAGTTGCAGTGCTCATATCTATAACAAAAATGAAGCATATTATGACAAGCTCACATACAGCAAAAATGATGCTTTAGAACTTGCATTAATGTTATAAGATTTCTAATAAAAAAGGACTAAATTCTCACTCCTTTGAAAACAGTAGAATTGGCAAGTTTTTTTCTAAGTCAATCAGAAAGCAAAGAAAGGATAACATAAAAGTGTTTTCACATATTTCACTAGTTTTACATACTATGTTGAATACAGAGTAACCTGGGATTTTTATATATGAAAATTTAGTGTGAATTTAGTTATTTCCCCCAAATCAAAGAAAGCTCATTAGTTTGTAATATAATTTAACCTTCAACATTTATACAGGGATTTATAGATTAAAATTTATTAGCATTTTTAAATGTAAGCTCATATATATATATATATCTTTTTTTGTTTACATATACAGATGTATACCAGAGGTAAAACAGTCATTATTTTAAGAACATATTTTATATATTAAATACATACCACTAGAAGCTGCCAGGACATCTTTACAAAGCATTAGCCAATGGGAAAGTTTCTCTACAGCCAGTGATGAAAGCATATGACCCAAAGTATCATGAATATCAGAACATAATTTTCTATCTGTCTCCCGGTCTAGCATTCCAAAAAGAAGTCCCTCAAGACCAGTTTCTGTTATATTAACACCTTGGTGCCGGCAGTGGATATCACTTCGAGAACTGACTCCAGGTGCAAAAGGATTGACATCTGAAAAGCAATTTTTACAAATGAACTTGTATAGAGTTTTGTTGTATACTATAGGTAACAATTATGTTAAAGACCAAGGCTTACATGTAAATTCACGATTACAACAAAACAAGCTAGCTATACTAGAATGTATGTTCTCCAGCTTACATATCCTTAGGTTTAGAGAATCTGATAATAAAGGTAAAACTCTGATCCTTAAGACTGATTATTCTGAGGTATTTTAAACAAATCTCCAGGGAATGCTCAATAAATATACATTTCTTTCTAAAAAAGAGAAAGTATGGGAATGAGACATATTTCTAAGTAAAATCTACTTAGATTTAATGGACTGAAAAATCATTATTGTATATTTGTTGGAAGAACAAAGTGAAATTTATTCAGTCTTATAGTTTAGGTTTTTAAAAATCTATAAAGCCAGAACACAAATTATAAATGGATTATATCCTAAAAGATCATTTAAAAACTGGGAAAATCCTTTCCAAGAAACATACAATCAAAAAGTCATATTGAGTGGGGAGATGGATAAAATAGATGGAGGGGATTAAGAGGCACAAACCTCAAGCTAAAAAATAAGTAAGTCACAGGGTTGAGAAGCACAGCACAGGGCATACAGTCAATAGTACTGTAATAACATAATGACAGATGGCGACTACACTTGTCACGGTGCGCACTGCCTCAAGGACAGAACTGTGGAAGCATTATGTTGTACCCCTGAAACTAATATAACATTGTATGTCAGTTATACTTCAATTAAAAAAGTAATATTGTTACAAAATAGTAGTTAAATGTCTTGCTTTATCTGAAAATCTTTTTGTTCTTAGAAACAGCAGAAGTTGTACAACTAGCAACCTTAAGAAGGAATACTATGAGGCTCTGAAGACTGAAGCCCTTTGAACCTTGAAGACAGTGAAACAAAGAGATGTAAACTGAAAGTGGCTCTTTTAGTTGAGTCATTCCAAAGACAAAATAAGGGCAAGTTTGCAGAAAATAGCCACAGTGAGAGGAGCTCAGATAGTAGTCAAAGTCAAAAGCTTTGATTCCAAGGAAGGAGAACATTAGTGAGAAATTAGGCATAGAGGCCTATTTTTCACTTAGCAGCTGATAGTGACTATGTTCCCATATCAGGAATTATACTTCTACAACATTAATTTTCATAGCTACATAGCAAACTAAAAAAAAAAAAACAGAGAGAGAGAGAGAACATTGATTGATCACTGAGGGTAAATTCCTAAAAGGGGAATCACTAGGTCAAGGGTAAGCTGACAAAAAATACTGACAAATCCAGAAAATTTGTATGACTTTACATTTCTTTCTACCAGCACTATAAGATATTTCTCTTTTATTCATACCTCTCTCAGTGCTGGTTATAATCATTATTTTTAATTTGGTCAGTTTTATAGAAGAAAAATGCTATCTTATGATTGTATTGACTTGTAATTATTTAATCACTGGAGGTTGAAAATATTTCATATGTTGACATTTCTTAAACATGTTTCTTATGCTCTCATGATTTTCTATAGATGCAGAAGAGAGTTAACATAGCAGGCCTGAGATGACTTAGTAAGGCCTAAAATTCAGATTAGCTCTCAGCTAGCATCCTGGTGAACTGGGTTTCAGGACGGTTCCCACCATTTCCTGGTCAAAGTGGCTCACTATGCCTAAACTGTTTGTACAAACGGTATGGTTTATGCTGAACAACTGCTTGCCTTTTAAAGTCTGGACTTTTGGAACATGTTAGGCAGACCATGCCTAGTCCACCCAGAGCCCAATAAAAACCTTGGGCACCGAGCCCCTGACAAGGTTCCATGATAGACATTTCATATGTTGTCAAGACTCATTGCTGGGGAGTCAAGCAGCTCCTGCGTGACTTCATGGGGCGTGGGCTCTTGGAAACCTGCACCTGGTTTGCTCCAGAATTCACACCAAGTGCCTTTTCCCTCTGCAAATTTTGCTTTGTATCCAGTTGCTGTAACAAATCATAGCCATAAGCATGACTATATGCTAAGTCCTTCTAGTGCATCATCAAACCTCGGGGTGGTCTTAGGACCCCCAACACATTAAGTTTTAAAAACATTAAAATGTAAACATGCACACTTCAATAAATAAAATAAATTAATAAATATATTTTGCAAGTACTTCCCCTCTTAGTTTGTCTCTCAATTTTGATTATGGTGACTGAGGAGTATAAGCTTTAAAATATTATATATAGTCAGGAGAATTCTATAATTATTTTTGGTGCTATGTTTTCTCTCTAAAAAGCAATAGTATTTACTGTATAAATAACTTCTTTCACATTCTGCAATACAGTATATTTGTTAATAGAGCTCTTATACTACCCTAAAATTGAAGTTATTTTAGTATCTTGCTTCTTAGTACCCAAGCAACTTCTATGCATTAGAAAGCTCTTATGAGTAAAAATTTTCTCTCACCATAGGGGAAATATCTGTCAGTTAAGCTCTGAAAAAGCTCCCAAGCAACCTATCCCTAGAGACCAAAAGGCCAGCTATGAAATTCAAGCTATACTTAAAACCCCCCAAAAAGCAGAAAGAACTAAAGAAAGCAAAGATCTATCTTTTGCTACCCAAACACCTACTGACATTTCTTTTATTGGTTACTCTAGCTTTCCCTTCTTGAGGAAAAGTTACATCACAGAGTCAACTAGTATCAGAGACTGGAAGCTTTCAGGTACCCCCAAAATAGGTCATTTCTCTTTCCAAAAGTCTATTAGTGATACAAAGCAATATCCTTAGAGTTAGTTATTCATTATATAACTAAATCATCCTGAAGGGATGGCACAAGTACCTTGATACTAAATGCTATTTACTTTTTTTTTTTTTAGCTCCAAACCTCAAAAAAGGTAAAAGTGTAAAATTACCAAGAAAATAATACTAGAATTTTTATTTTATTTTATTTATTTTTTAAAGATTTTATTTATTTATTTGACAGAGAAAGACACAGTGAGAGAGGGAACACAAGCAGGGGGAGTGGGAGAAGGAGAAGTAGGCTTCCTGCTGAGCAGGGAGCCCGATGCGGGGCTCGATCCCAGGACCCTGGGATCATGACCTGAGCTGAAGGCAGACGCTTAATGACTGAGCCACCCAGGCGCCCCGATACTGGAATTTTTAAAGTGATAATGGTTTTATATTTAACTTAAAAGAATAAGAAGATTGACCATACTTGAAAGCAAAAATGTTATTTAAAGAGTAATATTCATTTGAAATGTTAAGTATTTAAACAAAAAGAATATTGACTAATAAAGTAACTTACGAGTACCAGGGTTTTCCTTGTCGCCTGCATTTTTTGCTAGGCTCATGGCATATTCACATACTTCAGCTGCTTCTCTCTGTGCAAGCTGCCGGAGACAAGCCACAGCAGCTCGGCGAAGTAGCAAATGGGAACTACATAAGTGAACCTGGAAGCCATAACATATTAGACAATTCTTTAAAAAACTGCAATCTCATTTGCCTAACGAATATGTATTAACACCTTACTTGTGAAGAGGCTCTTCATTTAACAACATCAGCTGTTAAATATATAGTCAAATAAAGGATTTTTGGAAAAATAATACCAATAAAGTATATAAAGAATATTTTAGTGGACAAAATAACTGTTTCAAGACCTGGTTGCTAAAGATGATACAATATACTTCCATGAAAATCCAGAAGAATCTCTTGCACATCTTATTTGACCCGTGGTCCTACTAAATGTTGTCATCTAAATTTTTTAAGTGCATGGAGATTATATGTAGTCAATGAAAAGTTAGGAGGCAGAGCACACAGCAAGAATTGAAGGAAAAGAAGGGTATTTATTAAAATAAAAAAATAAAATCAAGCAAACACCTGGAAAGAATTCTAAAATGGGCCCTTTTGGAATAGAACTGTTTTTAATCTCAAAAGTTCCTGAAAAAATCAATGTAGTACACTTTAATACATGAAGGAAAGTAAAGACACAGCACAACATAATGATTAAGAGCTCAGGCTCTGGTTGCTAGACTGGATTTGAGTCTTGCTTGTCACTGACTCCTGTGTGACCTTAGACAAGTTACTTAACCTCTCTGTGCCTTATTTGCCCATATGCAAAATGTGGAATACAGTGAAAATAAAATAAGTTAATACAAGTATTTTCCTTAGAACAGTGATAGAGACATGGTACTTGCTCATTATATATTAGCTATTATCATTATTACTATATTATTATTATTATAATATCATTATTACTATTATTATTACTATCATATTACTATAAATCTGACTCATCAAGAAAATATTAAATTATGTTCCATGTGCTTGCTTTTTAAGCAAGGAGATAAGTAATATATTTAGAAAAAAATCTCATCCAGAAATAGTGGAGGGGGGGAATAATTATATGGAATACACCACCTCTTCACAATGCTAGATAGTATATTTTTATACTACCAATATAGCATTTGTAATTCAAGATATATTTGCATAAAATTTATAGCCCATGAAATTTATACCAAGTATTAAAAAAAATATATATGTGTGTGTGTGTGTGTGTGTGTGTGTGTATAATTGAGGAGAGAAAACCTTTTTATTTATTTATTTATTTATTTATTTATTTATTTATTTATTTTTAAAGATTTTATTTATTTGACAGAAAGAGAGACAGAGAGAGCAGGAACACAAGCAGGGGGAGTGGGAGAGGGAGAAGCAGGCTTCCCGCTGAGCAGGGAGCCCGATGCGGGGCTCGATCCCAGGACCCTGGGACCATGACCTGAGCCGAAGGCAGATGCTTAACGACTGAGCCACCCAGGCGCCCCCTGACTTTTTTTTCAATAAAACGTTTTATTCACTTCATTCCTTAAAATGAAGACATTTTAGAACTTCCAAATATCCTATAACTAGAAATCTTAAGCATGGTCATATGAGATGGGAAGAACAAGTCAGTTGCTCAGAGTTTTTGCCTTTTTATGTGTACAATGAGGACAATATCTGCTCTATCTTATATAATTGTGGTAAGAACACCATACAAATTTAATTTAGTTGCAACTAAATAGAATTGTAGCTAAGAGCAGTGCCTGACTGGCTCAGTAGGTGAAACATGCAACTCTTGATCCTGGGGTCAAGCCCCACGTTGGGCATAGAGTTTACTCAAAAAAAATTTTTTTAATCTAAAAAAAAACAACAAAAAAAGAATTGTAGATGAGAAAATACACTCAACAAATATTAACTGGCAGAGACAAAGAGAAAAAAAGCTTTTCGTTTACCAAGCCTTTTCAAAAACTCCATTTTAATGATTCTGAGGCGTATTTTTTTCCATTTTAACATCTCTAATATTAGAGATGCAAATTACAATTGATGGTGTCTTACAGTCACTATAAACCAGGTAAAAGTAAAGACATATTTGTTTGACAACTTTCCCCAGACACCTTTTGGTAAAAGCCACAAAATAAAGAATAAAACATTAAATTTGATAAAAATATGTGGCTTCCTCATGGTCCTTTCTAGCCCCTTGGAGATAATCACAGTCTATGGTGACATCCATCATTATAGTTTCATTTAGCCAGTTCTTGAACCTTATATAAATGGAACCATGTAGTGTGCTCTCTTCTGTGTCTGGCGACTTGTCTGTGAGATTCACCCATGTGATTACATTTCACAGTTCATTTGCATTGCTGTGTAGTATTCTGTTGAATAATTATATCACTCTTTATCCACTGCTGACTGGTAGACAGGTCATTTCTGTGTTTTGGCTATTATGAATAACCCAGCAGTGAATATTCCTGTACATGTATTTTGGCACATATGCACATGTATTTCTGTCAGGTGTTTACTTAAGAGTGAAGTTTCTGGGTCACAGCATATGCGTATATTCAACTATTTTAGGTTATGCCGAATTATTTTCCAAAGAAGCTTGTTTTTCTTAGAATCCACAAACCTCAGGAACATTGTGTTGCTTGCTCCTACAGTAGACCTCCACCTTCCTATAAAAATGCCTGTTATTGGGCCCTTGGGTGGCTCAGTCGTTAAGCGTCTGCCATCTGCTCAAGTCATGATCCCAGGGTCCTGGGATCAAGCCCCACATCAGGCTCCCTGCTCAGCGGGAAGCCTGCTTCTCCCTCTCCCACTCCCGGTGCTTGTGTTCCCTCTCTCGCTGTCTCTCTCTCTGTCAAATAAATAAATAAAATCTTTTTTAAAAAAATGCCTGTTATTTTACACTGTATGTCACCTTGCTATCCCTTGCTGTGCCCACCATATACACATCCCGGACAATCAGACCCCCCGGCTCTGACAGTGATGACCTGGGCATTCAGCTCAAGTCTTTCTCTCACTGACATTTCCTACAATTATCCCAGATGACCTAAGTGCCTATGTGTGGAATACTTCTGTCAGGACAGGAGAACGCATAACTGTGGTCACATGGTATAAAAAGCAGTTGCTGGGGCATGTGCGGTGCTCGGTCAGTTAAGTGTCTGACTCTTGATTTCAGCTCAGTTCATGATCTCAGGGTTGATGGGCATGGAGCCTGATTAAGATTCTCTCTCTACCTCTCCCTTGCCCCACTCATGCTTGTGCATGCACACACACACACACACAACTCTTTCTCTCTCCCTCTCTCAAAAAAAAAAAAAAACAAAAAAAACCAAACAGTTGCTTGCCAAGAGGGAAATAACAATAAGTCAGAGTGGTGGTTTTTCTTTCAAAGACACATTTTGAATAGTTCTAACATCATACAAATTTTAATACTTTTATACCATTTAAAGATTACTATGGTGAAACTCACCTCTCAATACATTTGCTGAAAAAAAAATCACATTTCATTTGTGTTAGGTATTACACGTGGTATCACATAACATTGCCATTTCTGATGGAAATGATTGAGCAGAAATGAAAACAAAATTTATAAGAATCTGAACTGATTTCTAATTTGGATGAACCCATGTGTGGACTATTTTTCAGTGTCAAAAGAACTGGTAACAGAGACCACATGGGGGCTTTCAGCAATGTGGAAACAAGATGACCCCTTGAATGGCCCATTTTCTCATCTCTATCCTGCCATATCATCTCCTTCCTACCAGCTACCTGTAATCTCACTACTTAGCCTTTTGGAGAGGGTTCAGGAAAGGTCTTGAACATGCCTTGTAATAAAACCCTTGGTGTTCCGCTAAGGAAATCAGTTTTGAGGCATTATCTCGTGTTAATACACAGAAAGCTCATTGCGTAGCCTATGTTTATTGATAACCTCCACTGAGATAAGGAAATTCACATTATTACTTTACCAGATCCTCTTAAATGTGTTCCATCTCATAAGGTCAACCTCCATAGTATAATTATATTTAAGGAGAAAAAAAATGCAGAGAGGAACAAGACTAAAGCTAAAGAGTGTCTGTGTTTTCATCACATTTGTCAGTTATCTAAGCTGTATCACGTAACAGCTTGCTCGTTCATGTAGAGCCACCTTACTCAAGATATGTCATCAATGCCTTCAGAGGTTAGACATTAGACCATGGTTTTTGGCAGGATGCTACACATCTTTTTGCAGAATGCAATCAGGTGTAAACTATTCATCAACTATTTTCTTTGTGAATGTTTCCTGTACACAATTCATGTGCAACTGGTTTCTGCCCTGAAGCACACTCAGATTCTTTGATGGTCTAGGACTGGTTCAGATCCCCCTGGTCTATGGTGAAACAAGAGAAAATCTTGTTGCATAAGTTAAATATACCACATCAGATCTAACATCTAATATGTTGGCCCTTCTGTTCCTTCATCTCATCCTCAATAACCTTCTCCTCCCTTTATGTGAGCAATATCCTCCCATGGTTATATCTATCTTTCTTTCTCCCTATATATCGGCCTCCTGCTGTCTTTTCCTTCCTCCTTTATCCAAATGAGACCTCATAATGCATTATTATTTTAGCACTGTCTTGTTAACATCTTTATTTCTTTCATCCTGCTATCATTTAAGTGAATCTGCTTGGCCAAAGTCCAACTATGAATGTATCAAAGTATCTGGCTGCTCAATGGTTGGTTATAGGTGCTGAAGAAAAATCTTACAAGGTGAACTGCTACCATCATGATTCACACAATGGAGCCAAAAAAGGGTCACAACCCTCTGCTGAACCCTCAGTACTACCACAGAATCTTCTATTTCTCCAGTTAGTCCAATCTCCCACATTCCACTCTTCTCAAACTTCTTGCCCTCTTCTTTGCTCCCTCACTCATAAAACTTATCTTCCCTATTACTTGATTAAGAAAGTAAAAGTCATTAGATGATAGCTCCCCCAACTTCCAGCCACCAAATCCAAAAACCCACCTCTACCTACACTCATCCTCTCCTCTTTTCTTCATGTTGCACTGGAGAGACATTCTCTTACTTGTGCCCTGGAAACTCCACCCCATCAGACCCACTCTCTGCCCCACAACTTAAACTCTCCCACTCTACTGGTTCCATCTCTTCAGCATTTAAGCCCTCACTCCTCACTACTGTAGGAGAAAAAGTCTTGCCTGACCCCATCACTCCTTTGACCTATGGCCCTCAGTCCTCTCCTATCAAGTCAACTTCAGAATGAAGTTTCTATTCATAGCCCAGTGTATTTGGGCTTCCATTTGTAACCACTCTGCTAGATGAACTCTTGCTAAAGACACCATGTGACAAAAGTCAAAGGGCACATGATGGCTCTCATCTTGATCTCTCACAAATACGTTACATAGCTGACAGCTCCTCTACTCCACTTGGCTTCTGTGAACACTACAAACTCCATTTTTCCTTTAATCTTCCAGATTGCTTCATAGTTTTCCTGATTCTTCTTATTTTCCTTTTATAGGCTGGGTTCCTCATTCAGCATTCTCTCCCTGGTGATCTTAACTACTCCTGTCTTTATTTCCCATCTAAATTCTTACGCCTCTCAAATTTAAGTTTCCAACCAAATTTCTCTTTTCTGAGCTCCAGGCCATGAAACTACCAATTATCTAAAACTGAACTGATTATATCCACTCTTCCCAACTTCTTCCTATTCCAGTGTTACCAATCTCAGGAAATTATATTTCTATGTTCAAGTCAGAATGTGGATTACATCCTTCTCTCTTTTCCTTATGGCCAATTAATCAACAGATTCTACTGATTCTTCCTCTTTTTTTTTTTTTAAAGATTTTATTTATTTGAGAGAGAAAGAAAGCGAGAGACAGAGCAGGAGTGGAGGGGGAGGGGCAGAGGGGGAGGGAGAAGCAGACTCCCTGCTAAGCAAGGAACTTGATCCCAGGACCGTGGGATCATGACCTGAGCTGAAGGCCGACACTTAACTAACTGAGCCACCTAGGTGTCCCCACTGATTCTTCCTCTTAAATATCACTCAATTCTATTTATTTTTCCCTATTCAAATTGCTGCCAATATAGAGCAAGTCATTATCACCTCCCTCCTAGAGCACCATAATTCTCAAAGTCCAAAGTTTAATACATCTAGAAAGCCTGCATGATCTCTCACCTGGCTAAGTGTCCAGCCTCATTCCGTGCCCAGGCCCCACCCACCCCTTCTCTCTCAGCCCTAACCACACCAACTAAACAGTTTCTCAAATGTGTCACATTCCTTCCCATTTGGGGGCCTTTCATATATTTTTCTGTCTGCCTAAAAATAAATGCTGTCTATTGCAATATTATGCTTTCTCCTGAACTAACTCCTATTTGTCCTGCAGATCATACCTTCAGTATCATTTTTTCAGGTAAATCTTTTCTGAATGCCTGGATTCTGACAGGCTCCCCCGTTATGTGTTTTCCTATAGCCTCTTCTAGCACTTATCTGTTTTTTGTGGGTTTTTTTATTAAAGATTTTATTTATTTATTTGACAGAGAGAGACACAGCGAGAGAGGGAACACAAGCAGGCGGAGAGGGAGAGGGAGAAGCAGGCTTCCCGCTGAGCAGGGAGCCCAATGCGGGGCTCGATCCCAGGACCCTGAGATCATGACCTGAGCCGAAGGCAGACGCTTAATGACGGAGCCACTCAGACGCCCCCACTTATCTTATTTGTAAATAATTATTATTGACCATGTTCCCTTGTAAACTATAAATTTCAGTATGGCAGAAGCTTCATCTTGTCTCATCTACAAATGTATTCCCAGGACTTTGCATGGTATGTGACATGTAGGTGGCTCTCAATAAGTACTTACTAAGTGAACAAATTAATGACTATGATGATAGCAACAGACCCTCAGAAGTTATCAATCAAACTTCAGGACATAAAATTCTGAATGGGAAAGACTAAAAATATGATGCATT
Source organism: Halichoerus grypus (assembly GCF_964656455.1). NCBI lineage: Eukaryota > Metazoa > Chordata > Mammalia > Carnivora > Phocidae > Halichoerus > Halichoerus grypus. The sequence continues at coordinate 29,354,303 of NC_135721.1, forward strand.
CTTAGCCAAGAAATAAACAGTTCATCAAAATATTTCTTAAAAGGTGAAAAAGGAAACCAGTAAATAAAAATGAACAGTCATAAAATGACTATTGAAGGTGAAACTCTAGAATGCACAATCCAGAAAGCTTACACTTTTTGTTTTGATCTAGTTTAATCTTTTGGGAAACAAATTTGGGGCTCCCTAAGTAAATCAATGAATGAAACAGTTTTATACTTACACACAGGCTCGGAACAAGACTAGAGAGATTGACATGTCGTGGTGCAAACATGTGTAGCTGCTGAAGGCAAGATATGGCAGCTGCCTGAACCAGAGAATCTGAATGGTCCTGGGTTATTGCACAACCCACCAAACAAGAAGAACGAATGGTGGAAATTGTTGCTCCATTCCCTGGTAGCAAAATCAAAGAAAATGCAAAATGCTATTATTAGTACTACCAAAAACAATAATCTTCTAAACAACCCCTTTCTGATCACTATTCAGATTATTTTGAAGACAAGAAGTCTGCAAAGTCCATAGAAATGACTTCAAAACATGATTGTATATGGATGACAATAATATATCCCTCCTAGATTTAGCTAGGTTTATAGAAATCCCCTAGGAAACTATATTGTCCTTTAAACCCATCACTGTTTTACTTGAAAGAGCCAGAAGATTCCTCATTCTCTGTCCAACCAATATTATCACTATATTATTTAATAACTCCAAATCCTACTTTCCTAAGAATTAATGAAAACTTTTACAGAGATAGTCAGGAAAAATAATAATAGTATTATATACTGTGTAAAAACATCTTAATTGCCTATTATAAGTGCTTTAAAATTTTTGCCAGTGTAATTTATATACATATAATGCCAAACAAAGAAATCATAGTCATATAGAGTCGCATTCTAGTTTGAAATACATATTGCATCATCATCACTGCATCAGAAAACACTTAGTAAACACCTATGTTTAATCAGGCACATATTTATCTTGTCCATATCCTTATGATAACACTGGAAGAAAAAATTACCAACTTTCTCAAAGAGGACACTGAGTGCAAGAAAAAGAATGTCTAAATCACGTATTTTCCAATTCCTAGCATTCTTCAATAAGATTTTTTCATTTTTGGATTCTTTCTTTTTTAAAAATATCTGTGCAGAGGGAGACAACACAGCATAGTGGTTAAGAATGCATGCAAAGGAAACTGATGTGGGCTTCATCTCTGGCTCCAACCACTCACTAGCTATACAAAACCATGGAAAAGCTCTTAATCTCTCCCAGCCTCAGAGTTTCATCTGTCAAATGGAGAGATGCACCTATCTCAGGATGCTGTTAGAATTAAATAAGATAATGTGTATAAAAATCTTGACCCAGTGAAAGCATTTACTAAATGATAGGGGAAAAAGGGAAAACTCTGAAAATGGATGATACATTCAGGATAAATTCACAATAATTTTCTGCCTTCTGTGTTTCATTCAACCTTTAGTAAAATTATGTCAGTGGAATTGTGTAGTTAGAATATGGGCCTCAGGATCATAAATCTGTCACTCAGTTAAGTAACTTTAGGCAAGTTACTAATCTTCTCTGAGCTTGGTTCCTCATAGAAAAATTACATAATATTATCTCCCTTATGGGAGTGGGTTTTCAAACTATGTTCCTGATCTTTAGAATTCAAAAAAACAGTGAAGCAGAAGTCCATGAAGACAAGTGGATGGTACTCCAGGACAAAGGAACTCCACTTTTCATCTTTGTCTTCATGGAGCTCCAGGTAAAATTTAATTTAGAAAGGATTCCTCTGGGGGTGCCTGGTGGCTTAGTTGGTTAGGTCTCCAACTCTTGATTTCGGCTCAGGTCATGATCTCAGGATCATGAGATTGAGCCCTGTGTTGAGTGTGGAACCTGCTTAAGATCTTCTCTCTCCCTCTGCCCCTCCCAGCTCACACTTTCTCTCTCAAAAAAAAAAGGAAAGGCTTTCTCTGCTCAAAACTTCAAATAATAGTTAGTCATAGGTATGTTGTAGGGATTAAATAAAATAGCGTATATAAAAAGCAGAGTTGATGGGGCGCCTGGGTGGCTCAGTCGGATAGGCGTCTGCCTTCGGCTTGGGTTGTCATCCCGGGGTCCTGGGATCGAGTCCCACATCGGGCTCCCTGCTCAGTGGGGAGCCTGCTTCTCCCTCTGCCTCTGCCTGCCACTGCCTCTGCTTGTGCTCTCTCTCTCTCTGTCAAATAAATAAATAAAATCTTAAAAAAAAAAAAAAAGCCGAGTTGAGTGTCTGGGTGACTCAGTCCATCAAGCACCTGTCTTTGGCTCAGGTCATGATTGAGCCCCAAGTTGAGTCAGGCTCCTTGCTCAGCAGGGAGTCTGCCTCTCCCTCTGCCTCCCCCTCCCCCTGCTTGTGCTCTCTCTGTTTCTCTCTCTCTCAAATAAATAAATAAAATAAATCTTTAAAAAAAAAGCAGAGTTGTAGGCCTTCGGTAAATAAGAAGCATTCAGTACACAGTCATCAGTAATTATTACTATTACAAGTTTTCATTAAGCAACATGATAGCGACATTCAGGAAACTGAAAGATAGCAATGTCTAGTTCCTTTATTTAAGATGAATTTACTCACCTTGTAGCTCAGGGCCAACAGTAGTTATTATGGCACCCAAGCATCTACCCAAACACTGATGAACTTCCGTATGTGAAGGTGGGACTGTCAACAGCAAGGTAAGAACTAGAGATAATGTTGGTTCCACATATCCACGATACATTGGGCCACTAGAATCCACTATAAGAGCAAGTGAATGAAGAGACCATGTCTGGAATGAAATATAATTTTATTTAGTGGTAAGGAATAATTCGAGTATACTGAATTGATTTTTTAACTTAAATGTTAATAAATATTAACACCTTATTTTTTTTTATGGATTCATCTGTTTAATATAGGGATATAACACTTTGTCAATACTAGGCACCATAAAATGTAAACATAATTACTGTCATAAACCTGGATATACCTTCAAGGATTCAAAGTGGCTTTGTTTAGTTACCCTGTTTGCATATAGTGCAGAGAAAGGTCTTCATGTTATTAGCACTATATACATAAGAAGAGATCCAAATTACAGGAGAGGCAGATAAAATTTGAGTTCTTTAAACATTCGTTAAACTAAGTTTTGTAGTAACATCCAGGTTTATCTTCCTTTCACTAACCATGTTCCCTGTTAAGCACATCATAACAACAGCACAGTGAAGTGAATGATGAAATAAAAGAATTTTGATACACTAGAAAACAGTACTCAGTGATACATTTACATTCTATTTATATGATTAAACATTTGATCATACAGTACCTTCGTAAGGATTACTGGCTAATTTGGGGGTGTGGTTTATACTGTTAGAGGTATTACTAACATGATAACTACTTCCCTTATATGCAGATATTAGAGCTATAATTTTATTGAGAGTAAAACTGATACTGCAAGTTGACTGAGCAGCTTCTCAAATAATGTGGTTTATGAAATCATGGGAAATGAGCAAAGCTGCCCTTGACATAAAATGGTGCTTTTCTCAAAGTGCTTTTCACATCAAATTTAATCAGTACAGACCAACACGGTCAGTCAGGTAATTCTTAGTATGAACAAATGAGGAAAAAGAAAAAAAATATATGTACATGAATAAACAGGGGAACTAGATACGTTTTAGCAAGGAGTGTCAGGTGGTAGTTCTGGATGAAACTTGCACTGCAGTTTTCACTTCCACAGCTGTGTGCTGAGAGTCTGACCCGATGAGCTTCTAGATCATCCTGCTGTTGTGTTGGGGGGCTGGCCAAAACCCACTGTTGGGGGGCACCTGGGTGGCTCAGTCGTTAAGCGTCTGCCTTCGGCTCGGGTCATGATCCCACGGTCCTGGGATTGAGTCCCACATCGGGCTCTCTGCTCGGTGGGAAGCCTGCTTCTCCCTCCCCCACTCCCCCTGCTTGTGTTCCCTCTCTCGCTGTGTCTGTCTGTCAAATAAAAAAAAAAAAAAAAAAAAAAAAAAAACCCCACTGTTGGGTTCGTACTACTGATACTCATGCCAGCCATTTGCTGATTCATCTGTGAGAGGTTCCGCTGGGGCTGTTAAGCTTGCGGCAGGCCAGACTTACTCTGGGGTGCACCCATCTGTCCCACCATTCCTCCTTGGGGGCCAACCACATTTGGAGGAAGTGGCATCACACTAGTTTGTGCATTTCCCATAAACCCCTTGGGCATGGGCATGCCCACCATCATGCTTGCACTCTGTCCCATCACATTTCCGAGAAGGCCAGGAGCTGCAGGTGTATATTTGTGGGTCCCATAAACACACCAGGAGTACTCTGCTGCTGAATGGTTCCTGTACCATATAAAGGTAAGATGGAGTCTTTGGAGAGCTGTTTCTTTGCCACCTCTTCTGACTTTGTAGCTTGCTCGGTGAACAGATCCAGATCTCCAGATATTCCTGTAGACAAAGTGGCAGCTGCAGGTATAGAAGGCATCCCCTCAGCTGAGGGTATGACAGTTGCAGGTAAGGGATTAGAGATCATTGGTCCAAAGATGTCTAGATCATCATTCAGGGATGGCACCGCGGTTGTGTTCCCATTGGTCACTGGTGCCTCAGCAGGGCCATCAAGTCCTAAAAGATCAACAGTGGGCTCCGCAGCTTTTTTAGGGCTGGTACTTTTTTTGGGCTCCAACTGCTGATCTTTCTTCTGCAGCTTTTCAGTTGTAAGAGGTTTTGCAGGCTTTTCTGGCTCCTTTTCTTTCTTTTTCTCTTCTTTTTTTTTTTTTTCCTTTTCTTTATTTGTAATAGCTATTGCATTTTTATCGTAGTATTTCTTCTTTTCATATTTATCTCTGATGAAAATTTCCACTGCTTGATCTGTCTGTGGTCTTTGAAAGTTCTCTGGAAGATTGGCTTCATAGAGTAGTCTTGCTTTAATATTTTCCATATCTTGCATGCACTGTATCTGTTGTGGTGTACATTGGTCTAGGTTGACTGACTTGACCCTGGATATATGAACCCCAAGATTTCCATGGATTCCAGCACATCTGATGCAAATAAATACACCAATATTCCAGGAAGCCCATTGAGGACCTTTGGCCTCACAGTCGGCGCAGTACTTTTTGTCCTCCTCCCTCAGCAGCTTGGGCAGGATGAGCTGGTGCTGCTCATTCAGCTTCTGAGCCTTCTGCCGGCAGGAGCCCATCGCCATCTCGGCAGCGGGGGCGGGGGGAAGGGAGCCCGGGGCAGCTATGGCGGCGGCGGACTCGGGCAGGAGCTGGGCAGCATGAACACACCTGGAGCCCCCGAGACCGCATGGAGACTCAGCCCAGGAAGCGGTGGCGGCAGCAGCTGGAACTGGAGGAGGAGCGGCGGCCTAACACCTTAATTTTTAATCAATGATCTAAAAATACTTTAACCAAAGCAACTGATGTACAAGTGTTATGTTTAAGTTTCTCTGCAGCATGGCTTTGAGTGTCAAATAAAATTTCGATGATGAATTCATTTTCTTCTATTATAATGTACATCTATCTCATACATTCAAAACACCATGACTTACGTAATAAGCATTTGATTTAGTGGATGCTTATGGACATCAAATATATTTTTATTGCCTGTATTGTGGAGTTTTGCTAAATAATGAGCCTGAAATAGAACAATCACCATCACAATGTTCTGTACTCGGATACATTTCTATAGCAATGATATTCACGTATCAGCTCTTCAAGTGCATTGAACCATTTCAAGCCCCTATTTATGCCTACTAAGCACAAAGTAATCTTACTGGCTAGTAGCATTTCCAAAACTAATCCCAGAGCAGCATATTGTAATCAGCACAGGCTTGAGAAAATTAAGTCCTTTAAACTGCCTACATCCAGCTGTAGAAGAACTTATCTTTTATTTCTGCTGCTGGCAGCTCAAAAGGAGAGCTATACTACTGGGCTGAGGACAGAGAGATCTCAACTTGCCAACAAAGGAAAAAAAAAAAAATCCACACCTCAACTTTTACTACCTATCAATCTGCTGTAATCCTAGAGAACTCAGCAACCTGACTTGGACAGATATGTACAGAAACCACATCTACTGACAAGAGCTAGCAGAAAATAATAGGGATATAGCAACTTGAGGGAGGAAGACTAGAGCAAACATTCTGGAGAAAATGATTAAATGTAAGAAATAGAGGTGCCTTGGGCGCCTGGGTGGCTCAGTTGGTTAAGCGACTGCCTTCGGCTCAGGTCATGATCCTGGAGTCCCTGGATGGAGTCCCGCATCGGGCTCCCTGCTCGGCAGGGAGCCTGCTTCTCCCTCTGACCCTCCCCCCTCTCATGTGCTCTCTCTCTCTCTCATTCTCTCTGTCTCAAATAAATAAATAAAATCTTTAAAAAAAAAAAAAAAAGAAAGAAATAGAGGTGCCTGGCTGGTTCAGTCAGTAGAGCATCAACACTTGATTTCAGGGTTGTGAGTTCAAGCTCCACATTGGGTATAGAGATTACTTTAAAAAATAAGTAATAAAAAATAAATGTACAGAACAAAAAGCACTTTAATAAAACTGTAGTAAGAATTTTTTAGGCCACATAAATTAAAGCACAAAGGAGATTCTAGAAGTGTTTTTTTTAAAAAAACCCAGGATTTATATTAAAGATGCAATGGAAAACTGGAAAAACAATAGCTACTGCTAAAAACCAGAATCATGATTTTGAGGATCAATGGAAGATTATAACATTGAGTGAAAATACCAAAAAATAAAAATAATGAGGAAAAAAGACAAGATCTAATATATGAATAATACTAGTTCCAAAAAGAGAAAAAGATAAACTTATATAGAATTTGATGAACTTCACAGGAAAAGTCTTACACGCTGCCAAACAAAAATGTAAGGTTACAGACGTACATCTATATTTCAGGTAAGTTTCTTAGCAAAAGCAATGAAAAGATGGGGAATAAAGATTGCTGTGATGCCTGTAACTATCTATTAATTCAGAAGTTTATCACATAAACCATTGTCTTTTGCAAGTGTGAAATGCATGCGTAGTATAAAGGAAAATGAATTCATCACTAAAGTCTCATTTCTGGATATGCAAAGCCACACTGCAGAGAAACTTTTAAACACAATATTTGTACACCAGTGGTTTACATATTGCCTTTAATTTCCTAAAGAACATAACTGAAAGTTTTTAGAGATAAATGATTAAAATTTGAGATGTTAATATTTACTGAAATTTAACTTTAAAAAAGACTACCATTAGCCTCTTATGTGCAACACCAGAATACAGAAAATCCTGAAACATTTATGAATAATGAAAGAAAAGGATTGTGTGCCAGGAATAGTATACTCAACTAAAATTCATTCAAATGTGAAGGCAAAATAAAGCCATGTTTTAGATATGCAAGGATTAAAAAAGCATACCATTCAAGCTAATGATTGTTGGAGGAATTTTTCCTATCCAATGAAAATGTAAAAAAGAACAAAGATCTCAAGACAGGAGTTGAGGATACAAAGAAGAAAGTATTATTGAAAAATAAATCTCTGGTGATTATAGTTAAATAGATGTAGCCAATAATAGGACTGTAAAGTATAATTTTTGAGTTAGGATTCTTAAAACAGAAGACACATTAGGGAAAACTTAAGAAAATCTACTATACTCTTCTTGTGCAGATACACGGTAGCACTGAGGGAATGTAACTGATACAAATTTTAGTAAAATGTCCTGTCATATTAAAATAATTGTGCAGAGTGGTCACTTAGAGGAGTGTGATTTTAAGAAATTAAAAGCAAGAGAAGGCTGAGAAGAAGGTGAAGACAAAAGAAAGCAAACTACCACCATGCTCTTTGACATAAAAGAAGAAAGCAGAGGGGCACCTAGGTGGCTCAGTTGGTTAAGCGTCTGACTCTTGATTTCATGACTCAGGGTTGTGAGATCAAGCCCCGTGTCGGGCTCCACACTGAGCGTGGAGCCTGCTTAAGATTCTCTCTCCCTCTCCCTCTGCCCTTACCCTGCCCCTGCTTGCATGCTCTCTCTCTCTAAAAAAGAGTAAATTAAATTAAAAAAATAAAATAAAGCAGCAACTTTTTAGGTAAAATGTTCTTCTAGTCCACTGTGAAAATAGAATTTTTTAAAAAGCAGTGTAGCACCTTATCCCTTAAGGGATAAGCTTACTTGATTTTTGTTTCTAACCTTTTTGGGAGTTTTGGGCTTTACACAGCTGGAAACTTTTACCAAGAAGTCAAAGACAAACTAAGCCTGTAGACTAGAATCCTCTGATGGATTCACTGTCTCTTATCTAACTGTGAAGGAACTTATTAATAAACTAATGATAGGCCCTAATGCCAAATCAATTTGTCTCTTTTCCCAATTTGCATTCCCAATACGAAGTCGGTAAAAATTGAATGTTACTGGATTCATATACTCTTAATATTTTTAGGTGTATCAATGTGAGGTGGCAAATCAAGAGCACAGTATATCTTCACACAAGTGAACCTCTTGCCTTTCATTGCAGTTATATTTCATTGTATATAAAATGTTTAAGGAGAAACAAACAAACAAAAAGTTCCAGGAGGAGACTTGAAGATTCAACCAAAAACACTGGACCTGGGATGGTATATAAGTGGGAAGAGAGAGAGATGGTCATTAAAAGAAACTTAATCAATTTAGCAAATGTAAGGAAATGCAAAAAAAAAAAAAAAGAGAGAAAACAAGTACAAAAGACAGTAAGTAATAAAAAGAAACTATGCTTCAAGAAATATATATGAATGGATTAAATTCCCAGAGTAAGGTAGATTTAAGATTAGGTTAAAATACAAAATCCTGTTCTACATTTTTATAAGAAAGACTCATAAAATAAAATGACAGGGAAAGACTCTAATACATTTTTTGAACAAATTATCAGAATCATTACTATTTTACAACAACTAATAGTCCTAAAAATATTATTTAAAAATTTAATAAAGAAAAAAAATCAACATTTTACCTGAACTTCAGAGGATGTTCCATCTTGTGCTAGAGCCAATAAAATGCTGACACTGGTTTTTAGATGTTGTCCTGAGCCGATACCACCAACATAGCGATGCAAGCAGCCCAGAGCCAATGAATGCCCAGTTCTGGATACAACATCGCGGGCTGATTTCAACCTGAAAAAAAGTTATGCTTCAGAAATTGTTTTTTCTATTTCCCTATGGAAATCAGAAAAGACTACAGTTATGATTACTTCTTTTTCCACTCCCTACCAAGAGTTAGAGATTAATGACAAAGGTTGGTGAAAGTGACATATTTCATGGAATAAAGCCTATTTTTATTTTAAAGAAAATGTGAAAGAAGAATCACAACTTCTCAGTTTTAAACATTATTCCTTGAAAAGTCAAGAATCATTTGAAAAATATTTTTATTATTGGTGTTTTAAATAAAAGAATTGTTTTTATAACTGGTTTTAAAAATATAAAAAACAGGGTAACTCTAGTCATAGAATTAAAGAAAATGTTAACTTTCACTTAAGAAATTTTCTATAATTATGATTTGAACCTCTTTAAAATGCATCAGTCCTTTTCTGTGTGAAATATATCTAATGAACTAAAAAATATAAAAAGGAGATATTGTATATTAATTTTTGAAAATAGGCTTTATTGAGACATATACAATAAAATTCACCAATTTTAATTCTTTTCAAGTAAACATAGAACATTTACCAAGACAGATAATTAATTCCAATAAATGGGAATAAAACACATCAGAATTTATGGGATGCAGATGAAGTATGTTTTAAGGTGAATTTATAGCATTAAAATTCTAATATTAGGAAAGAAGAAAGGTTTTAAATCAATTATCTAAACTTCCACCTTCAGAACCTAGAAAGAGAAAAGCAAACTGAACCAAAAAAAAGCATAATGAAGCAAGTTATAAGGGTAAAGCAGAAATCAGTGGAAGAGAAAACAGAAAAATGGAGAAACTCAATGAAACAAAAGCTGTTTTTTTTAAAAGAACCATAACACGATAAACCCTTCAACTGACTAAATAAGAAAAAAAGGAAAGACAGAATGTATATTCTGCTGCTGTTGGGTAAAGTATTCTATAAATGTCAATTAGGCCAAGTTAGATGATTGTATTGGTAAAATCTATATTTTTAGTAATTTGGGAGCATCTGTTCTATCAATTACTGAGAGAGGAATGCTGAATCTCCTATAATTATGGACTTTCACTTCTATTAGGTTTTGTTCCATGTATTTTATTTTATTTTTTTAAAGATTTTATTTATTTATTTGAGGGAGAACGAGCTGGCAAGGAGGGGCAGAGGGAGAGGGAGAAGCAGGCTCCTGCTGAGCAGGGAGCCCGACGCAGGGCTTGATCCCAGGACCCTAAGATCATGACCTGAGCTGAAGGCAGACGCTTAACCGACCGAGCCACCCAGGTGCTCCTTGTTCCATGTATTTTAAAACTATATCATAAGATACATAAACATAGAGAATTGCTATGTATTCTTGGGGAATACATCCTTTTATCATTATGAAATCACTCATTTATTCTGATAACAATCTTTGTTACAAAATCTACTTTTTCTAATAATAACAGAGCCACTTCAGCTTCCTTTGGATTAGTGTTTTCATGCTATATTATTCCTATCCTTTTACTTTTAACCTCTCTCTGTCTTTTAGTTAAAGGGGTTTCTTGTAGACAGCATATAGTTAGATCTTGTTTGGTTTTTTATTTTATTTTTTATTTGAGAGAGCGAGAGAGCATGATTGGGGGCAAGGGGAGGTAGAGGGGCAGAGGGAGAAGGAGAAGCAAACTCCCCACTAAGCAGGGAGCCTGACATGGGGCTCAATCCCAGGACTCTGAGATCATGACCTGAGCTGAAATCAAGAGTTGAACACTTAATGGACTGAGCCAACCAGAAGCCCCTAGATCTTGCTTTTATTTCTTTCTTGATTTTAAAGATTTTATTTATTTATTTGAGAGAGAGAGAGAGAGTGAGCAAGAGAGAGCACAAGCCGGGGAAGGGGCAGAGAGGGAGAGGGAGAGGCAGGAGCAGATTCCCTGCTGAGCAGGGAGCCTGATGTGGGACTCGATCCCAGGACCCTGGGTTCACGATCTGAGCTGAAGGCAGACACTTAACCGACTGAGCCACCCAGGTGCCTGATCTTGTTTTTATTTAACCTGACAAACCCTAACTTTTACTTGTAATGTTTAGACCATTTACATTTAATGCTATTATCGGCATGGTTGGGTTTAAGTCTACCATATTGCTATTTGTGCTCTATTTGTCACATCAGTTTGTTCCCTTTTCCCTCTTTCTGTCTTCTTTTGGATTTAGTATTTTTTATGATTCCATTTTATCTCCACTATTGGTTTATTAATTATACATTATTATTTTTTAGTATAATCTCTGGAGTTTATAATATATGTATTTTTAAAAGATTTATTTGAGAGAGAGTGAGAGAGAGCACAAGCAAGGAGGAGGGGAAGAAGGAGAAGCAGGCTCCCCGCTGAGCAGGGAGCTCCACATGGGGCTCAATCCCGGACCCTGGGATCATGACCTGAGCTGAAGGCAGACACTTAACTGAATGAGCCACCCAGATGCCCCTATAATATACATTTCTAAGTCTTTATGATCTACCTTCAAAGAATATCATATTCTTTCATGTATATTATACACAATCAGAGTATACTACCATTTCCTCTTCCCATTCTCTGTGCTGTTGTCAGGTATTTTACTTCTCTACATATTAAAATCCTACCATATGTTATTATATTTGCATTAAAGAGTCAATTATCTTTCCAAGGCATTTGAAAATGAGAATAAAAATAGCTTGCAGACTCCGCTGCCCAGGAGCTGCCCATGCCACCCAGCCATGGTCAACCCTACCGTGTACAACAGTGCCATGCTTGGTGAGCCCTTGGGTCACATCTTTGAGCTGTTTTGCAGACAAAGCTTCAAAGACAAGAGAAAACTTTCATGCTCTGAGCACTGGAGAGAAAGGATTTGGTTATACAGCTTCCTGCTTTCACAGGATTATTCAGGGATTTATGTGCCAGGGTGGTAACTTCACATGCCATAATGGCACTGGTGGCAAGTCCATCTGTGGGGAGAAATATGATGATGAAAATGTTATCCTGAAGCATATGGGTCCTGGCATCTTGCCCATGACAAATGCTGGACCCAACACAAACAGTTCCCAGTTTTTTCATCTGCACTGCCAACAGTGAGTGGTTGGATGGCAAGGCTGTGGTCTCTGGCAAGTGAAAGAGGGCATGAATATTGTGGAAGCCATTGAGTGCTTTGGGTCCAGGAATGGCAAGACCAGCAAAAAGATCACCATTGCTGACTGTGGACAAATCTAATAAATTTGACTTGTGTTTTATCTTAACTACCAGTCCATTACTTCTGTAGCTCAGGAGAGCACCCCTTCACCCCCATCTGTTCAAAATATCCTATAATCTTTGTGCTCTCACTGCAGTTCTATGAGATCCATATTTTCCTTATTCCCCTCCAAGTCTAGCTGGATTGCAGAGTTAAGTTTATAATTACAAAATAAAAACTAAACAACAATAAAAAAGAAATTAATGAGAAAAAAAATAATAGGTCATTTAAAAATAGACTTATAAAAGAATAAGTCTTTATATTTATCCACATAGCTACTACTTTTGGCACTTTTCACTTCTATATTTACATCCAAATTTCCAACTTGTATCATCTTTTTTGTGTGTGTGCAAAAAGCTTCTTTTAACATTTCTTATAGTATACCTTGTAAGCAATGAATTTCCCAACTTTTCACAGTCTTAAAGTCTTTATTAAAACTTTGGTTTTGAAAAGCATTTTCACTGGGTATAAAGTTCTAGGTCATTCTACTGTTTTCTGCTTGCACAGTTTATGATCAGAAGCCTGCTAAAACTGTTACCTTTGTTCCTCTGCATGATGTCTTTTCCCCACTGGCTGCTTTTATGATGTTCTTTTTATCACTGGCTTTAAGGAATTTGATTATCATACGCTTTTTGATTTGTAAATTTATAGTTGTCATCAAAGTTGAAAATTTTTGTCTACTATTTCTTCAAATAATTTTTGACCTACCCTTACTTCTAAGATTTCAATTATCTGAATGTAAGCTTGACATTGTTCTAGAAGTCACTGAGACTTCTGTTCATTTTTTCCCCCAGTCTTTTTTTTCTGTGCTTCATTTGGAATAGTTTCTATTTCCATCTTCAACATCATTTTTTTTCCTACTGCAATGTCTAATCTTCTGTTAATCCCAACCAATGTATTTTTTTCATTTGAAATATTTTACATTTCTAGAAGTTTCCCCTGGGTTATTTTATGAATTTCATTTTTTTCATCATGCTTGGGTTTTTCTTATACTTCCTTAAAAATATGGAGCATATTTTTCAGTATTCTTCATTGCTAATTCCATCATCCCTTCCATTTCTGGGCCTATTTCCAAAGACTGATATATTCTCCTGGTAATAGATCTTACTTTCCTGCTTCCTTACACATTTGATTAGTTTGGACTGGATAGTGGGTACTATACATTTTATGATATTAGGTGCTACACTAGTTGTGTTTCTTTAAATACTATCGGGCTTTGTTCTGGAATGTACTTATTAATTAGAATCCGTTTGATCCTTTCAAGGCTTGCTTTTAAATTGTTTTAGAGTGGGTCAATATTGCCTTCAGTTCTAAGGCAATATCCTTCTAAGATTCCATTTTAGGTCTCTCCAATCTGGACAGCAGGAACTATTCTCAATCCTGTGTGAGCCCTGGGGACTGTTTCATATTCTGTCCACCTATTCACCTATTCTTTTCTGTTTTTTTTTTTTTTTCCTGGTCTTGGGCAGTTTCCTTCTGCACATAGCAGCACTCAGCCAAAGACTTGAGATGACTCCTCTGCTCATAGCTCTCTTTCCATGCAGCTCTCTCCTCTCACATATTCTATTCCACACATTCTAGCTATGTTGACCTCCCCAAACTCCAACTTCTTTCTCCTTAACTCAGTTAGGTTTGGGTTTCCTATCCCTGCATTTCAGCCTGGAAACTCTTTCTAGGCAGAAATCTGGAGCAATTATAGTGTTCCCCTTTCTCAGTGTTCCCATTTCTCAGGGATCACTGCTCTATGCTGGCTATTGCCCAATGTCTGAAAACCATTGTTTCATTTATTTTATCTGGTTTCCTAGTTGTTTAAGACAGCAGCAAAAAGCCAGCCCCTGTTCTTCCACCATGACTGGCAGTGCAAGTCCTGTATATATTTTTAATGTTTATTTGAAAGAATAGATTTCATTATTTTATTCATATGTAAGTAGCAATGTAGAGAGTTTAAAACAGAACCTCTAAACCTCATTTTGGACAATGGAAAAGATCAAATAGAAGAACATATGTAACAACACTTTTTAAGCTATAAAATACTACGACTCATAATGTCGCTCATAATCATGTACCAACATAGTCAGTTACTATTAGAAAACAGGATAAAAAAAAAGAAAACAGGATAAAATACCACTAAGAATGGAGCACCTACAGTAACAAAGATGTCTAGAGAGAAACTTTGGTTGAATTTTCAGAACTGTATTACAACTCTCAGTAAGCGATCCATAACCAAATTTCTGTTAAACCCATAAAAGTAAAATAAAGCCAAGAGATGAAAATCCATCACCAAGACTCTGGCTGGTCAGTTTGCCTATGGTGAAGAAAGAAAAATCCCAAGTGCTGTCACAAAACAGATATGAAGAAATGTAGTAATGAAGGAAGTAAACTAAGTCTATTCTTAGCAGTATTTCTAACATATTACACCCTTGGATAAATAACCTCTATCTCTCTATGACTCAGTTTCTCCATAGCAGTCATTTTGGGGAATGAAAGAAGTTAAGAATGAATGTAATCTTGTGAATTCTAAAGCATTACACAGATGACAAAACTGCCTTCATGTTGGTACTTTTCAAAAGGTAATATTTCAGTGAGATAAAAAGCTGAGCCAATTCTCTCAGTGATAATCATCTATTCAATAGAGTAAATAATCTAAGCTATAAGAATATATACTTCCCAGGGGTCTCAAAGTGATTTTCAGTTTGAATGGAAACAAATTCAACCAGTAATGATTTTTATTTCCTTCTGAACTAGGTCTTAAGCAGTTGAAGCAACTCCCTGTTAACTAGAATGGTTTAAGAGAATGATTCCTGTCTAAATGCTAAGATGGCATAAGATTTTAGTGTGTAAATATAGCTGACAGATCTGTATGTATAAACTTTTGGCCTTTCATAGTCACATATTAAATCAACAAAAGACAATGTAGATGAAAACATTCTACTATGAGACAGGAGGACATTGAAACTTTTTCAAGCTAATCTAAGATACCACAGATCTTTATTTTTACTTTTATTTATTTTAAAGATTTATTTATTCATTTTAGAGAGAGAGTGTGTGTGCACAAGCAAGGGGAGGGGCAAAGGGAGAGAGAGAAAGAGAGAGAGAGGGGAAGCAGACTCCCCACTGAGCAGGGAGCCCAAGTAGAGGCTTGATCTCAAGACCTTGAGATTATGACCTGAGTTCAAACCAAGAGCTGGAGGCTTAACCAACTAAGCCACCCACATGCCCCTATTTATTTTTTTAAGTAGTCTCCATGCCCAGTGTGGAGCCCAATGTGGGGCTTGAACTCATGACACTGACATCAAGACCTGAGCTGAGATCAAGAGTTGGATGCTTAACCAACTGAGCCACCCAAGTGACCCTAAGATACCACAGATTTTTAAATGTACCATTACTTTATACAGTAGTATAAAAGAAAGAAAAAATGTATATTGGCTAATTGAATTTAAATAAAAAAAACAAAGAACAAAAAGCGCTGCCAATTAATTATGATGTTTGTAGAGAATTTAAAACAAATTCTAGTATCAGATGAATTGTGAAAAATGGGTAACTTAAAACGCATGTAATAATTAACTTCAAATCATAATCAATTATTTGGAAAAGCTAATGAAACTAGGCACTGAAAATACTTGCAAACCATTAACCAGACAGGTATGAATATGAATGAAGGTCTTTGTGTTTCACCAGAATAACTAAAAAAAAATACTCCTACAGGTATTGGAAATACTTGTAAATTAAAACTCCTTGAACTAAAAAACAAAATGACCACTCTGGAGTTGTCCAAACAAATACACTCTAATTTTACCTATTATTAACAGAGCACAAACCATTAAAAGGTAAGATTGGTTGTGTATTTAAAAACATCTTTAACCAAAGTTGATTTCAGAATCAATGACATACTTGGAAAAGCAAAACTAATCTGTTGCTAGAAAATGGCAGAAGTCATCCCGTAGAAGAGAAGTATCTGGGAATATTTTATCTTCTGCTTGCTCATACTACCCTTAGTGATTCAAACAATACACTGGGGGCATTATCCTATAACCAGACAAACTGCTGTTCATGTCTGAAGACAGCGAAAACCATTCTCAGATAACCAAGAATTCAGAAATACTTTTTCTTCAAAACTACTGCTTCACCACCATTGCTTCCCCCCCATCTCTCTCACTAAAGATTACGGCCTAGTTTGGTATAATTAGTACTCAAAATATACAATTGTTAAAAATAGTTAATTTACATAACTCAAGTATCAGTTCTTGACCACACCTGATATTCAACTTCTCTACTTAAGTACTTGATTAACAACCAAGAGTAATTAATAACTGCATCATCTTAATCATACTTATTTGGAACTCTGAGATCCTCTTTTTAATTAATATGCAAAGAAATCTTTAAAATCTAACACTAACTTTTCCCCTGTTTCAGGGATAATTTAAGAGATGATAAACTTGCTGGCAGTTAGGAAAAGAATGGCTTATTACAAAAAGTGACTAATTAACAAAAAAGTATAATGTGGGGGGGGGCAGAGATAAGAGAAAGGGACTACCAGAGCACCTCTTCAGAGCAGAATACATATAACTAACTGAGAGAAGTCCTATTAACAGTCCTCTTGATTCCATTATGTAACATTCAAAGGCTAAAACCTCACCACACTGAAAGTATCTATAATATTATGACTTCTCCAGATCCTAGAGTTTAAACAATTACTGAACTAAAAAGATTATAAAAAAAATTAAGATTATTAAAAAAAACACAAAATTTTGTCATATGCTATACCATGTGGAAAACATATCATCCAATTACTATAATTATTGATTACTTAAAAAGACATCTTTGCCTCTAAGAGAAACTTACTTGTCAGTAAAGAGACCCACTTACTTGTCAAAGCTATATTGGGCCATTCTAGCAATGAAGGTTGCTTCCCCAACCACCTGAGCCATTCTTCCAAGAGCTTCCCCTGCTGCACATCGTAAGATGGGGTTTGGGTTGTCCAGAGCACCCATAACCAGTGTCAGAGCAGATTTACGAACTTCCTCAGGTCCTAAAGTACTTTTGTTTTCAGCCAGGCCCTACGGTTATTTAAAAAAAAAAGGCAATTCAAAATTCACATTAAATTTTTAAAAAATGTGCTGCAATCTTTGTAAATATACCCACTTCACCCACTTTTTTTAACCAGCTTTTTATTTTTTAATTTTTAAAAGTTTTTATTTTATTTTTTGTTGTTGTTGATAATGAGCTCAAATTTTTTTAAAATTTTATTATATTATGTCAGTCACCCAGCGCTCATCATGACAAATGCACTCCTTAATCCCCATCACCTATTTCACCCATCCACCCACCCACCTCCCCTCTGATAACCAGTTTGCTCTCAATAGTTAAAGAGTTTGTTTCTTGGTTTAGCTCTCTCTTTTTCCCCTTTGCTCATTTGTTTTGTTTCTTAAACTTCACATATCAGTGAAATCATATAGTATTTGTCTTTCTCTGACTTATTTCACTTAGCATTATACTCTAGCTCCATCCATGTCATTGCAAATGGCAAGATTTTATTCCTTTTTATGGATGAATAATATTCCCTTGCATATATATATATATATATATATATATATATATATACACACACCACCTCTTCTTTATCCATTCATCTATCGATGGGCGTTTGGGCTGCTTCCATATCTTGCTATTATAAATAATGCTGCTATAAAATAGGGGCGCATATATCAACCATCCTTTTTTTAATTGAAGTATAGTTGACATACAACATTAATTTCAGGTGTACAACACAGTGATTGGACAATTTTATGCATTAAGCTATGCTCATCATAAGTGTAGTCACCATGTGTCACTGTACAATATTATTACACTATTATTAACTATATTCCCCATGCTGCATTCCTGTGACCTATTTACTTTATAACTGTAAGTTTGTATCTCTTAATCCCCTTCACCTATTTTACCCATTCCCCACCCCTGCCTCTTCCTCAACCATCTTTCACCTGTATATACTACGCCTAGATCAATACCTGTTAAATTGACAGTAATCACTTTCCTAAACATGATTCAGAACATGATATATAACATAGTTATAGTTAATCAGCCCTAAAATGAACAATCCCTGGAAGTGTCTCTATCCAAAGACAAACGCTCAAAAATTGTTTTTATATGTAAAGGACACTGTACTATTAAATCAACTGTCATTCAACTGATTGACATTTATCATTAGAACTTTAAGTAAGGAAAAGGTCTGATGATTATGAAACTTTGATTTGTTTATATAAAAATTTCAGAGAAGATAATTATGTCATCAAGAGTACATTCAATATATAAAAAGATAAAATGGGTAAAAATATCAGTAACTGAATATTGATACAGTTTGTTCATCATATTAAATGTTAGTATCTCTGTTCTAGGTACACTTACTGTCATGGAACTTAACTTGAGACCAAAAATCCAACTCATGGTGCTGAGGGAAATGTTAACTACAACAGAGGCATTAGTGAGCGAATCTATGAAGAAAAGTGTACTTGGACCAATATTACAGTTGGTACACTAGCCTTCCAAACACTAAGAGAGACCATGACTACTTTTTTAAAAAATTCAGATGTTGGTATTAGCTGATGGTCTCTAAATAGGGCATATACTAACAGTTATATATAAACGATACAAACTTACATTTCTATAATCAATGCCTATGTCCCTTTTCCCTGATGTTTACAAAACATGATTTAATTCATGCCCATTTAAACACCTGTACTTACTGCCATTTTCTTTTACAAGTAAAACCTTATAATAAGCTTAGTGCTGAGCAATATAAAAAGTTTTCAAATACATCAGGAGAGGCCACAGGCTGCACAGAACAGTGCATGAACTCTGAGAGATAGGCAAAATATTTGTTATTTCACTTCATACATGTAGAAACTGAGGCTCAAAAGGTTAAAGGAACTGCACAAGACATAAACCTAAATGAGAGCTAAACCAGAACACAGTCTCTAAATGCAGCCTTCTTTCAGCTATACAACATAGCCTCTCCTGATTTATGGTCTAAACCACAAACTGAACTTAAGCTTTATCTGGTTAACCTTCAGTAGAGTATCAGATTGCATTAGACATCTTTGAAAATTCTGAAAGAACTTTCCAGCACTTGTAAAATCTGAAAGGTCACATCGAAACATGAACTTGAACATTATTAAAATATAGAACACTATTTAATTACAATGAGCCTAATAAATCGTTTCTAATAATTTAATTAATATAAAAACATAGTTATCAAGGGATACACATATAATCATCAATACGGTCTAGAAATACCTGCCTTAATAAAGGCATTAATTAAAAATCTTAGTTGAGAATACTTATGTTTTAAAAGTAAATACCTTTAGTGCACTAAGAACAGCAGTAAAAATATTAAGCTGCACAGCCTGTTGGCGGACACCTTTGGCTTGTTTAACACATTCAGCAAAGTGATCCAACATTTGTAATCTATAATCATAGAATAAAGATAACATTAGCAATACTTTTTATTCAAATATGGCTCAGAAAACAGAAGTAAGAGCAATAGCTAAGTGTTTAACAAATAATATCCCATGCTGTTTCATTTCTATTTCATTCCTGCAGCTGGTTCAAACCAGATCTCCTCCTCCTGAATTGATATAGGGACATGTGGTTTTTAACTGGAACAAAGCAAGCAACTAAATATTAAGTTTCAATTAACAAAATAAGGTCATAACTTCAAGGTCATAATGTTCTTTAACGTTAACCTCAGCATCTAACAAAGTGACTGGCATATAGTAGGTGCTCAAGGTTTCTTGAATAGAATAACAGTCACTAACTATGCATCTTTTTTTAAGTTGAAAATTTTAAAATGTGGCATAATTTTTTTCTTCTTTCAAAATATTCTCACATGGAAGAAAATAGTACCTCATGTCCTATTCTCAAAAGCTAACTGGGAGATTTTGAAAAAAATTTAGCTTTGGTAATTTTTTTTTTAATGTAGGAAATCAAAAATGAATTTTTTTTATTATTTCAAATTATTTAAATGAGGCAGCA
The DNA here is from genome assembly GCF_964656455.1 of Halichoerus grypus. Taxonomy (NCBI): domain Eukaryota; kingdom Metazoa; phylum Chordata; class Mammalia; order Carnivora; family Phocidae; genus Halichoerus; species Halichoerus grypus. Next base: position 29,374,673 of record NC_135721.1, read on the forward strand.
AAAAAAAAAAAATCACAGCCATTTGAGACTACTCGGATAAAAGAGAATGAGATCATTTCAGATTCTGAAAATAAATGGGATGGGCAAAGGAATGCTGGGAAGTTGGATTTAGTACTAAAATAACTATGAACTAAAGTAGGAAACCAGTATCCCCCTTAAGGTCACTATAAGGATTTAAGGTCAATGTATAATAGGCCATAGGTCTCAAGTCAAAGCATTCTTCAAAATCAGAGGAAGAAATCATCTAGTCTCCAGTGGGAACTCCAGTTAGAGTTACTGGGGGTTAAAACTGACAACTTTAACACTTGCTGTGACATAGATCCACATCTTCTATGGATGAGGAAGCAGCACATTATTCACACTGCTTTCAAGCACACACATAAGAAGAGACACATGTCTCCAACACTACTGTTAAGCATCATTTGCCTATAACTGACCTCAAGTACATAACCTTTTAAAATGACTTATTTAAAAAATGTTTTTTCTTTATTATAAAATAGTCATTTCATTTAATTTGGAGACTAGTAACAAAAAGTTACTGGCCAAAAATAACTACTCTTAACCTCAGGTATAATCATTTCCTTTCAGGTCTTTTCTTACGTATTCACATATACATATGTATTGGTATACACATGTACATTTTTATGTATTTTAAAATACTAAACTGGGATCACTTCTTGCTTTTTATTTTACTTTTCTTATTTAACATTTTATAAGGAGTATTTTCTGATATCAAAACATTGTCTATGTAAAAAATATTCTAGTGGCTCCTGTGTGGCTCAATCGTTAAGCGTCTGCCTTCGGCTCAGGCCATGGTCCCAGGGTCCTGGGATCGAGCCCCGCATCGGGCTCCCTGCTCAGCGGGAAGCCTGCTTCTCCCTCTCCCACTTTCCCTCTGCTTGTGTTCCCTCTCTCGCTGTGTCTCTCTCTGTCAAATAAATAAATCTTTAAAAAAAAAAAAATTCTAGCCTGTCAACTTTCCATAATTGATTCATTCATTCCTCCATCACTGGATATTTAAGGTATTATTATATTTTTAATAGAATTTATTTATTCATAGTTCACCTTGTACACAAGTCATTTAAAATAGTTAAGATAATCCTGGATTCTAGTTACAGCTCTCATAACTAGCTATATAACTTTGGGCAAACCACAAACTCTTGGACCTGGATTTCCTTGGATTTAAAACAAGGACATTAAATTAGATGCTTTATGAGATTCTTCCACCTTTAATGTTCTTCAACATTTATGTGGCAACCAAATGTTCTTAAAGATATCTGGGTAAAGTAAAATTTCACACTGAAATTTTTCTTCTCAAATTAAAAAGCAATTATCAAGTAACCTACACATTTTTAAAGATAACACTTGTTATCTTTTATATTTATGTTATCTTTTATATACAAATATAACAATGTTTTAAAAGCATGTTTTTTATTTTGGGGGGGAGGCACCTGGCTGGCTCAGTCCGAAGAACATGTGACTCTTGATCTTGGGGTTGTGAGTTTGAGGATATAGAAATTCCTTGAAAACAAAATCTTTAAAAATAAAAAATAAATAAATAAATAAGCATACACACACACACACACACACACACACACACACATATAATTTTTAAGATTTTTTATTTTTAAGTAATTTCTACACCCAACGTGGGGCTTGATCTCACAACCCCAAGATCAAGAGTCACACACTCCACTGACTGAGCCAGCCAAGTGCCCCTAAAAGCATATTTTGTTAAACAAGTTACCTGAAAGTATCTTACACTAAGTCATTTTCACTTTTCCTTTTGAGAAAACCACCATAAATAGACAAAATGCCCACTAAAGTTAGGGGGAGTGTCTGTGTACAAAGAATACAGCAAACCAAAATGCTCCTCTTAGAAAAACAACCAGTTATTTTAGTTTCCCAAGTTCAGACTCAAATCGAAAGACAAACGTTATTAGAGAGTAGACTTCTCACTCATTAACTTCTTCAGTAACAAAATCAAAAGACTTAAGCAAACTGATTTAATGATTCCTCGTTAAAGATATAGTGAAAGCCTACTTATAAGCTGTCAAATGAACTACTGAAATGAAAATCTTGCCGTTTAAGACATAGTCCACAATACAATGGTACCAGACGCTAGTACACAGAGCCAAATCTTAAGAACAATTTCAAATTATGTGGAATTTTCATGTAATTTTTTTCCATCATGTACGTGTCACTTATGTTATTAAATTTATAAGCCTATGTTTAAGTAGTAATTCACCTTATTGTAGGTAACTGGGATGGGAACCTATTGTTTGAATATAATTTATATGTATATATTTTTTCCTGATAGATAACTTTATTTACGTTAAATACTTTAAAATTTTTAAATTTATTTTATTTACTTATTTTTAAAGATTTTATTTAAATTCCAGTTAGTTAACTTACAGTGTAGTATTAGTTTCAGGTGTACAATATAGTGATTCAACACTTCCATACAACACCCGGTGTTCCTCACAACAAGCGCACTCCTCAATCCCCATCACCTCCTTAACACATCCCACTAACCACCACTCCTCTGGTATAATTTATATTTAACTAAAATTACCCGATTGACTTTATACTAACCGGTGTTTATAAGAAACATGAGGAAACACTACACCAAAAAGAGCCACGGAAGCATCAATGACTGAAACCCCAAGAGGAAGAGGACCAGGCACAGCTTCTCCAGCAGGGATTCGTAAGTAAATGGAGGATGGATCATGCTCCAGAGCCCCACTTCCAGATGCACTGTTTGGCTGGAGCTACAAAAAGAATGACATAAAAATCATTCAAAATCTACTTGAATGAGTATTAGTCAAGAAGAACAGAATGAGAGGAAGGAAAAAAGGTACCAGTATCAACAAAAAAACCAAGAATGACTGAATCTGAAAATTTCCAACAAAAAAACTACAAGAATGATTGAATCACAAAATTTTTAAATACATAAAAATATGATTTGGCCATGAAACAAAGCCATCAGTAACACCTTGTATAATTTTAAGAAAATGCTCATTCATTCTAAAACATTTTTATATTGCCCACCTTAAAATGTGCAAGCCAAACAATATCAGGAGTAACTTAAACCCACAAAAAATTCATTAAAAGAAGCTGTAGTAACTCTTTTTTAAAAGAACAGAAGAAATTTACCTTTTTTCACTATTTATCTACCATCAGGAAGCTATCTTTAAATGTCTAAGAAAGCCAAAATAAAATTAAACTTTAGTCTTCAATATTTTCTTTTTAAATGACAATGTATAATAACACCATTGCTTTTGATGAAGTTGTATTTAAATTCCCTGTATGGTTTGCTACCTGGTCTTCAATTGATTTATGATCAGTTTCTTGAAGCCAGGAACCTAGAAGAACACTGTCATCATAATGGCAGAGGGATCTGAGGAGGGAAGTAGTTGTGTTGGCTGAATTGTCAGTCAAAGTGAATTCTGCTACCAGTTCTCTAAGAAGTGCGTTGAAAGATCCTAAAAAACAGAACTTCAGATCAGACGTGAAAGAATAATTTTTATGAAAATTACAATCATTGCCCACAAAAAGAAGCAACATGTTCTAAAGGGATAAAATAATTAAGTCCCTGTTCTCTTTTTAAAAAAATCTATACTAAATATTTTAATGCTAGTTTTAACATACAATAACAGTACTTTCATTTTTATTATTGTATTATGCCTTTTAGCCCAAATTATTTAAAGTAACAAAAATACTCAGGAAATATTTATATTAAATATTCACATTTAAATTTAATGAATTTAAATATATTAAATATATTTTAATGCTTTAAATATCTATTTAAATATATTAAATATGATACAATTATTAATTAATTACCCAGTGATGTGCAAACACTCAACCAGAGCACATCAGAATTCTTGGGCATGGCTGAACTGAAGACAAATCAATGGCTTATTTTAATATTAGCATTTTATATAATATTTGATATCTGCAAAGTACATTATTATTCTCTGTCAAGATTCCTAAATTATTGTCTAATTATAAGAATTATATATTATATGAAGCAGTTTAGGGTAATAATTAAAAGCATAGAGGAGCACCTGGGTAGCTCAGTTGGTTAAGCGTCTGCCTTCAGCTCAGGTCATGATCCCAGGGTTCTGGGATCCAGCCCCACATTGGGCTCCCTGCTCAGCGGGGAGTCTGCTTCTCCCTCTGCCTCTCCCCCGCCTGTGCTCTCTCTCTCCCTCTCAAATAAGTAAGTAAAAATCTTTAAAAAGTAAATAAAAGCACAGACTTTAAAGCTGAACCAGCTGGGTTTGAATCCAAGCTCTGCCACTTACTAGATCTCAGACTTGGGCAAGTTACCTTACCTCTCTGTACCCGAGGCTCTTCATGTGTAAAATATGGCTGAATTACCTCATAAAGTTGTGGTTAGAGTCAAAGGAGATAATACATGTAAAGAGATTAGAACAGACCCAGAACACAGTAAGTGCTCAACAAGTGTTAGCTTCTCTATATGAAGAAAAGTAACATGGTTGTCTTCCTCTGCAAAGTCAGGGGAGAGCCTTGGTCAGAATTCTGTAATACGGTGAAGAACTGGAAAGGTATACTGAAGAATTTTTATTAGATACTGTAAACTTTATTTACCTTCATAAGTTTTTGGAGGTAACAAAGCCAAGATATCATAAAGTCTTAAACGGACCATTGCAGCACTGGCTTTCAGATGAGCTCCATGGGCTTTAATTACAGACGGAATGCTAAAATATCAAAAGTATAGTTGGTATCAGCTTACTAGAATAAGTGTTACTTAAAACATTTTCAGCAATGTATCAATGAACTGTCAAAATACATTGGTATTACATTTTCATTTTAGTTTATTCTGTGGCTTTTACTGGAACACTATAAAACACAATTTTATTTCAACCCATACCATTACTATAATTTTATTTTATTTTATTATTGTTATGTTAATCACCATACATTACATCGTTAGTTTTTGATGTAGTGTTCCATGATTCATTGTTTGCGTATAACACCCAGTGCTGCGTGCAGAACGTGCCCTCTTTAATACCCATCACCAGGCTAACCCATCCCCCCAGCCCCCTCCCCTCTAGAACCCTCAGTTTGTTTTTCAGAGTCCATAGTCTCTCATGGTTTGTCTCCCCCTCCGATTTCCCCCGCTTCATTCTTCCGCTCCTGCTATCTTCTTCTTCTTTCTTTTTTTTTTAACATATAATGTATTATTTGTTTCAGAGGTACAGGTCTGTGATTCAACAGTCTTACACAATTCACAGTGCTCACCATAGCACATTACTATAATTTTTAAGGTCATTTTAAAACAGTAAAGTTTTATATGTTTCATATATGACATTAGAGGGAAATACAAAACATGACTATTTATAAATATGCAAAATTGGATGTTAACTTGTCATAACTGCTTACTTACTGTGACATCATAGTCATGGCACATTCAATAGGGGTCATCAATTTTCTAATCACATCTTCAGTTAGGAGCTCGGGGCAATGTGCAACAAAACTCCTCATTGCTAGATAAAATATTTAAAAGAACAGATTTAAGATAGCTTTTGTGAAAATAAAATTATAGAATTATATAAAGATACCTGTATTTCTCCATTATTATACAATATAAGGTTCTGAAATCAGGTCAAACCAAAAGAAGAACTAACTGCAACTTAGAGAAAAATCATTAGAAAAGTCTAGAAGAAAGGTGGACGGAGGGAAGATATCTGTTAGGGAGATTTCTGTGAGTGGGAAATCAAAGGTCTTGTAACATCACTAAATTCAGACAACTACAAAGAAAGCAGTTTCAAGACAGAACCAAGAGTGCACAAAATAGCTCAGATAGAAGGAACATCTTTGCTGCCCCTTTAGCTACAGAACTAAGACAAAAACAGCTCTTAGATGTGTGGGAACAAAACGGACCCCTTGCCCTGCCACCCTTATGCTTTAGTGTATATCCGTTTCCCACAATTTGGAAAAAGAAGCACTTTTCACTCTGAGATAAATCAAAAAAGAATAGAGTCACCCAGGGTAATTCTAGTTCCCAAAGGAAACCAAACTTGAGCCTTTCCTGTAAGTTGCCGACTTCTAAACAAAAACAACTTTATTCATGATTTTCATGACACTGATGTCTGGAAAAAATGCATCAACATTTGCAGATTTGATAATGCTGGCTGTCTGTCCATTATGAAAAGACGTACTGTCAACTCAGTGACCTTGGAGACCGTGAGTTTCTTCTTCCTTTGAATACCTACCGGGCTGTTTACGTGGTGGCCTGTGCCTCTCTGACAGGTGGACAACTGCTGTAACTGGGAATCAATAACTGGGCTCTGGCTCTCATCTTACCACTAATGCTAACCTCCTTTTGAGAGTCTCAGCTTCATTTCCATTGCAAAATTAGCAAACCGGCACAGGTTATTTATAAAGTTTCTCTCTAAATCTACAAGTCTATGAATTTATTATTACACATTAAAATAAAAATTTGAAGTAGTTATTTTCCTTCCCCTCACAAATATTTTAGTAATAAAATAATATTCTGAGAGTACAATCCTTTCAGTTCTTACCACATAAAGCTCCGGCACGACCTTCCAATGTTACCTGCCAGGTAAAAGAATCGCCTCGGGCCTTCTCAGCCTCCAATTCCTTTAGAGAACGGGGAAAAACATTTCGCCACAGTAACAACATCTTGGGCAGATGATAACGAACAACAGATGGTCCTATTGGAGAAAATGAGAATGCGAAACCATACATATAAACCACATATATAAACCATACATTACAAACAAAAGTCAAAGAGCCCCACACAGGCTTTAACAATACCCATCGTTTCACTCTATCTTTATCTGTAATGTAAGATTTTCAACGTGCATCTTTTATTTTCCAGTTTGATTGAGAAATAATTGACATATATCGCTGTATAAGTTTAAGGCGTACAGCATGATGGTTTGGGTTATAAATAATTGTAAAATGAGTACCATGACAGGTGCAGCCAACACTCATCATCTCATACAGACACAATAAAATGAAAAAAAAAATTTTTTAAATTTTCTCCTTGTGACGAGAACTCTCAGGATTGACCCTCTTAGCAGCTCTCCTGTCTGTCACACAGCAGTGTGATCTGCAGGCACCGTGCTGCACACCACACCACTGTATTTATTCAGCTCAGAACTGCAAGGCTATATACCTTTTGACCACCGTCCTCCACCTCCTCCTCCCCCACCTCAAAATGTTTCTTAACATATCTATTAAAGCATAATAAAACTCACCTACAAAGTATCAACATTTTTAGCAGCCAAATGTAAATCCATAACAAGTACTTTAAAAGAAATTACCCAACTATATTCAGAATGGTGGCTTATGCATTAGCAATAATGAAATACATCTGGGACACAGCTTATGACATCTTTTCTATAAATATACATGTATATAAACATAGACACCCAGTCCCACACACATACGTCTATATATTCTTCTATTTGGGGGGCAACTGATATGGCTAATTTTGTTTTATGGAGGAGCGGTATGTTTAGAACTAAGAATTTACATTCTAAGGAACTCCTTTAACATACCATGTAACGTATTTAACATAAATTTCTGGAAAAGTTAGCACTTTTTATTTTCTTTAGAAAACTAGGGCAAAGTATACCTTCCAAAAGGTAGACGCTCAAAGTGGTGAGTGATTCTGTAGAGCACACACACACGAACTAAAAAGTAGACACATCTCATCGCCAGAACAACATGTCTTTCTGTTCTGTGTACAGTGCTAAACTTTGCCTGTATCTCAGATTTGTCACAGCACTTAGGAAAGTGAAATGCAGAATGGTAACCCCAGAAAAGCAGCACCAAAAAGACCATTTAAATGTGACTTTATTACCACCCTACCAAAATCATGTCACTCACATCACTCTGGGGATGGAATGTGCCCCCATACTCTTATCTCATTTGGTTAACACTAAGCCAATTAGTTAGACCAGGCCTATTCTGATAGTAAAGGTGAAACTTTGTTAACAAATTTCTCATTAAATGTACTTAAGCAGAAATTACCAAAAATAGGAATCCACTCCCAAATGAGAGGAAAAACACCTTCACCAATTTTCTCATGTCATTCACAGTCTAGAATGTGAAGTTTAATACTTTTAAATTAAACTTTCTTTATCGTCTACTGACAGTTATACAGTTAGACAAGATCCTACTCAAATATAACTATACCTAAAGTCATAAGTGCTCCAAGTAAAAGCCATCCAGCCTGGGTACGCTGTAAAGACAGCCTGCTATTTTGGGCAGCAGTTCGTAAGAGATCTTCAGCAATACTAACTACCATCTGCAAGAGAAGTTTAAAATTGGATTTTAACTGAAACAAGTTAAAGAAATCAAATAAGAAAATACATAGCTAGTGTGCTTAGTTAAAAAAAAAAAAGTTGTCCTTTTTTGTTGTTGCTGTTAACATGTCTTAAAAGAGGCAACATCAAGGGCTGCTCAATCCTGATTGCACGCCTGTCTCTGAGGAGACCCCACAGAGCACAGTGGTTAAGAGAGAGCTCCAGAGCCAGACTGCCTGGGTTCATATCCCAGCTTTGTCATTTCCTGGCTTTCTGACCTGGGATAACTTAACTTCCCTGCCTCAGTTCCCTCACTGGTAAAACAGGTATAACAGGAATGCCAACCTCACTCCAGGAAGCATTAAATAAGTTAATACAGCAAAGCACTCAGAAGAGTGCTGGTCCATGCAACCACTTAATAAATGCTATTATTGGTAGTACTGTTATCCTATATTCGAAGATTTGTTGAACTCCCATTATGTTTCTGCCATTAAGCTAATCTTATGGCACCTACAGTCTTATTAGAGAATCTGTCACAGGGAAAACGGGAAGTAACAAGCAGCACATGATTAAATGACAAAATAGTAAGACAGATGTAGTCGTGGTCTGCAAAGGGGAAGGTTATCCTAGATGGAGTAGCTCTGAGGAGACTGCATGAAAGAAATGACACTCTAATTGGGCCTTCAAACAAATGGATAAGTTTGGTACAGGTGACCAAGAAGGGGGACGAGATTCTAATGTATGAACAAAGGCATGAAGGCTGAAAAAGGAATGAGAAGAAAGCAAGATGACTAGTCTAAGTAGAGCAGTGGGAAATGAGAATGAATGGGTAGAAAGAAGGCAAATTGCGGAGGTGCCAGTTTACCAGACAGAGGGGATTATGTTTATTCTCTGAGCACTGGGTAGTCCCGAAGGGTCTCTGAGCTAATGTGAAACATGGAAGTGGTATGGGGAGATGGGAGAAAGACTGCAGGCAGGATAATCAGAGAGGAGGCAGTCGAACAACAAAAGGAGACGGAAGCTGAGATTCGAGCAGTAGCTACAGAACTCTTAAGAATGAATGGATCTGGGCCTAATGTCCCAGAAAGAATCTACATATGTAAGGTTGCAAATAATATTTACATAAACAATATTCTTGAGAAAAAAACCATAATAGTATTAGCAGGTATAGTAGAAAGAAACTGACTCATAAAACCATTCAACTATTATTATTATCAAAATGCTAAATGCAATAACATATACTCCTGATATCTTTGAATACAGCAATATGAATTTTTATCTCTAAAAGCTGAAAGAAAAGCTCTGATTTCCACATAATTACTGTAAAGTTTTTTTTTCTCTAAAATAAAATGATACTACACCCGACAAAATCTATTATTCCTATGCAGAATTAAATATCAAATTGTAATTAGGGTCTGTCAACTCCATATTGGCAGAACACTGTTTTTTATATTACTATAGTAAAACTGTTGTTTGATCACCCAGCTCAACATTAAACACAGAAGGTGTTCCAATGAAGACTAAAGCACACATGACAGCACTTATAATTCCACGGTCTCTGTCATACCTTTCCCTTGGCATGAGGAATGCCCAACGGACACTGATGAACTCCACCTAACAAAGCAGCCATTGCAAAGCTGTATCCGCTAACAGCTTCCGGTGAAGTTTTCAAGTTGTTGAGCCGTTCTGCGCACCTGTCTAGAAACGGCGTCAGCTGGAATGGTAAAGCCACGGCCACACAGCGCAAACACCAGGCGGCGGCAAGCCGGGCAGCCATACTTGGATGAAGAAGCACTGAAGTCACGGTTTCCAAAAGTCCTAAAGAGAAATACACCAAAAAATGCCTCTTTAATGAAGTCCAATGATTTCATGAACAAGAAGAATATGTGTAACATGATTAAAATCATAATCATTATGGTTTTACCCAAATACTTTCAGAACTTTGCCAAAACACAATACATTATCTCAGAAATAGTAGAGAATTTTAAAGGAACACTTTCTACAAAAAAAAAAAAAACATGTATAATTACATCCCCCAAAAATATAAAGGTTGATGTAAAAATTAAATGTGTATTCAACAAATTTTAGCCAATTATTAGAAACAAACTACCGTGACTTTGTCTCCCCAACCTTTATTTCACCATTTATTCAACATTCACAAACCCAGTGAATCTTAACTTAAATAAAACTGAACTTTTAACAAATGATCTGAAAACTACTCATTATAATGGCAAGTAACTAATCAGGAGTTAAATATCAATCACACTTACGACTTTTTTTTTAAATGGTAAAAAGAATCCCAGCAAATAAGTGAAGTATCATACCTATAGATGCTTCCTGAATAAGAGGGGATGCAGTAGCATTCAGGCTCTGTACCAGACTCCCGAGTTCTTGGAGGGCACAGACCATCACATGCTGGCTTGCTGCAATGTCTGCTGCTCCAGATTTGTTTTCACCACTAGTATCATTCACTACTGCTTCTGGAAACACAGAATCATGTGTTTGATGTGGGTGAATTAAGTTGTGACAAAACTTTTTTGATTTCTACAACTGACATTTTTATACCAGTATTTGCACCAGTTGATGCCTGGGTGTTAAAAGCTCTGTATGTAACTACTTCTTAGCAGAACACCAGTGTAACTAAACACTGAAGTGACTGAGAACACTGTTTAGTGACATCAAGGCGGTACTGAAGTATGCACGGAGGTATTCTGCCTGCGTCCAGGAATAGCCCTAACTTGAGCAAGCAGCAGCAAAGCACAGTGTACCAAAGCACTGGCTCCCCAGAAAGGCACGTGGCTTCCAATCGCAACTCTACCAGTCACATCAGCTACATGACACTGGGCAAGCCACTCCACTAACCCAAGTCTCCAGTTCTCCTTCTGCTGAGAGGGATAAGGGACTATCTCAGAGTACTGTGGTGATTAAAAAGTCAATTCACATAAAGAACAGAGCACAATGCTTCCCACAATACACATGCACTCAGTGTCAGCGGCCATTATTGTTACTTCAATATTATTGTTGCTACCTCAAGTGCTGCAATATATGGATAGCAACATTGTCGAATTACTGACCAGAAAGCAGATCCATAAGGAAACTGGCTTTAGAATTCCGTACTGAGATGCTCCTCAAAGTTCCCATTAGCTTTGCTGCCCTCTTCCCTGACCTTTCAATAGACTGAAATGTATTTAACATGTATTTAATTCTGCTTTTAAGATTTTTAAAAAATCAAATGGTTAATCTATGACCTTAAGATTAATAACCTTTACATGACAGTAAAACTTCCTCACCTTTTTTGCATTCATTGTGCATTAATAGACTATAAGATGAAATCAGAGAGGGAGACAAATCATAAGAGACTCTTAACTATAGGGAACAAACTTAGGGTTGCTGGAGGGGAGGCAGGTGGGAGGATGGAGTAACTGAGTGATGGGCCTTAAGGAAGGCACTTGATGTAATGAGCACTGGGTGTTATATGCAACTGATGAATCACTAAACTCTACCTCTGAAACTAATAATATACTGTATGTTAATTAATTGAATTTAAATTTTAAAAATAGACTAAAATATATATAATATATAATAACAGAATAGATTAATACATTATAGACTGTAATTTTCTCTTTTTTTCAAGATTTTATTTAATTTATTTGCCAGAGAGAGAGGGAGAGAGAGCGGCAAGGCAGAGGGAGAAGCAGGCTCCCCGCTGAGCAAGGAGCCCGATGTGGGGCTCAATCCCAGGACCCTGGGATCATGACCTGAGCCGAAGGCAGATGTCCAACCGACGGAGCCACCCAGGCATCCCCAGACTGTAATTTTCATTATGGACCTCGTTATTTTTAGCTATTTCTGGACTTCGAAATGCAGGAACTCTATCTTTTGATTGCTAAACCACAGATCCTTGACCAGGTACTATCTATATCTGGTTCACTATTTTTTTCCCACAACCTGGCACAGTGTTTCTAGCCCTTAAACATTTCTTCAACATATTATTGTACAAATATTTTTCAAGTTGTGAACCTAGGACAGATTACTGTTTTAATATAACTGAAGAAAAATACCTCATTAATTTAAACACCTTTAATTCACAATTCATAACTTTCAGTTAGCCCTGTGCATTTAAAAATGCTTTGCTTGGGGCACCTGGGAGGCTCAGTTGGTTAGGCACCCAACTCTTGATTTCAGCTCAGGTCATGATCTCAGGGTCATGGGACTGAGCCCCAAGATGGGCTCTGCGCTCACATCACAGAGTCTGCTTGTCTCTCTCCCTCTGCTCTTCCCCCTGGTTGTGCGTTCTCTCTCTCTCTCAAATAAATAAGTAAAAATCTTTAAAAATAAAAAAACAAAAATGGTTTGCTTGATGTGGATAGAGCTAGAGTGTATCATGCTAAGTGAAATAAGTCAGTCAGAGAAAGACAAATACCATATAATCTCACTCATATGTGGAATTAAAAAAAAACCAAATAAACATATAGGAAGGGGTAAAAAAGGAGAGAGGGAAACAAATCGTAGAAGACTTTTAACAATACAGAACAAACTGAGGGGTGATGGAAGATGGTGGGTGGGGGATGGGCTAGAGGGGTGATGGGTATTAAGGAGGGCACTTGTCGTGATGAGGGCACTTGTCGTGATGAGAATCACTGAATTCTACTCCTGAAACCACAATTGAACTGTATGTTAACTAAAATTTAAGTAAAAAATTTTTAAAAATAAAAAAATAAAAATGGTATGCTAAGTAAAAGCTATTATAAACAATGAAAACTATAACCATTTGTGAATTTACTTTTACTGATTTTATAAAATATTTAATATATATTCTTTAAATATAAATTACTGATTATTCTCTATTCATTAAATTGTTATTTTTTTAAAAGATTTATTTATTTATTTGAGAGAGCGAGAAAGAGAGAGAGAAAGCAAATGGGAGAAAGGTAGAGGGACAGAATCTCAGACTCCCCACTGAATGCGGAGCCTGAATGTGGGGCTCGATCCCACAATCCTGAGATCATGACCTGAGCTGAAATCAAGAGTAGGATGCTTAATCAACTGAGCCTCCCAGGTGCCCCAAGCAAAGCATTTTTAAATGCATAGGGCTAACTGAAAGTTATGAATTGTGAATTAAAGGGTGTTTAAATTAATGAGGTATTTTTCTTCAGTTATATTAAAACAGTAATCTGTCCTAGGTTCACAACTTGAAAAATATTTTACAATAATGTGTTGAAGAAATGTTTAAGGGCTAGAAACACTGTGCCAGATTGTGGGAAAAAAATAGTGAACCAGATATAGATAGTACCTGGTCAAGGATCTGTGGTTTAGCAATCAAAAGATAGATTTATTTATTTCTAAAGACCACTATTAGGCAATATAATTTGCCTGATTAAGGTTAAGAAAACTGAACTGTCCTACGGAATGTATATTTTACCTTTAGTTCCCTAATCGGATTAACAGCTCCATGAAAGCAGGAACTTTTATGTCACTCATTATTCAAACCCTGAATTACTGCTTTGCAATCTCAGATACTCAATAACTACTTCTTAAACTGAGAAATTTATAAAACGGACATTTCTTTTAATTATGAATAACTGAGGCTTCACAGCATACCCTACAGTGGGCTAATAACCACCTGTAATTGCTCCTAAGTCTTCCTATTACGCCTATTAACAAAAGGAAAACAAACAAACATGTGTTTATAAAACAAAAGGCCCAAGCAGAAAAATTACAACAGGTTGTTCCCCAAAGACAGCAAAGCACTATGCTGCTGCATACCAGGAGAGCTAGAACATCAGTACAGGTACTAGAAATGAAACAGAAAACCTAACCTTTCAAACATGCTACTCAAATCTTTAAAAATTCTATTTCACTGTAATTATGTTGTTTTAATAACAAATAAGAGTACTCAATAAAAGTGACTCTTAAAACACAGTCCAGAAAAGGACATGAACTAATGAGACCCATTAGTATTTACTAAGCATAATAACATAAAGCTAAATGACTACAGAAATCAACAACACACATCAAGATATCAATTCTTACCTACTGCTTTCATTTGTTTTCCAATAGCTTGGCATATCTCTTTGGCAGCTGCAATCTGGGCTTTTTCACCTAGCAAACTGCCCACAGTAGCTCTTAGGATAAAGGAGACACATCGTCTTGAGTACACAGCCTCTACATGTGTTTGTGTTGCCCGAGGATGGGAAACCAGATCAAGTACGTGGGACAAAAATGTAGCAAAGCTACGCTCCAACCACTGACCACCCAATGTAGTTACAAAAACAACATATGCCTATAAATAAAGATATGAGATTACAGATCAAGCAATACAGAAATAAATGATCACAGCACACAAAATAAATTATATTTGAGATTAAAGTTGAGAAAATTCAATACTTAAAACCTTTTTAGTACTTCTAGCATAGGAATTACTGGTGGAATTATCTTTGGCTAAAAACTGTTCTTAGTAGCTTCCTGAAGAATGTAAAATGACAGTGAGGAGGGAGGGAAGGAAAGCTGAATTCATCCTGATGATGAGGAAGGTAATAGGTTATAGGATTAAGAAAACTCTCACATCCTAAATAAACATTGACCTAGGACTAGAAAGCCCTGCTTGTGACCGTAAGATAAAAATGGTTTACTTCTACTTTACACTTGTTTCAGGAACAATGTACAGTTGGAGTGATTTTGACTAAGATCACAAAGAAACATTTTATCTTTTTATGTATTAATTATTCTTAGATCATTAACCATAACACCTTATTTGCTTAATTATTATCTTGCAATTTTAACTACAAGTCAGGATTAGTTTCATAATTACATTGGTGATAACTCATTAATGATAAATCCAATCGAAGTATTAACCAATACAATTAGCTACAGAGTCATTGGAGAACATTAAACTCTAAATGCCTCAAGCTATTTGAATACAATTTCAACTAAAACTGAATTATTTTACATCTGATTTTCTGCCAAGTAAAATTTGGGAAAATGTTGGATACTTACATAAATATAGCAGACAAAGGCTTATTTGCACATCATTAAGAATCTATCTTTCCATATAAGTGTGTAATTTGGAATTTGAATGTAATTCATTTGTTTGGTAAAATAAACATTTGGGAAAAAAAAAAGCAGACAATATAAAAAATCTGTGTGTACTGAGTCTTCCGTGAGATTTCACCAGCAATGTGAACGTAATTCTTTCATACGTATCCATTACAAACCTGTGTGACTCCAACTCTCACTTCACGATTAACAGACCCTCCGACTTTTAACATCTCTCCACCACTCTTTAAAAAACCTGACCCTCCACGTAGAAATCCTGTGGCCATGAGTTCTAAGACTTCATCAAATGTCGCTCGCTTCACGTTCTGGCGCATTACTTTCAGGAAGAAAAGTAAATTCATAAGCAATATATTTTGCTATTCATTGGATAATATTTTCTAATAAATTTAGCTTAAAAATTCAAGTAATTATTTTTAAGGATCCTTAAACCACTACAAAGAGGGTCCTTTCATTGTCTTATAGTCTTTAAATTTACAATGTACTTGCAAAAATAAATTCAATTTTGAAGCAAAAAATGCTAGGAAACATGAAAGGAGCTAGAAATTAAAAGAAATTCATTAAATCTACGCCAAACATAGTCTAATAATGTTAACCTTGATATATGTAACACAACAAGGACAAAGCACATTCATAGCAGATACTGCTAATTGATCACAGCCCTCATTCCCAACAGAGTAGACTCAAAGAAACTTTGCCAAGTCCATGCTTTCTAGACAACAGTTAGCAATAGATTAAAATGTCACTGGACTGCAGCCGAATTGCCATTCCCTTGCACAGAGCTTCATATTTTATAAAGTCTTTCACATACAGCTGCAAACATAATCCTCACAAAAAGTCTGTAGGAGAGGTATAAAGCTCATGATTAAGTATGTAGACTTTGGAATTTGGCTGCCTGGGTTTGAATTTCAGCTCTGATGCTTAACAGAACACTTTAGAGAACACAAATTACACAATCTCTGTAAGCCTCAATTTCCTTGTTTATAAATTGGGAATAGTAACAGTACTTATAATTCATAGGGCTTTTGTGAGGATTCAATAAAACTCAGTTATATGCTGAATTCAGTGCCTGGCACATAGTACTTAATAAACGTTACCTGTCATCATCATCATCTAATTGCACAGACTGAAATTATTATCGTTAAAGATAAAGAGACTAAAGCTCAAAGGGTTTCACAGCTAATTAACAAAAGAGCTAGGACTTGAATCTATAACATCTGATTCTCCTTCTACTACACAGAGCTGGAGTAGGGGTGGGGACAGTAGCAGGCGTGGCCGGGCTCCCTCAGGGTCCACTCACAACCCTCAATGAGGCACCTCTATGCAACTGTGAGGCACAGCAGAAGTCACAGGACAAATGTCTCTGACTCTGCTTACAGTAATGGCCAAAAAAAAAAGAAAACAAAAGAAAAATAATACTGTACTATAAAAGGGATCTACTCATCAGAGATTGCAAATAAGGAAGCATATTAAGTGCCAGATTCCAGTCCCCTGAAGATTATACAAAACCATTTCATAAATCTTACTTGCTTTTATATCCAGTATACTTGATAGATATTATCCTGTACATTATAACCACAAAAAATGTCTTGTCTATATCAAGGAAAATGCCATTTGGGTAGTTCTATTCCCTGAAAAAGTAGACAAAGACGCTTAACAATTTAAATCTTTCAAGTGACTTGCCTATAACAAGTAACTTATTTAGATAGATTTCATATACCTTCAAATATCTGTTACAGTCTACATCAGGGATTGGCAAATGATACCTGTTGCTTGTTTTGGCATCAACGCTGTAGCCATGACTGTTCCTAAGAGTTTAGACACTGCCACTCGAACCCCATAATTTGAGTTTTCCAAAGCCTTAAAGCAGTGAGTGGCAATATTTTCCAACTCAGCAGTCCACATGAACACAGCTTCATTCTGTAGTTCTAGTAAACACTGGAATTAAAAAAAAAAAAAAGAGTAAATTACATCCTAGAACTTCCACTTCCAGAGATATAGTAACAAGATTCAGATTTACTCTCTCTCCTGAAATAACCAAAAAATTAAAACATACAAAATAAGAGTTTTCACGACACTGGACATTAGGCAGTGAAGGAGAGCAATGCTTAGGAGATGGAAAACAAACTTAACCCTGTAATTGTCCCAGCTTACTGCCTCGAGAGAGTTTTCAGTACTTAGGAGAAGACATTTAACACTAAACTGTAGTATAAAGAAGAAAGGTCTCAAATCAATAACCTCAGCTTCAACCTTAAGAAACTCATGACGTAGAGCGAATTTAGCACAAAGTAAGCAGGGGAGAAAAGAGAATAATAAAGATAACAGAACTAAAATAGAAACCTGAAAAAGAATAGAAATAAAACCCAAAGCTGCTTCTTTGAGATGACCAATAAATTTGATAAATCTCTAGCCAGACAGATAAAGGAAAGAGAAAAGACACCAATTACCAAAATTAGGAATGAGAGCGGTCACATAACTACAGATTGACTATATATTAAAAGAACAAAGACAATATCATAAACAACTTTATGCCAATAAATTTGACAACTTAATTGAAATAGACAACTTACTAAAGAAGAAACAGATAACCTAAATAGCCCAGTATTGATTTTTAAAATTGAATTTGTAGGAGCACCTGGGTGGCTCAGTCGGTTAAGCCTCTGACTCTTGGTTTTGCCTAAGGTCATGATCCTGGGGAGGGGGGGCGTTGTGGGATGAAGCCCTGTGACCAGTTCCTCGCTTGGCAGGGAGTCTACCTGAGATTCTCTCCCTCTGCCCCTCCCCCATGTACTCTCTCACACACACGCACTCTCTCTCAAATAAATAATCTTAAAACTGAATTTGTGTACAAGTAAAACTGGGGAAAACTAAACAAGATCAATGGACTATGTCAATGTCAACACTATTATACTAGTTGTAATATTGTATTATACTTTGCAAGATATTACCATTGGGAGGAACTGGGTAATAAAGACATCTCTATATTATTTCTTATAATTGCATGTAAATCTACCATTAAATTAAAATAAGAAGTTTACCTAGAAAACAGCAACAACAAAAACAACACAAGAAATCAAATATAAAACAAAAGGCACTTGACAAAATCCAACATCCATTCCTGATAAAACCTCTTAGCAAGCTAGGAATATAAGGGCACTTCCTCAACTTGCTAAAAGTCATCAAGAAAAACCAACACTAAATGGCAAAAAACTGAATGTTTTCTCCATAAGGATCTGGAATAAGACAAGGATGTTTGTTCTCATGTTTTTTTTTTTTTAAGATTTTTTTTTTACAATAGCACCAAAAACCGTAAGATACCTCGGAATAAACCTACCCAAAGAGGTAAAGGATCTATACTCTAGGAACTACAGAACACTCATGAAAGAAATTGAAGAAGACACAAAAAGATGGAAAAATATTCCATGCTCATGGATCGGAAGAATAAACATTGTTAAAATGTCTATGCTACCCAGAGCAATCGATACCTTCAACGCCATCCCGATCAAAATTCCAATGACATTTTTCAAAGTGCTGGAACAAACAATCCTAAAATTTGTATGGAATCAGAAAAGACCCCGAATCGCCAAGGAAACGCTGAAAAAGAAAAACAAAGCTGGGGGCATCATGTTGCCCAATTTCAAGCTATATTACAAAGCTGTGATCACCAAGACAGCATGGTACTGGCACAAAAACAGACATATAGACCAATGGAACAGAATAGAGAACCCAGATATGGACCCTCAACTCTATGGTCAAATAATCTTTGACAAAGCAGGAAAAAACATGCAATGGAAAAAAGACAGTCTCTTCAACAAATGGTGCTGGGAAAATTGGGACAGCCACATGCAGAAGACTGAAACTCAACCATTCTCTAACACCATTCACAAAGATAAACTCAAAGTGGACGAAAGACCTCAATGTGAGACAGGAATCCATCCAAATCCTAGAGGAGAACATAGGCAGTAACTTCTTGGACATTGCCCACAGCAACTTCTTTCAAGATACATCTCCAAAAGCTAGTGAAACAAAAGCAAAAATGAACTTTTGGGACTTCATCAAGATAAAAAGCTTCTGCACAGCAAAGGAAACACTCAACAAAACAAAGAGGCAACCCACAGAATGGGAGAAGATATTTGCAAATGACACTACAGATAAAGGGCTGGTATCCAAGATCTATAAAGAACTTCTCAAACTCAACACCCAAAAAACAAATAATCAAGTCAAAAAGTGGGCAGAAGATATGAAAAGACACTTCTCTGAAGAAGACACAGAAATGGCTAACAGACACATGAAAAAATGTTCATCATCATTAGCCATCAGGGAAATTCAAATCAAAACCACATTGAGATACCACCTTACACCAGTTAGAATGGCAAAAATGGACAGGGAAAGAAACAACAAGTGTTGGAGAGGTTGTGGAGAAAGGGGAACCCTCTTACACTGTTGGCGGGAATGCAAGGTGGTACAGCCACTTTGGAAAACAGTGTGGAGGTGCCTCAAAAATTTAAAAATAGAGCTACCTTATGACCCAGCAATTGCACTTCTGGGTATTTACCCCAAAGACACAGATGTAGTGAAAAGAAGGGCCATATGCACCCCAATGTTCATAGCAGAAATGTCCACAATAGCCAAACTGTGGAAAGAGCCGAGATGCCCTTCCACAGATGAATGGATAAAGAAGATGTGGTCCATATATACAATGGAATATTACTCAGCCATCAGAAAGGATGAATACCCAACTTTTACATCAACATGGATGGGACTGGAGGAGATTATGCTAAGTGAAATAAGTCAAGCAGAGAAAGTCAATTATCATATGGTTTCACTTATTTGTGGAACATAAGGAATAGCATGGAGGACATTAGGAGAAGGAAGGGGAAAATGGGGCGGGGGGAATTGGAGGGAGAGATGAACCATGAGAGACTATGGACCTGAGAAACAAACAGGGTTTTAGAGGGGAGGGGGGAGGGGGGATTGGTTAGCCCAGTGATGGGTATTAAGGAGGGCACGTACTGCATGGAGCACTGGGTGTTATATGAAAACAATGGATCGTGGATCACCACATCAAAAACTAGTGATGTATTGTATGGTGACTAACATAACATAATAAAATTAAAAAAAAAAAAAAAAGATTTTTTATTTATTTGAGAAAGAGTGAGAGAGCGCGTGCGCATGCAAGCATGAGAGGGGGAGGGGCAGAGGGAGCAGGAGAAGCAGACTTCCTGCTGAGCAAGGATCCCAACACGGAACCTGATCCCAGGACTCTGTGATCATGACCTGAGCCAAAGGCAGACGCTTAACCGACTGAGCCACCCAGGTGCCCCTGCTCTCATGTTTTTAATTCAACACTGTATTGAAGGATTTCTCCAGAGCAAAAGGTATCCTTATTGGAAAAGAAGTAAAACTGTCTTTATTCTTAGACAACATGATTGTCTATGTAGAATATCTGAAAGAATCTATTAAAAGAGATGATAGAATTTTTAAGTCATTTAACAACTTTGGCAGATACAAGAACAATATACAAAAATCAAGTGTATTTCTGTGTTATCAATGAACAATTAGAAATTAAAATTTTAAAAATCAATACCATTTAAAATAGCATTGAAAATATGAAATACTTAGGGATAAATCTGACAAAAGATGTCCAAGACCTATAACTGGAAACCACAAAATGTTGCTAAGAGAAAACAAAGAAGACCTAAATAAGTTAGAAGATTTAATATTGTTAAGATGTCAACTTTTCCCAAATTGATCCATAGAGTCATTGTAAAATACCAGTATGAGTCAGCATCCCAGCATGGTATTTTTCTAGAAATTGATAAGTTAATTCTAAAATTTGTATGGAAATGCAAAGAGCCTAGAATACTATTTTGAAAAAGAACAAAGTTGGAAAGTTAACACTACCTGGTTTCAAGACTTATTATGAAGGTACAGTAATTAGGACAGTGTTATGGACATCAAGATAGATTAGTGGAACATTAAATAGAGTCCAAAATAGACCCATACACATATGGACAACCAACTTTCAACAAAGGTGCGAAGGCAATTTAAGTGAAGAAAAAATAGCGTTTTCAATGTGGTACTGGAACAAGTGAATATACACATGCAAAAACAAAAAGAACTGTGATTCATATCTTGTACCATATTTAAAAATTAACTCAAAATGGATCATATATCTCAGTATAAAACTATGAAACTTCTAGAAGGAAACATAAGAGAAACCTTCAGTCAGGAAAAGTTTTCTTAGATACAATACGAGCAGCACAGATATAAAAATTGGTAAATTGAAAAAAAAACTGGTAAATTGGACTTTGACAAAATTCAAAACTTCCCTTCTTTCCCTTAGAAAGGCACTATTTAGAGAATGAAAAGACAGGCCACAGCTGAGAAAAAGTATTTGCAAACCGTCTATCTGATAAAAAAATATATAAAAACTCTATATAGTACTATCAAAACTCAATAATAAGAAAACTACTCAATAAAACAACAGGCAAAAGACTTGAATAGATTCTCCATCAAAGGAGATATGGATGGCAATAAAAGTACGTGAAATATGCTCATCTTTAGTCCTTAGGGAAATATAAACTAAAGCCACAATGAGATATGGGTACATATCTATTAGAATGGCCAAAATGACTGACAATACCAAATGAGGATGTGGAGGAATTAGAAATCTCATACATTGCTGGTGGAAATGTAAAATGGTACGAGTACTTTGGAAAATAGTTTGGCAATTTTTTTAAAAAGTTAAACATTAATCTATCATACAATCTAGTTATTCCACTCCTAGGTACTTATCCAGGTAGAATAATGCATATGTCCACACAAAAACTTGTACACAGATGTTTATAGCTTTTTTTCTAATACCCTAAACTGGAAGCAACTCAAATGTCCTTAACAGGTGAAGGAATAAACTAATTGTGGTACATCCACACAATGACATACTACTCAGCAATGAAAAGAAATGAACTGGTGACACAGGTAACAATATAGATGAAGCTCAAGATAATTATGCTGAGTAAAAGAAGCCAGACCAAAGAAAGAGAGCACATACCCCATGATTCCATTTGTATATAATTCTACAAATTGAAACTAATCTATGAGAACAAAAAGTACGCTATCACATTTTAAAACTTTAAAAGAAAAAGTCACTGTTTAAGAGGAAGCAGGGAAAGGAATAGCATTATAAATCAGCAAGTACTAACCTTGGCAACTGCACATCGAACAGCCATCGACCTGTCAGTCAAGAGGGACCTGGCATTCTTGTAAATATCACGATGAGAGGAAGCCGCTGCACCTCCCAGTCCATTCAGAACTTTCTGTAGGCTCATTAAGATTTCACTTCGCCCTTGAGACTAGACGTGAACATAAATCAAAACTAAAAACTATGTTGTAAAACAAGTTCCATGTTTAAACAAGAACATAACAAAATACAAAAGTTTTCTGGGCTTCATGGCCTCATAGTCTTACCTTCATACTGTAAACAGTAAGTAATGAAAAATAAAATAAAATTAAGTATCCTAGACAGTACCTGAAAGGTAAGAATAAGTATTAACTTCAATTAAATAATATCTTGCTGAGGAATCAGGTTACCACAAGAAAACATATTCTAATGTTTCCACAACATGAAGTTCAAGTTAATGAGAACATGAAAATAAAAATAGTTCCCAGAAGAGGGAATCTTCAGCCTTCCAAGACGAAGGAATTAGACTGTGAGAGTCCAGGGCTTGGTCTAGTTTTAGTGAACACCAAGTTGATAAGGAACTTTCAGAAGTAACACCAAATTGACATGACAAAATAGAATTATTTTTCCTCTCAAGTCTTAAGCCCCATTACCTGTGAACATGACTTTATTTGGAAATAAGAAATTAAAGAAAGACAAGGTCATACTCAATTCAGGTGCGCCCTAATCCAGTCACTGGTATCCTTATAAGATGAGAAGAATTTGGATGCAGAACACAGATGCACAGGAATAACACCATGTAACAACAGAGGCAGAAATTAGAAGTGCATCTACAAATCAAGGAACACAAAGGAATGCCAAGGATTGCTAGCAAGTACTAGAATGGAAGAAAGCAGGGAAGGATTCTTCCCAAGGGTCTTCAGAAGCATGGCCCTGCCAACACCGATTTTGGGTTTTTGCTTCCAGAATTGTGAGACAACAAACTTCTGTTGTTTTAAGTCACTGCGGTCATTTATTACCCAAGGCAACCCTAGGAGACTAATACATTTGCTATGGCACAAAAATAAAATGGCAGTGCAAAAATATCCATAGGGCTAAATAAAAAATAATAGGTGACCCTATTTTTTGCCAAGGAAAAGCATTCTTTCCCTTCCCACTGAAACATAAGGTAATACACATTAAAGAAGGGACAAGAGTATTTTTTTGCAAGTAATAATCTTACATTACCTTCTTGCTAAGCAGTATGAGTATCACAGTGACAGAAAAAAGGCAAACATATATTTTTACTGACATCTAACTCTTGCCACAAGCAAAACATTTAAATAATATTTGTTGTAAAACTTACCTCTGCACTTTTCAGAGATTTCAAAAGATTATTCACTGTCTCTGGAAATGCACTTCCTAACATTCTCCCCATTTTTTCATAAAATGCTCCAACACAAGCCACTGCAGCCCTATAAGAAGTGATGTTTTCACTGGTCATTGTTCAGGTTAATAATACAATTTCATGATACCTTTCTCATTTTCAGAAGTCAATTTGTATTTGTGTAGGACACTTCTCGCTACAAATCCTTAATTCTCAACTTTCAAAAACATCTTGCTTATCTATTCTTTATAATCACAACAAATACTATGGTTGATCAAATTGTATTCTTGTTAGGAATATAGGAGAATAAATATATATTCACATAATAAATCACACCCCTCCTTTGGAAAGAAATCCAAGTTTTCCTTTTATGAAGACTTCCCATATTATGTCAATCTACAATGATTCCTTCTCTTCTCTCATTATATATAACATTTAATGTTAACCACTCATTTTGATAAAAATTATGTTATTTATTGTGTTCTGACTTGACCATTTAAATGTGTATATCCTAGGGGGCTTGGCTGGCTCAGTCAGTAGAGCATGTGACTCTTATCTCCTCAGGGTCGTGAGTTCAAGCCCCACGTTGGGCATAGAGCCTACTTTAAAAATAAATATAAATAAATGTGTGTATCTTATCCTGCCAATGGAAATGTAAAATCCGGAAACAGGGAATCTTACACATTTTTTTATTGCTCACAGTTCCTGCCTTTTAATATACAAATAATAGTAAACAATTACTTGTAAAATTTAATCTAAATGGCTTTCATGGAACATTTGGCTACACAGAAGAAGAAATGTAACAAAAGCCCATCTCTTCAGGACAAAGGAAACCACTCCATCATCAGTTGTATGAATAGTAAATAAGTGAGTAGCTGTGAGTTTAGTTTAGAGGCAGGAGTACAGAAGAGGAGTGAAGAGTATAATCTTTGAAGTCTGGCAGATCCATGACTAAATCCTAGAATCTGCCACCTAATAATAGCTATGTATCCTGAGCAAGTTACTCTGAGGCAGACATTAAATACACTCGTGTCACTATCACATATGTATTAAATAGTAGAATCAGGGAATCAACCTTCACCTGGTTGACTCTAAATCCTATGCTTTTCTCAATACTCTCCAGGTTGATAACAAAACTAAAAAGGACTGAGGTCACATGCCAGAATATTTAGGGAATTCCTAAACAAAACCCATGAATCCACTGGAAATACATATGAATAATAAGGAATATATGATAAATTCTACTTAAGCAGAACTAGAAAGTGATGTGTGGATTTGCTAAGTGGTGGAGAGCTAAACTATCAAAGTATTAACACAGCTTCAAATTCCAAAATAAATTGGAAAGCACTAGCGCTCTCTAATCTCTTCTAAAACTTTTGAGATCTACACTTACCCCAAACAACACAAAATCTAATCATAACTTACCTATGCAGTTGAAAACAGACCTAAAACTCAGTGTCCGGGTTCAGAATAATCTCCCCGTTTCCTCTGTAAGCTATTACACTGGCCCAGGCCCCTTGCATGGCGTTCTAGAGACGTATCCTTGGCCATCCTCTGTTCCCAAACAGAACTCTTCCTAGGTAACTTTAACTATACCAAAGGGTTCCTAATCTCCACTCTACTTGCCAAAACTACAATCTCAACTCAGAGCTCTGAAATTCGGACCATGACTTCAAACTACCTACTACACACTGTCCCTTGGATGTTCCCTCCTGTACTGCAAATCAGCGCACCCAGAATTGAACTTCTCGTCTTCCCCCTCAGGACTTGTTCCCTCCTCTATTTTGCATCTTTCTGAAAAGCACTGTAAATAAAGTATAAAGAACCTACTTTTGTTTCCAATGAGAAGTTTCCTTAGCCTAGAAAATAGGTTGGCAAACTACAGCTTGCAGGTTGAATCTGGCCCATCATCCAGCCTACCACCGGTTTTTATAAATAAAATTTCATTGGAACACTGCTATTTTATTTACACACCGTCTGTGGCAGAGGTGAGTAGTTGTGACAGAGATGGATAGTCCACAAAGCCAAAAAGAGTTACTCCCTGGCTCTTTTTCATAAAGTTTGCCAATCCCTGGCCTATCACATCCATCTTCCCATCTTAACCACTTATTTGACTAACCTCCACGTGTCCTTCCCTGTTGTTGATCTTTGGCCGATCCTTCCTTGAGAAGCCTTCCTTGACACTGCTCTCCCCTTATGCCACAGGTGAGTTATTTCCCCCTTGACAACACTCTTCACTGTACTATAACTGTTGTGGTTTTCTTATTTGACCCTTTCATAGGATGCACCCCATAGCCATTAGCCTTAAGACTTGCTCTGAAAATGTCTGTCCTTGACCCAAACCAAAGGTCAACAAACTTGCAGGCAAAATGGTCTCTGTCTCAGCTACTCAGTTCTGCCACTACAGCATGATAGCAGCTACCACCTAAATGAACGGGCATGTCTGTATTCCAATTAAACTTTACAAAATAGGCAGCAGGCTGGATTTGGCCTGTGGGCTAGTTTGCCCAGTCCTGCCTCAATCCCATCACCTAGACATTCTTTACTTTTCTCTATCCCAGCCAAGAATATTCTCTCCATCCAAATTTACCAAAAGACTTCTGTGCAAATTGCTGACACCATACCAATTCTCTGTCGTTTGTTTTTTCATCCCAGTGGCGATGAAACACAGACTGAAAAAGAACCCCTTCCCCACACCTACTTAGAGCTTTCATTGTCAAGCAGCATGTTGCAGGTTCCAATGACCTGGCGGTCTTTATGATCAGTAGTCCCTTATTAAGATAAGTTACTCTAAAAAAAACAAAATGTCAAAGTGAGTACTTACAGTTTTGTTGGTAAGTAGGCTGCAGTGTCATCTTTATTTCTGATAATGTCATTACATTTATCAAGTGTTTGAAAAACCGTGAAAGTATCCCCAATGCTATAAAGAGCTGCAAGATTTTTAGCTAACAGTTTTCGTGTAGGTGGTCCAGGTGAACTACTTATTAATCCAGTTAATTGTTCAACAAGTTTTTTCTGTTTTTCCTTTACATCAGTCTGTTATAAAAAAAAAATAAAGAACATTATCAGTTTTTTCTTATATGTGACTTGGTTACCTTTTAATCAAAATTAAAAATACTCAACAGTTAAAATCTAGATTACATTAGGCATAAAACCATAAATGAAAATTTTCAAGATAAGGAAAAGTTTGGTAAGAAATGAACCATTCTTTCCTAGATTAAATATTATCCTTCATTCCCCCTCCAATGCCAAAAAGTTAGCTACCAATAAAAGTGACTACTCTAGATCCAAAAAGTTTCCACACTAACTTGCTAAGAAACCAATAGTCAAAGGATATAAAATATTGGGCGTAGGGACAACTTATGTCTTAGAACCTAGCAAGGCTGCCCTATAAAAGCGAAGTCAGTAGTTCATCAGTTATAGGTCACTGAATGAAACTGAAAGAAACCTTAAGAGCCGCAGACAGCATAAACAGAAAAATTCAGATATGCTCATTATCAATGCCAAGAGTTCATTCATTCATTCAAGAAATGCTGACTGTGCACTTATTATATGCCATGCACTATTCTAGGCACTGGGATGAAAGAGTGAACACAATAGACAAAGTTTCTGCCCTTAGGAGTTTATATTCTAGTGGGGAAAGACAGAGTTCACCAAGTAAACAAATGAATAGTGTGAACTCTTACTGTTTTGTACAGATTAGTAAGAAAAGGCCTCTCTGAAAAGAAGTGAAGGTGTGAGCTATGCAGGCATCTGAGAGAAAAACATTCTAAGCAAAGGGAACAACGGCAAAGGCCTTGAGGTGGAAGCTTGCTTAGTTGAGGACAGCAAGATGGCCAGTTTGGCTGGAGCAGAGTCAAAGAGGAAGTAGTGTAAGATGAAGTCAGAAGCGTAGAAGGGACCAGATTGTATAGCACCTTACACACCACTCTAAGAATTTTCTATGTCATTCTAAGCAGGAATTTGAAGCACAAGAGGAACGCAATCAGAACATTTTAAAAGGCACATTCTGAATACTGAGCAAAGAATACTCTACAAGGTACATGGTTGGAAGCATGGTGAGCACTCAGGAAATTATTGTAATAATCCAGATGAGAGATGAGGGTGGGAACAATGGCAATGATGACAAATAATTGAATTCTGGACATATCTGGTGGATAGAACCAAGAGGACTTGCTGATGAATATGATGTGAAGTTTGAGAAAGAAAGAAGTCAAGAATGACTCTAAGGTTTACGACCTGAGCAACCAGAAGGAAGAAATGGTCATTTCCTGAGAAGATGAGCACTAGGGAAAGGACAGGTTTGGGATGGGTAAATCAAGAATTTGGCTTTGAATATGTTAATTTTGAGATCCTGTTTAAGAGAGAAAAAGGTAGTTGGGTATGTGGGAGTCATTATTGTAAAAATCATGAGATTATGATATCATTGAGGGAATAAATACTTGTATATAGTCTTGTATTTTTCAATTTCACAACAAAATAAAAAACATAGTTAAGTGTCTAAAAGGTAGAGGATCAATTATATCAAAAGCTGCTGATGGCCAACTAAGACAGAACACTGACCACTGGTTGGAAGAATCTGAGATCACTGATGACTAGACAAGAGCCGTGTCAGTGGAATGGAGACAAAAAATACTCACTTAGAAGGTGTTAAGAGAAAATAGAAACTTTGAGCTAAGGACTGTAAATGAATCCATTCATTAACTTTGTCTCTCCAAAATTACTACTAAAACTATACTAAAGGGCAACCAAAAAAACGCCACAAAAAACAAAAAACACAAATCTACAAGAGCAAAGAAAACAGGAAAACAATCAACAGAAAATATAGAAGCCAGGTATCCCCAATAGGGAAAGCTAAGAAGAGACTCAAATTACAACACAGAATCCCGTAAAGCTCATGTTTGTTTTCTTGTTGTTGTTTGAAGCTCTAGGTGCTTTTGGCGGAAGGAGTGAAGCTGTGCCTAGAGCTAGAGGAACTAGTTGAGAGTCTAGAAGCTGTAAGATTCTCATACCTCTCTCCTCCATTCTGGACTTAGGGAACTCAAGAACAGCTGTGGGCTGGGAAAACTGCGCTGAAGACAGGGGGGTTAAATGAAAGTTTACATACTGGATGTTGAAGTCCCTAGCCTTCTCCCCCAGTTCCTAGAATCTAGGCAGCTGGTG
This sequence comes from Halichoerus grypus, assembly GCF_964656455.1. Lineage (NCBI taxonomy): Eukaryota > Metazoa > Chordata > Mammalia > Carnivora > Phocidae > Halichoerus > Halichoerus grypus. Next base: position 29,403,747 of record NC_135721.1, read on the forward strand.
ATACACCCTAGGACACTAGAGTAGAAACGTCTCTTCCAGGGAATGAGTAGCTAAGAGAAACCTATGATACCAACGTCAGGGGCTCCTCAAACAACAGGACTAGCCTACACGAAGCACAGTTAATGAACTTCATCCTGTCCAGAGAACTTACTACTCATTCTTAAATTTGAACAGATGCCAAACATCATCAGATATTTGAGGAAAATACCTAATTTTAAAGAGAAAATAAAACATATACATAAGGAAAAGCAACTAGGATAAAATAGACTACGTAGGAAGAAGAAAACAGCAAAAAAAAACCCTGTTATAACTCCTCAGGGAGATAAGTAAAGATATTGGGATTGCTAGACAGCACTGAGGGACCACTTGAAGTTGGAGATAAATGAATTTAAAATGTCGGCAGTCATATAATCATATTTTTCTCCAGGCACATTCAACTGTTCACATAGAGACATGAAGTAGGCAAAGAACTAGGTTCAAAGGAGACTCAGGTTCTGTGACAAAACAGAAAAAGGACAGACTAAAATTCCTATTCCAGCATAACATTCTCATTCCATAAGTGACCCACAACCTTTCCAAAACATAATGCTTGTTTTTTTACAAATCATAAGCATATAATACTCTTCATTATGTAAACCCAGCTGGAAAAAAAAATACCATACCTTGTTGGCAGCAACCAAGACTTTATCAAGAAATCTCAACCATTCAAAGATAAAAACTGGTCTCTTTGCTTCAGTGATTTGAGCCAAAGCTTCTTCATTTAGCAATAAACTGTGGGCTAGCTCCATTACTGAAGTTTAAAAGTCACACCTTAACAAATTAAAAAATACTTGTAAGGATTTTTTTAATGTTAAAAGTCAAGCTTAATGAACGTAACCACCAAGAAGTTTAAAGTATGGCTTTACTTCTCATTTCATTTGGGGGAAACTTACGTTAATTTCTTTGAGGTAAAACCCAAGAACCTAATTCTAAAGGACCAGCGTAAAACAAAAATGAACATAAATCAAAGTCATGCTTGGTGAGGAAAAATGAAAAAAGGGGTAAAAGGAAAATTAAAATAAATTTTGCAAATAGCAGGGCACCTGGCTGGCTCAATCAGTAGAACCTGCGATTCTTGAACTTGGAGTCGTGGGTTCAAGGCCTTCGTTGGGATATACGTGGCAAATAAGGCATTATTCCAGAAGAAAAATGCGTAGCAAAACACATGTCATTAACTCATTCCGTAAATGCTAAAACTTAAGCACCCAGATCAAACACCGGCTGGGTCTGATAATCCATCCTCCTCTTTCCTCGCCCACTGCTCGGTGCACAGCACTTTTACCCTCCCCTGGCCCAGGAGGACGTCAAAACACCCAGCATAAAGATGTCACACTGGAAGTCTCCAAAAGCCTTCCTACGGGGATGGGGTGAGGGAGCCACATCCCCGTGGCAGAAGCTTCAGTGGCAACCCCGGGCGCTGGGGGAAATGCAGCCCGCAGATGCCGTGCGCGCTGCAGGTCTGGGTTAACCCGGCTACTCGGAGGACCACCGTAGCTCACTGCCCGGCCTAGGGGATGTGCAAGAGGCCGCCGCAGGCCTCGCCAAGGCCACTCGGACTGTCAACGACAGGTGACGGTGGCCCGGAACCGAGCCCGGAGACTGAGAAAGGAAAATGTTCATTACAAACTCGATTTTCCTCTCCAGCCCTCTGAAAACGTACGAGGGGACAAGGGTGTGTATGCGTGTCACCGTGCATGCTCTGGCAGCAGACGAGGGTGGCCTCACCTCCTAGTCTGGCAGGGGCCGCACAGCTGAGTTCCGGAGCCAGAAGCATCCGCCAAACGACCCGGATGCCCCGCCTCCCTCACTCCTGCCGGCAGGAAACGAAAGGAGAGCGCATGCGCAGAAGGCTGGTCTTGCGCAAGCGCACTAATTACATCCTCCTAGTCTCCCCTGCCACAGGTTTCCAATTGATTGCTCGCTAGGAAACTCAGGTGGGACCCGAGGCTCAGACGTCCCCTCCTGGTAGGTGGGCGCATGCGCCGCGCGCGCTCTCGCAAGCTGGCCCGGGGCGAGTAGAGCTGCCAGGTAAGGGGGTGGGGACGCCAGATAGAATGGTAAAGGGCGGTGGGCTGTGCGCTTGTTGTGACTACCCCATCACACCATGACCTACATGCCCACCCGGGAGTCGTCGCGTCTGCGCGATGCTTGCGGCTGGGATGGACGCGAAAAGGGAGGAATCAGCAGTCCCTGTGGGGAGAGAGGAGGGCTCTGAGGTTTTTTGGTTAGGTTTCTATTGTAATGTCCAGCTCCTTAGCCCTTCTCTCCCCTCGGGTGTGTAATGGGATTCTCCGTAGGCCTGAAGCAGCGTTTTTGTTGCCGCCTTCCTGCCCGCTGTCTGCCAAAACAAAACAAACCTCACCTCACCCGAACCAGACCTACTACAGTTTAACCACTCTCAAAAACTGGTAACTCCACTCTTCCCTCTCTTCAGACCAAAAGCCTTGGAGTAATCGTAGACTTCTCTCTTTGACACACCGCCTCCGATCTATCAGCCAGTCTCCTTAGATCTACCTTTAAAATATACCCAGAGTCCGACCACTTCTCACCACTTCCCCTGCTGTTATTGTGGTCCAAGCCACCATCATCTGTGCCTGGATTATCGCTTTAGGAAGTTTATCCTTGTGCTTGATGCGACTAGATGATGCTAAAGAATATTGTACCCACAGAGGGGGAGTTAAAAAAAACAAACCTGGAACCCCCATTCAGATCTGCCTAACACCTTAGAGCTAAATGGGTCCCTTCAAAATAATCTAACCCTGTTTGCAGTAGCAAGAGCACTGAGACCTGGATTTTTTTGTGGTGTTGAGCAAGTCATTTAGCCGTACTGAGCCTTAATTTCTCCAACTAAAAAGCTGGACTAACTATTCCTACCTTATATAGTTGTTAATGATTAAATGGGATAAAAGTGTTTGAGATACTGGGTAGGCGCTAAACCATTACGTGTAAGAATACTATTATTAGAAATGAAGAATTTGAAGTTTAGAGACAGTGGGTGAATTATCACAAATGCTATGTATAATCTTACATATTTTTAACTTATTATAATAAAAAGAAAAATGATAATGTTTAAGGATGCACACATGGCTGATGAAACTCTGAAGAAAAGTAAGAAAATGATACAGTTGGTAGGGGACAAAGAGGGCTCCTGGGTAGCTGACAAGGGTTGTGATATGGTTGATGTGTTATATTATTTTTTACTGTATAATAAGTTATCCCAAAATTTAGCAGCTTGAAATAACTATAATCACTTATTATCTCACAGTTTCTATGGATCAGGAATTTGTTAGTAGTTTAGCTTAGCTCAGACTTTCTTAAGAAGATGTAGTGAAGATGCTAGCCCAGGCTGAATCATTTGAAGGTTTCACTGGGGCTCGAGGCTCTGTTTCTAAGATGTCTCAATCATGTGGCTCCCAAGTTTGTAATGGTTGTGGACAGGAGGCCTCAGGTCTTCCTGTGTGGACCTTTCCATAGAGCTGCTTAAGTGTCGTCAGTACATGACAGCTGACTTTCTTTAGAATGAGTAATCTAACCAGAGTTAGAGTGATCTAAGAGCTGTAGTGTCTTTTATGACCAAGAAGTCACTCTCCATCATTTCCACAATACCTTATTGGTTACAGATCAGTCCTGGTCACTGTGGAAGGGGACTGCACAAGGATGTGGAAAACCAAGAGGCAAGAATCATTGGGGGCCATCTTGGAGGCTACCACTTGGTTACAAGAGTGTTTGCCTCATAAAAATTCATTATCTGTACATTTGTTTTAAGACATGATGGCCTAGGGAGAAAAGTATTCTATTATTACAAAATCACAGAGTGAAGACCCTTCTTGTTCTTATCAAGGCTAAACATTTAGAATTTATGGTGTTTGGGCCATGGTGGTAGGGATATAGGGAACTTGTCTTTGGGGTTTACAGCCTGGTTTAGAAGATATACACTAAAAAATTATAAAAACAAACAAACAAAAACAGTACAGTAATAGTTTTCCCATCCAGTGTAATTGTCCAAACTCTCAGTTGCAGTTGACAGAATCCCTATTCCAAGTTTAAGAAATGAGGAGATTTATTAGCCCATGTAACTGGGAAGAATGTTAGTCACAGCATCAAAGAAAGAGCTATAGGAATCAGGGTCTTAGGAACTAGAGGTAGAGACTCATTGCTCTTAGGACTACCTTTGTGCATTTTTTCTATCTGGTTTCATTCTGCAGAATAGAATCCTTTCAAATGGCCAGGAAGGTGGCCATTTGGAGCCCAGCTTCACATACTTCCAGTTCAGAAACCCCAGTGAAGAGATTTCTTTCCCCCCACAATCTGTATATTCATATCACGTAAGGAAAGAGATGCTTATCTGCCCTGGTTAGCTCATCACCTCCTCTGTTGCTGGGACATAGTGTACCAGAATTGGGAGTCCCCAGTACAGAGTACTGAGATTGCCACCTTCCACTAGAACTGCATGGAGGGCAGAGGGCTGGGTCCTCAAAGGAAAGGATGCAGGCAAAAACAGCATGTATGCACTGCAACAAATGAGTACCCTTTGTAACTAGCCACTGGACCAGCAGCATCGATGTCACCTGGGAGCCTAATAGAAATACAGAACTTCAGGCTCTAGTTCAGAATCAGACTCTGGATTTTAAGAAGATCCTGAGGCAGTTTCTATACACAATAAAGTTTGAGGTGCACTTTTCTTGATAATTATTTTATACCTCTAAGGGAAGATAATTACATGATTTTAACTATTTTGGATGGAAACTCTCCTCAAAAATGTTTCCATATAAGTAAGATGTTAACTGTGTCAAGTTTTAAATGAGCAGCTTGGACATGAAGTGCTGTAGAGCAAGGCCTGGAATGGTCAGGACAGACTTTGTGAAGGAGGGTCACCGAGGCCCAGGAGGAAGGAAGTGTCTGTAGTATGTTCACAGGGCAATGTGAAGCCCATATGACTTGCATATTGAATCCTAAAGGAGCGTCAAAGGTCAGATTATGAAGGATCCCTCCTGCTACCATGTTAAAGTGACTGGTCCTCCAATGTCTACAGGGTAAAGCTTATTGAAGGATTTGAAACAGGTTAAATGACCTGACACTCTGGGGCCACCTGGCTGGCTTAGTGGGAAGAGCACATGACTCTTTTTTTTTTTTTTAATTTTTTATTGTTATGTTAATCACCATACATTACATCATTAGTTTTTGATGTAGTGTTCCATGATTCATTGTTTGTGCATAACACCCAGTGCTCCATGCAGAACGTGCCCTCCTCAATACCCATCACCAGGCTAACCCGTCCTCCCACCCCCCTCCCCTCTAGAACCCTCAGTTTGTTTTTCAGAGTCCATTGTCTCTCGTGGTTCGTCTCCCCCTCCGATTTCCCCCCCCGACTCTTGATCTCAGAGTTGTGAGTTCGAGCCCCACGTTGGGTGTAGAGATTAAAAAAAATAAATAAGCTTAAAAAAAAAAAGTTGTCTTAAAAAAACAACACTCTGGAGAGCGTGTAGGAGACAGATTGGAAGAGGAGAGCCCAATTGCAATGAGACCAGTTAGGAAGTTGTTGTAATAGTTTAGGTGAGAAAGAAATGCCTTAACTATAGGAAAAATGAGGGGTATTGTAGAAGAAGGCTTGGCAGAGGTTTGTAAGAGGTCAGGAATGAGCAGATTGTAGTAACATTCATTTGAAAATAATAGGAGATGAAGGAGGCTTGGGGTAGAAGAGAATGAGTTGTTGGGGAGCTTCACACAGAAAGATGGTGTGAGGCACTTGAATGTGTGGGAGGGCTGCAGAGACAGATCTCTTTCCATTATAAACTGAAATAATAGGTATTGTTACTTTATCCTATTTGATTTGTAGAAACTTTTGCCGTATGAAGTTGAACATGGCAGAAGAAGAGGACTATATGTCAGATTCCTTCATTAATGTCCAGTAAGTAAATGTGTACATCTCATGTAATGGCATGTAGGAGACTCCTAAGTAATGACATTGATTTTAAATGCGGGTTGGAAGGTTAGTTTCATTGCTTTATGGAAACATCGCCTACATTTTCATATTAAAGATACTAGGAGCCTTTATTTCCCTTTTAATACTAAACATTGACTTCTGCCCTTGATTCTTGTTATTCTCCTCTTTCAAGGAAATTTCTCTTCTGCTTTATTTTCTTATTGTCTCTTCTAGCTAGTATTCAACTTTGCTCTTTATTATTTCCAACCTCCTAGAAAAATTAGTGTAAAATTACTTTCTTCAACTCTATACTTCCTTTAGTTTCCTACAATCTGGCACCAGCCTTCATTATTTTTATTAAAACAGCCATTCTCAGAGGTCACTGATTATGTTCTAATATCAATAATAACAAAGGTGATCATAGAGGTAGTGAACTTTTAAGCAGTGTCAAATGAGTAAGTAGCAAAGTTATGAGAAAACTTCAGGTACTCATCCAAAATCACCTTTTCCCTTATTCTTCAGACAAGACATCAGACCAGGATTGCCAATGCTGAGGCAGATCCGAGAAGCCCGTCGAAAAGAAGAAAAGCAACAGGAAGCTAATTTGAAAAATAGGCAGAAGAGTTTAAAAGAAGAAGAACAAGAAAGACGTGACATTGGGTTGAAGAATGCACTAGGCTGTGAAAACAAAGGGTTTGCTCTGCTCCAAAAGATGGGATATAAAAGTGGTCAGGCCCTTGGCAAGAGTGGTAAGTTCCGTCTGGACAGAAGCAGGTGTTCCTAACCACCAAATGGTGATCTATTGATGAGTACCAGAGACGACTCTTTACCCATCTCCACCGAAATTAAGACAATTTAGCTAGTCTCTTATATGCTAACAAGCCATATAGAGAACTTCCATCTTCCTACGCCACTTTAGACAACCGTTTGCCGTCAAGAGCTACTTATCAGCCCAGTTCAGCCTTGAAGGCACTAACATCTGGGATGGACGAGACTTACAATGAAGGCAGCAGCTAAGAATGGTGACAAGAGAAGGGTTGAGGAGTGCAACGGCCCAAGGACAGTGAAATGACACTGAGGAGGATGGCAGCACTCTGCCCTGCTCGCTCTGTACCTGTGGCAGCTGCCTAAATGAGCATCTGGTTGGACAAGCTCAACTCTCGCTTCCCTTTTAGAAAGTGAGACTGTTTATTAAGATGGAGAGGCCATATGTTTGTAGTAAGCTGTCTTTCTCGTCTTCTCTTCTTTATTGTAATGGCTTTGATCCTCACCTAGCAAGGCTTTGCTTTCTCTGGAGGCTGCTGCCCTCTTGGACATAGAGTATCAGTGTTTTCACTTCAGGAAACCCTACCTTCAGAGGGCCCTGTGGGGCAGCCTTACTGAGGAGCAGGTATTTGATGGCAAGGGAGGTAGTTGATTATAGAGTATAGTCAGTTTTCAGTCTCAAGTGACATTGAAGCTGGAAGGGTATGTATAGAACATTGTAACGTCGCATACCATGCTCACCTATAGTTTGCGGAAGAATTTCTAAAGTAGTTTGTGTGTTTTGTTCTCTTTTCTTAGGAGATGGTATTGTTGAGCCAATTCCTCTCAACGTCAAAACAGGTATATAATTATTTTTGAGTATATTTACCAGTAATAAGAACTGATGTTTAGATCTAATACATACATTTGCTTACTAAATACCTTTCTTATGGTAGCACTGTTACCGTTCTAATCACAGGAAACCCTCAGTAAGATATTTCTTTTTTTTTTTTGAAGATTTTATTTATTTATTTGACAGAGAGAGAGATCACAAGTAGGCAGACAGGCAGGCAGAGGGAGAAGCAGGCTCCCTGCTGAGCACAGAGCCCGATGTGGGGCTCGATCCCAGGATTCTGGGATCCTGACCTGAGCCGAAGGCAGATGCTTAACCATCTGAGCCACCCAGGCATCCCAGTAAGATCTTTCTTAAACTTCTAAATCTTTTAAACTAAAAATAAAAATTTCAGTGAGTATAAAATAAAATTTAAATCATAAAAATATGGGGAAAAAATGCTGTGACCATTAAAAATGCAGAGCTACTTTTGTCCTTTGAAATGTCCTAAAAGTCTTCTAAGACAGATTCATCCACTCAGTGTTTTTCTAAATACTTTGGATGAATTAAAGAGAAAAATATCTATTTTATTGGTTCATGATATTTATATGAAAGTATGACAGTTGATACTGTTTTCCCAATTTAAAAAATTTTAATATAGCGTGACTATCATATGAGATCAGACTAATGATCTTGTAAAAATCAAATTGTGTGTTTGGGTTTAGAAAAAAAAAAATCCCTACTGTTTTCTCCTGTCATTCATGTCAAATGATTTTGAATGATTGTTCTCAGATTAGAATTGTGTGTCATATGCAAATATGTCAGTTGCCATGTTTTAAAAGTGTGAAGCCAGCAGGTCCCTCAGCAGAGTTTGCTGTTTGAACAGGGAAAAGCGGCCTTGGTCATGAGGCATTACTGAAACGGAAAGCAGAGGAAAAACTAGAAAGCTACAGGAGAAAGATTCACATGAAAAACCAAGCTGAAGAAACAGCTGCAGAGCAATTTCGGTAACACTTTGTGCTTGCGCTACGTTGGGTTTCATCTTGTCTTTCCTGTCGTATGTTTTCTGGGAGTTGGGCACATAAAATGGGTAAAGAGAGTACAGACTGTGGTCTTCTTTCAATGAGACTGTGATCGATTGATTGATTGATTGATTGATTTTATTTTTTTTTAGACTGCGATTTAAACATAAGCATGATGAAGTGAAGCTGGAAGGGGACCTGAGGAGAAGCCAGCAAGCATGCCAGCAGTTGGATACTCAGAAGGCAAGCCTTTGACCTGTATTCAGTTTGGAACACTTTTGGCACCCGGTGTGATTTTCCCTATAATTAGAAAAAAAAAAAGAACGAAAAGAACTCCAAGCCCAGTGTATCTAGCCTGCTACCTGGTAAAGCTTTCATTTAACGTGCACTACTGATCTTTGATGATTGGTACTCACGATGACTTGTCCTCTGCAGGAACCGGAGTGGTCTGAATTACCCACTAAGCGTCAAATAATGTTTTTATATTTAATTGTTCTCTGCTTATTTGAGTATCGATGACTCAGAGCTGGTGCGTGTGGAAATTCTGTTCACCAGAATATTTGATTAACCAGAATAGCCTATTTTTAGTCCATATTCAGTACCTTTTGTGTCCCTAACTAGTAAAACCATGGTAGATGACTATCTGTTTCAGATGTGAGTGGTTTTTAAAATCCTATTTTTTCTTCTATTTTTATTTCACTTTGCTTTTATTTTTTATTTTGATGTTTCCACCAAAATAAAATGACTTCATTTTAAGTCTCAAAAACGTTTGTAAAATTTCCCTCCTATGTAAATAGATCGCTGGAAGCCATCTCCCACTTTTCTATATTTTCATAGCATTTTATTTTGTGTCTGTGTCATGACACTTAAGATTTCTACCTTATATGTATTATTTTATACCCATTAGGCTACGTATACCCATGTCTTTTCCTTACTAGACCGGCAGCAGCTTGGGGACAGTATTCCAACTGGGTCTTCATCCCCATGGTTCATACAGCACAGTGCTTAACTCTTGAGGCAGCACTCAGTAAATACGGAATTGAAAGAATATGAATTCATGTTGACACGAACATACTTGTGTTTAATTGGGAATAATTCTCCCATTTTCAGAACATTCAGTTTCCCAGGGAAGCATGGTACTGGTTGGGGCTTGAAGAGGAGACTGAGGAAGAGGAAGAGGAAGAAAAAGAGCCAGATGAAGATGAATATAAGAGTGAAGACTTAAGTGTACGTTTTGGCACCAGTTCCTTGAGCAGGGTGTCTCAGCGCTGGCACCACTAACACTCTGAGCCCTTCTTGAGAACCACGACATTATAACTTTACCAAAACTATATAATTTCTTCCTTTGGCTTCAGTTTACACTCTCATCTCAGCTTTGGTTTGGATGACGGATGAGCTGCAAATGTAAATTATTTCAATTTCTACCTTGTTGCCTGTTAAATTTCCAGAGTGATTCTATAGGAGTACCTCTCTCCTCCACCCATAAACAAAGCCAGAAAACATAGTTCAAAGGAAATGGAGATTATTCAAGAAAGGAATCCAATTTCTATGGTTATTTGTATATGAGCATTTTGTAGGAACCATTTACAATTTGAAAAACCAATGTTCCGCTTAACTGGGAGACCATTGTTGAGAACTTTAAGGACAAAGGGGGCAGTGTTCACTCTCATCCCACCAGGGAAGAAGATTCTTTGAAAGTAGAAGGGGTCTTTAAAGGATGGTGATTAAAATAGAGCCAGCCCAAACCTATTTTCTAAATGTTAACAAGTGGTCTCTTTGTGTCTGGCAGACTTGTGAAAATATCAGGGTGGCTGATAAACTGGAACATGTTCTAATATACTCTGCCCTTCATACTTCTCCTACCTGGTTAAGAGAGTAGCAGATTTATGGCTTTGGGCTAATTTGGCAGGATCCAAGAGATCAGAAAACCAAGATTCTGTTCAATTTGAACTATTAATGTGCCTATGTCTTATATCTAGGTACTGGAAAAATTACAAATATTGACTGGTTATTTAAGAGAAGAGCATCTGTATTGTATTTGGTGTGGAACAGCCTATGAAGGTAAGAGGATACTTCGCACTTTTTAAAAATATTGAATACAAATGTTCTTTGATTTTTAACTTTGATTTTTCTTGTGTGTGTGAAAGTCACATTTCCCATAGACAATGGTAATTTCTTACTCCATCCAAATGGTAATGTGGGACCAATGTCTTAAAGCAATAGTGAATATAGAAATAATTGAGGCCTTTTTTTAAAAATCTATTTGAGAGAGAGAGCACGAGTGGGGGTTGGGGGGGTCGGTGCAGAGAGAGAGGGAGAAGCGGACTCCCACTGAGCAGGGAGCCCAACAAGGGGCTCTGTCCCAGGACCCTGAGATCATGACCTGAGCTTAACCACCTGAGCCACCCAGGCTCCCCATTAATTGAGGCCTTATTAAAGGTGCTTTTAACTTTTCAGAAACTAAATGTGCAGAAGGGAATTTTTCGGTCTTCTATTTCAAAAAGGAAGAATTTTTGAGTTAATTGGGGATGATTTGTTTTCATGATTTATTTTTAAAGATTCTTTCTTCAGCTATAGTACTTGAAAAATATTTAAAATTTTTAGAACTAGTTTTTATGTAGATATTATCCCTGAACTATAAAAATCAGAATGTTGAAATCCACTATAAATGGGTTTAAAACTGGCCAGATGTCTTATAGAGTCAAGTACTTTCCCCTGTAATACATTCGCCCAAGTTGGCTTTGTTAACTTGAATTTAAGGACTTTATACTTGACAGTGAAGACTTGTTGGTTCTTGTATCTTTTCCTGGTTTAGCTGAGTAAGTAGCAAACACAGCTACGAAACACATGTTATGTTAACATAATTTTCTGGAATAGTTTACTGTACAAGTCATATTAATCTTTTATTTTCCTCACATAAATCACAGATAAAGAAGACCTCTCTTCAAATTGCCCAGGACCAACTTCGGCAGATCACGACTAAGATTATTCTCAATAAAGTAGAAACTTGGGAAATGTTTCCTAAAAATAGACAATTGAACAGTTAGAATTCCCACATTATGCCTAAAGAAAGAGGGCCTTTTATATGTTGTGTTCTTTTTGTAACTTTGGAAATACTTTGTACTTTATAGTTGTTCATAGACTTCAGAAAAATAACAGAATGCTATTTCAGAACACCAGTGTTACAGACACGGGCAATTACAATTCAAGACTCGATTGTGATGCTTCTGGGGCTTAAGGATACCTCTCTTATTCCCCTCTTCACTTTGGATCAAATTGAGAAGTAAGACATGGGAGTCAGAGAGAGCTCAAAGTGTCGGCTTTATTTATTATCAGTGAAGCTGGAGTAGAGAGCAAAGTTGACTTGTTCTCCTGTCAGGCTCCCTAAAATATCTCCCTGCCTACACGCAACTACAGACCTCTGCCTCACCAGGGATAGAGCCCACCTTTGCATTCTGAGACCATTCAGCTTTCAAGGTGAGAGAACCCACCAGGGGCTGGGCCACACATGCTGACTTCCTCAATTGTATAATTGCGCTCCATTATACAATTGAACAATACTATTTAATATTTACTTTTTCACTTAAAAAACAATAAAATTGAATTAATAGCTAAAACAAAGAAGTTCATCTTTCCTTGGAATTACAGTCAGATACTTTCCTGTCCTTTTAGCCAATATTCTGATATTCATGCAGTCATTCCCAAAGCCACGTGGATTGATTTAGATGGAACAGAGTTAGGCACCAACTTCTTTTTCTCCTGTTAATGACTGTGGAGAAAACCTCCCACCTGCCTAGTGGCCAAGAATATTTTTAATATGTTCATGCATAATTAGGCTGAGAACATACAAATAACTTTGATGGAGTCTGTGACTCTACCAGAGTTGTGGTCTGCATTTCCAGGTCAAGGGCTAGAACTAGACCTCCCTTGGAGAGTGGGAAACATCCCTCCATTCTTATCCATCGACATGAAAAATACAGGCTTTCAATGAGTAAAAATTTATTTTTATTAATGTAAGTCTTTGTTGATTTCACAAGGACAATAATGAAAACCAACAGAAGCAAAACATTAAAAAGAATTTTTAAATTCGCTTTAGTGAATTTGAATTTGCTTCAGTGAAATTTATGTGAAATTTGAAACTTAAATTTTAACACATCATGTTATATACTTTTGTTTATACTGTGCTAAGTTTTCAAAGTCCTATCTATAATTTCTAAAGTGTTTCATTTTAATATAAATCCAAAATACCAGAGCTTCTATAATGCAAAATAAACAGACTTTAACACAGAAATTGGTTTGCCTTAAACACCTTTATTTTAAGTGTTATTTGCCATTTAATTGTTGAAATTTGAAAGTGAACATTTAGTATTAGACACATTTTGTAGGATCAAGCATATGAAATTCTTAATACTTTTATTTCCCACCAATTCAAAAGCACTTATGGAGTTACTGCTTTATGCAAGGCAGTACATTCACCGCCTTGGGGTATAAAAAAATGAGAGAGCCTGTCCCTGCTTTCCAGAAATTCACAGAGAGCCACATAGGAATTACTGAGCTCCAAGGCAAATTGGTGAGCATAATACTGAGGTACTAAACAGCAGCAGTACTAGGGAGAAGTTTCATTCTGAGTGGGGATGATGGAACACTATGAAGTCACTGAATTTGGTCCTGAACGTAACCTGGATACACAGTTATGAGGGTTACAATGTGACCCAGCCCTTCCACTCCCAGGTATTCACCCAAGAGAAACAAAAACACGTCCATATAAAACTTGTCCATGAATATTCATAGTAGCATTGTTCATAATATCAGGAAAGTGGAAACAACCCAAATGTCCATCAACTGATGAATAGATAAATAAAATGTGACATATCCATATAACTGATAATTAGTTGGCAATATAAAGGAATGAAGTACTGATCCATGCCACAACATGGATGAACCTTGAAAACACTATGCTAAGTGAAAAAGACCACATATTGTATGATTCCATTTAAATGAAATGTCCAGAGTGGGCGAATCTATAGAGATGGAAAGTAAATTAGTAGTAGATTAGTCTTTGGGGGAAGATGAGGATTGAGTGCTAATGGGTATGGGTTTTCTGCACAACTCTGAACATACTTGACACCATTGAACTGTATAGTTTAAAGGGGTGAATTGTATGGTATGTGAATTATATCTCAATAAAATTTTATTAAAAAAATTTGAAGGGAATTTTAGGTAGAAACCGTAGTAGAGAGCCACTGGGTGCAAAACCTTATTCAAGTAACACAGCCAACCTGTGTGGTGAGGGCTTGTTCAAGTAACAGTGAACATGGGTCATGAAGCGGGAGCCTCCAGAGGAGCATGGCCCTGCCAACACCTCGACTTAAGCCCAGTGAAACTCATTTCAGACGTCTGGCCTCCAAAACTCTAAGAGAATAAATGTGTGTTGTGTTCAACCTCCAAGTTTGTGGTAATTTGTCGCAGCATAGAAAACTGATAACAGGTCTCGAATTAACCCCTGAAGAGCCACACATATTTGAGAGATATTTGCCTCACAGTTTTACCTATTATACAGTTTTTAGTCAGAGTTTAAACCAATAGTGAGGCCACCGTACATCGATCAACCATAGTCCCTCCATCTGAGGAAATGAAGGCTTGGGATAGGCCACAGTCACAGATAACAGAATCACAGAATCATAGACATTAAGGACTGGGTGGACATTTCAATATAAAGAGTAAATATCTAAATGGACTGTCTGCCATATTTTGTCCCTTAGCCTGCTTTCCTCTATATGATCTCCCTTGGCAATCCCCTAGATTCAAAGTTGAGCTGCAGGGGTTGCTTCCAGATAACATACACATTATTCTGCATACGATTCCATCCTTTCCATCGTGTCCCTATCGTGTTGTTTCCTACAGTCTGCTCTACATCTTCACCTGAATATTCTGGCTGCAACCCAAACACTGCGTCTCCACGTGAGAGCTCACGTTTTACCTCCCATAAGTGTTCACCTCACCGTGAGGACAGACATGCGGTGGCCTCACTATTGGCTTAAATTCTAATGAAAAATTGTGTAATAGATAAAAGTGTGAGACAAAATAGCTCTCAAGTATGAGTAGCTCTTTGGGGGTTAATGTGATTGGGGCCTGTACTTCCTGTAATGGCGTCCTAGTCCAGCCACACGCCTTTAAACAAAGCTGGAGGTAATGTCTGCTGCATACCTTCTCCTTAATCCTCACAATTAGTTACCAACTTCTCTTGGTTCTGACCCCACTATTTTTTCCAGGCCGGCACAGCCTCTCAGCATTCTGGTCTTTTAAATACAGTCTCCTTCCACTCCAACCCATTCTAAGCACACTGTTTCAAAGAACTGGTTGGGTCACACCCACCCCTGCTCAAAAAACAAACACCTCATTTGTCACCTTTGGAGTTTGCCAGGGCACCAACTCATTTTAAACATAAATATCCCATATGTCCCATTTAAGTTCTTTATAGAAGAATCACAGATGACAAAGAGGTTTGATAGGATCTGAAAACCCCTGTTTTGCAACCCTTAATGAAATAATGGATCCAAAAAACAATCATCAATGGTTGCCAAAACCGTTAGGTGGAAGATGGGTAGGAAACCTGATAGGACATGACAGCCCCAGAGCCCACCGATCAATCTTCAGAGCATCGACAGTGGAAAAACCAAACATATTCCTCCCAAAGTGATGCCAAAGGAAGTATACAGCATCGCTGATGCATTATTCTTGGGGAAGAAAATCTGAACCAGAATCAAATCAAGCTTCTAGTTCTGACTAGACACCATGGGGATGTTACCAGTCAGATCCTGAATGAAGGAAATTCTACAGGATATGTGATCCAGTTCCTTCCTCAGATAAATGGCAAGAGGAAAAACTGAAAACAGGGGTAAATGTTAGAGTAAGAGACATCAGCTACATACAGTGTTGGATCCTGATTTAAACAACCAGTAAAAATATTTTTTTGTGAAGAAAACGGAATACAGACAAGATTATTGGATGACAATCAAGGAAATCTTATTAATTTTATTGAATGACAATGTTATCATGGTTTTGTTAAAATTCAAAAGATCTTATATCAGAGATATGTTTTTAAGTATTTACAAGTGAAATGATATAATGCCTGAGATTTGCTTTAGAATACTCCAGTAAAAGAAAATTTTAAAGAAGAAGGGGGTATATACAACAAGAAGGATGGAATACTGATCGTTGTTGAAACTGGGTGATGGGTACATAGAGTTTCACTATTCTTTTCTCTTTTTTTTTTTTTTAAGATTTTACTTATTTATTTGAGAGAGAGAGCAGGGATTGGGGCAGAGGGAGAGGGAGAGAAGCAGGCTCCCCGCTGAACGCAGAGCCCAACACGGGGCTCAATCCCACCACCATGAGATCACGACCTAAGCCAAAATCAAGAGTTGGATGCTTAACCGACTGAGCCACCCAGACACCCCCCATTCTCTGTTTTGATGTATGTTTTAACATAAAAATTTATGAAAATAAATATGAATAATATTGGCATCATTCATTATTCTATGATAAAAAGTGAACATGCCAGGAACCTCAAGTTATGGTGAACACTCAAGTAGGGAATGGATATTGTGAGTTTATGTTTCTAGTCAGTGTCCTGGATAACGGAGTCTTGGAGAAGCTGGTATTTAGACTTCTAAACATTTCATCTCAGATACATGTGTGTGTGCACATATATGTGTGTACATGGATATGTGTGCATTCACATACACGTCTGACCTCATGGGTGTGGAACCGGTGCAGTTGCACAAAGTGCCATGTTCAAGAAGTACCCCATGCTTAATTTTTGAACAAAGGCCTCGTGTTTTCATTTCACTGGGTCCCACAAATTATGTAGCTGCCCATACACACACACACACACACACACACACACACACACACACACACGTATATGTATAAAAGCTAAATCACGTATGTGCATTAATAACTTCTATATCCTCCATCTAGATGTATCAGTTGTTCAGTTGTTAACATTTTGCCCCATTTTCTCTCTCCATGTACATAATTGATTTTTGCTGAACATTTGGAAGTTGCCAATATTGGGGCGCCAGGGTGGCTTAGTCGGTTAAATGTCTACCTTCGGCTCAGGTCATGATTTCAGGGTCCTGGGATCGAGCCCTACTTCAGGCTCCCCGCTGAGCTTCTCCTTCTTCCTCTCCACCACCACTACCCCCCACCCTGCTCCTGCTCTCTCTCTCAAATAAATAAATAAAAAATCTTTAAAAAAAAAGAAAGTTGCCAATATCATGTCACTTCACCCCTAAATACTGCCTCATGCATTGCCTAAGAATAAGACATTTTCCTGCATGACTACAATATTATCACACCTACAAAAATTAACAATGATCTCTAACGCCATCTAATATGCAGTCCATATCCAAATGTTCTTAATTGTCTCCAAAACATCTTTTACAGCTATTTGCTGGGGTTTTTTTCTTTTTTCTTTTTAACATCCAGGGTACAATCAAGATTCAAACATTGTATTTGGTCATTATATCTCTCTAGTCTCTATTTAGAATGCTTCCTCTACTTTTTATTTTATGATATTGGCTTTTTTGAAAAGCCCAAGGTAATTATCTTATAGAATGACTTCATTCAGGGTTTGTCTAATAATTTCTTCATGACTGAATTTCAGTTAAATGCTTTGGGCAAGAAAACTAAATAGGTGATAGTGTGATAGAGAATTCTTACATCAATCCACATCAGGAGAAGCATAATATTAGTTTGTCCCACCTTCAGTGATGCTAGATTTAATCATATGGTTATGGAGGACACAATGGGATCTTTCCATTGTAAAGGTGCATTTCCCTTCTCCCCCTTGTAACTGATATATCATCTGTGGGATTATATTTAAGTCCTGTGAAGATCTTGTTCCTCAATATCTTTTCAACCAATAGTTTTAGCATTCATTGATAAACCCTGCCTTGGTCACATACTGCATTGGGAGTTGAAAACCGTATTAGCTGCTTTTAGTAACTTTTTAGAAATAGCCCTAAGCCTTTATAAAAGCATTTTCTCTGGAATTTTCTGCTTAGCCTAAATTTGGCTCATTTTAAAAATTGTAAAATTATATGACAAATTTAGAATGGTAATTCATTGCTCTCAAGTTTAAATCAACCCTCGAGCTCTTCCAAGATGCCGCCCAAATTATCTTCTGGTACTCCCTCCAGGGATTCAGGAAGACAAACGAGTATAACTCAGTGTTTCTCAGGTGTATCTCTTCCAGAACTCAAGCCACGCCTCTTGCCCAGACTACTGCCCATACTGTTCGTCTCTACTCAGCTATATCCCTCCCCTACTTGAAGTCTCACTGGAATACCACATCTAAGCCCTGAGCCATGATACCTCAATAGAAAGGGTTCTTGAGAAACGTGAACCCCTCCAGATTGACTGCTTTCTGTGCTTACCTCCTGCCTTCCGGCACAGTTATCTCTTTAAAGTGTGTGTTCTAATAGATACAAGATGTATTTAAGATAAAAAAGAATAACTAGGCAGTAAGCAGTAGTAAACTCAACAGCCAGTTTAAGAAAAAAAGGTGAACTGTTACCTTTGCAGTTCACCCCCTGGGTCACACCACTTCTGTCCCTCCTCAGAGAACCACTATGGGATTTAATATTTCTTTATTCCTTTCTTTCCTTTTATTGTTTGACCACATTTGTTTGCATTTCTAAACAAAATTCTTTCGTTTAGCATTCTCTCTGGAACTTTATGTAAAGAGAACCATTCTGTCTATATTTTCTGTAACCAGCTATGTTCCCTTAACATTATGTTCCTACCAGATGTATCATGTTACTGCATTTAGCATGTCATTCATTCATTTTCACTGCTATGCAGTATTACAATGTATGAAAAAGAAACTATTTATCCATTCTTCTTGTGACGGACATTGTTTTTTGTTCTTTTGGCTACTGTAAACAGAGTTTCTACGAACATTCTTGTAGGCATGCAAGTGGGAATGGAACTGATGGCTTTGAGGGTATATACACCTTCAACTTAACCAGATCAGACCAAATTGTTTTCCAAAATGATTTTATATCACTTATCTTTTTAGGGATACCATATTTCTCTAACAAGCTGGTTAACTATTTAAGACAAGGAAAGATCTTACATTTTTTGGCCTAGAAAGAGTGAACACTTGATAAATAGTATTAGTTGATTGATTCACTAATTGATATAAAAAATTTGAGAGATTCCCCCCGCAATGTTTATAATAAGGAGATGAGCCAGGAAAATTAGGCAAATGTATGAATGTTTCTGAAGTTAAAAAAAAAAAAAAGATTCAAACCTTCCTAAAATGTAGTGAAAAATTAAGGGAAAAATTAAAATAGAAGGTAAATACCATCAGCAGTCCCTAGAAGATTTTAGACAGTTACAGAAAAATTGAATATCCAAAGTAGGATACTTTTTTAGCTAAAGGGCTCTACCACGTGCTTCGTTCCTTTTTCACTGCAACCTTCTTCCACTCCTTCAAAGTCTCCAGTATTTCAGATGCATTAGGTCGCTTCGTGGGATCATGTGACAATAATTTCTGCAGAAGAGATTTCTGTAATGATAATGAGTCAATACTAAGAAATAGAACATTGAAATAAATGAAATTCTGATTATTTTCAAGTGCTTACTTCTCTGGCATCAAACATATCTGGGAACTTGTCAGCCTTTAGGTCTTTAAAAATCTGAAAATAAAGCATATATATATATATATAATCACTAGGAAATTATTCACTTGGGAGGAAAACCAAACTTGTTTCTTAGCCAAGAAGCACACAGGATTCCCCTTCCCCACCTTGCCCCATCCTTAACATCATGATATGCTGAAGTGTTAAGAGCATCATATGCATTATCTCCCTTCATCCTTTTTGGAATCTTATGTGATAGGTATTTTCATTACCCCATTGTATAGAGAAGGCTGTTGGCTCCAGGCAAGTTCCCTTTATTGAGCTTCAGACCAAGCTGTCCTGTTGCCTAATGTCTTTAGCGGCAACCCACTGCCTCCATAAGAAAGTCCATCATCTTGCCTTCATCTAGCCCCAACATGTCTTTCCAGTGCCATCAACCATCGCTTCCTTGTCACATATACTCCAATAAAAATGTCACTGCCTGCTATTCCCACACTCTGCACATTGCTGTCTGAAGGCTGGATCTGCCTTCTTTCTATTTTGGACCATTAGAAGCAAACCAATCCTTCAAAGCTCAGCTTAAATACCCCCATGAAACCGAAATCCCTCTAGCTAGCAAGATCTCTGTCCTAGTCATTTCCACAAAACTTCATGTCTTCTCCCAAAACATGTATGGCATTCTCTTATTTTCCTTTCTAGAATATAAGCTCCTTGAGAACAAGGCTTATTCATTTTTATAACCCTGTAGCACTTAGCACAGTGTCTTATGCAAAGCAGGCAATCCATAAAAGTTTACTGACTGACTCAAATAAGAAACAGCTGTAGTTTTATGAGCTGTACATACCTCTCAAAGAAGACCAAAGGTTTTGGTCTTAAACAAAAAGCTTTGGTTGCCCAAACATGGAAAAGATAAAATCTGTATTTCCTTTTCAGTCAACACGAATATATTCAAGAGATTATTTACCTGTATTGTTTCTGAAACAGTGGGACATATGTAAAGAAGTTCTGCGAGAATTAGCCCCAAAGCAAAGATATCCACTTCTTTTCCATATTCTTCTGAAGAAATCTAAGGAGACCAAGATATGTTTACATTCGTTACTCACCCAATATAAATATCCATGTTCTTCTGAAGCCAAAAAAAGTTATTTGACCAAATATCTTCTACCATGTTACAAGACATGTTTGTTAGCAACATCTGTGGAGTCTGACTGCCCTGGTTCCAATCTGTCACTAAATAGCTGCATCACCCATGTAAATGAACCATCAAGGGTAGAATAATCTCAACCATAAAACGGGGATAACGAAAGTTCCAACCTCAGAGTTTGACTGTGGTGTTAAGTAAGATGCAGCAGGTAAAATAGCTAAAATATTTCTCACAAGTGACTTGCATGCAAATGTTCATAGAAGATGTATTTCTAATATTCTGACTGGAAGCAATCTGAATGTCCATCCGCAAGAGAATGAATAAGCACACTGTGGCCTATTCAGGCAATAGAATAGTACTCGGTAACGAAAAGGAATAATCTGTTGGCATAAGCAATAACTAGAAGTTCTCCAATAGACATTACTTCGAGGGAAATAATCAAATACAAGAAAGTACATAAAGTATGATTCCATTCATATGAAGCTCAAGACAGGGAAATCTAATCTGTGGTGATAGAAATCGGAGCACTGATTGCCTCTGGGAAGGAGGGATGGACTGGAAAGGGCCTGAGGGAATTCTCACAGGTGAGGATAATGTTCTACATTTTCATAAGCTTATGGGTTTCACAGGAATATGCCTTTGTCAAAAAAATGTACATTTAAGATATGTACATTTTATGGTGTATAAATCATCCCCTAATAAAATGATTTTTAATTTAAAAACCACTAAGAAAATGAAAAGCACAATGATGAATGAATTTTTAAAAAATATTTTTAGGGTGGCAATACAGGGTGCAGGAGATATTTAATAAAGTGGGAGTTAAAGGGGGGCCATTAGCTACCTATTGTCTCCCACTTTCACATTCCACAATAAACTTAAATTATGTCTTTGTGCCACACGGTCCCCAAAGGGAACAGGTGGATTTCCTCTCCATTCTAGACTCTCAAACATCAAAAAGATGAAAAATAGACAATAAACTGCCAACCAAAAAATATAAGCTACTAGAATAGTGAATCTATATATAAGACAAACATTCACAATCAATAGCTGTACAACCAGGTTCATAACAGCAATTTTCACAAGAGCCAAAAGGTAGAGCAACCCACGAATCCACTGATGGATGAATAGATGTGGTCTATCCATACAATGGAATATTGTTAAGCCTTAAAAAGGAAGGACATTCTGACATATGCTACAGCATGGGTGATATTGAGGATATTATGCTGGGTGAAAAAAGCTAGTCACAAAAAGACAAATACTGTATGATTCTACTCACACAAGATATCTAGAGTGGACAAATTCATAGAGACAGAAAGTAGGATGGTGGTTGCCAGGGCTGGGGGAGAGGGGAACGCAGAGCTATTCGATGGGTGCAGAGTTTCAGTTTTGCAAGATGAAAAGCGTTCTAGAGACGGATGGTGGAGATGATTGCACAACAACGTAAAAGTACGTGATGCCACTCAACTGTGCACTTAAAAATGGCTAACACGGGAAATTATATGTTATGTGTATTTTACCACAATTAAAAATAAATATGTTTTAAAATCAATAGACTTATTAATAACCAATTAGATACAAGGAGTCCCATTTTAACAGCAAAACACTATACATATTGAGGGAAATGCTTTAAAAATAGAAGTGGTCAAAAAAAAAATATAAGTGGTCTTCATGAAGAAAAAAATATTTTAAAACTTCATTGAAGAATATAAAAATGGCCGTAAGGTAGGTTTATCATTGCCCCCGGCTGTGCTCTGGCCTCCCAGTAAGAGGACGACACCTGCCATCTCCACCCCTTGGGTTGGGCCATGCACTTCACGCAGGGCCATGATGGGTAGTGATGTGTGCCACTCCTGGGCAGAGCCCACACAAGTCATCACAAGGTTCTACCACCGCTGCCGGCTGTGAGGACAGCAATGACCCAGACAGGGTGCTTCCTTCAGTCTGGGTTCTGGAATGAAGGAGACAACATGGAACAAAACCACAGCCAGATCGCAGCCAACACATCACGTGGGCGAGAAATAAATCTTTGGTGTTTTGTATGCCACAAAGAGATTAGGAGTCACCGGTTACCATAAGACTGCCTGGCCAAGGCTGACTTGAGAGAGGACTTGAATAAGTGGGAGAAACCTGTCAATTTCCTGGAGCAGAAGTCTCAGATATATAAAAATGTCAATTCTCCTCAGTTGAATCCTTAAATTTAATGCAGTTGCTGTCAAAAATCTCAACACCAGTGATGGACCATGACAGGCTGATTCTATGGTTTATTCCAAATGGAATAGTGAATGTGAACACTAAGAACATTTTTAAAATGAAGAATGATGTGGGAGGTCCTGCTGTCCAAATACTAAAACCGATATTATAATGCTATAATAACTGAGACAGTATGATATTAAAGAGAAAAAGATAAAAATAAGTCATTTGGACAGAAGAGCATCCAAAAACAGATCCATGAGTGTGTGGGAATTTCATGTATGATAAAATAGCATTTCTTTTAGGTTTTTATTTAAATTCCAGTTAGTTAACATACAGTGTAATATTAGCTTCAGGTGTACAATATAGTAACTCAACTCTTCCATGCATCACCCAGGGCTCATCACAAGTACACTCCTTGATCCCCATCACCTATTTCACCCATCCCCCCCACCAACCTCCCCTCTGGTGACCATCAGTTTGTTCTCTATAGTTAAGAGTCTGTTTCTTGGTTTGCCTCTCTGTTTTTTTCCCCTTTGTTCATTTGTTTTGCTTCTTAAATTCCACATATGAGTGAAATCACATGATATTTGTCTTTCTCTGACTGACTTATTCCACTTAGCATAATTCTCTCTAGCTCTATCCACATCATTGCAAATAGCAAGATTTCATTCTTTTTTATGGCTGAATAATATTCGTGTGTGTGTGTGTGTGTGTGTGTGTGTGTCTCCCACATCTTCTTTATCCACTCATCAGTCGATGGACACTTGGGCTGTTACCATAATTTGTAAGATAATGCTGCTATAAACATCGGGATGCATGTATCCCTTTGAATTAGTAGTTTTGTATTCTTTGGGTAAATACCTAGCGGTGTGATTGCTGGATTACAGGGTAGTTCTATTTTTAACTTTTTGAGAAACTCCTATAGTGTTTTCCAGAGTTTACATTCCCACCAACAGTGCAAGAGGGTTCCCCTTTCTCCACATCCTCACCAACATTTGTTGTTTCTTGTGTTGATTTTAGCTATTCTGACAGGTGTGAGGTGAGATCTCACTGTAGTTTTGATTTGCATTTCCCTGATGATAAGTGATGTTGAGCATCTTTTCATGTCTCTGTTGGTCATCTGTATGTCTTCTTTGGAAAAATATCTATTCATATCTCCCGCCCATTTTTAAATTGGATTATTTGTTTTTTGGGTGTTGAGTGTTATAAATTCTTTATATATTTTGGATACTAACCCTTTATGGGACATGTCATTTGCAAATATCTTCTCCCATTCCGTAGGCTGCCTTTTAGTTTTGTTGATTGTTTCCTTCACTGTGCAGAAGCTTTTTTTTTATTTTGATGTAGTCCCAAGAGTTTATTTTTGTTTTTGTTTCCCTTGCCTCAGGAGACACATCTAGATTGCTATGGCTGATGTCAAAGAGATTGCTGCCTATGTTCTCTTTTACGATTTTTATAGGTTCAAGTCTCACATTTAGGCCTTTAATCCATTTTGAATTTATTTTTGTGTATGGTGTAAGGAAGTGGTCCAGTTTCATTCTTTTGCATGTGGCTGTCCAATTTTTCCAATACCATTTGTTGAAGAGACTGTCTTTTCCCCATTGGATATTCTTTCTTGCTTTGTCAAAGATTAATTGACCATATAATTGTGGGTTCATATCTGGGTTTTCTATTCTGTTCCATTGATCTACATGTCTATTTTTGTGCTACCACCATACTGTTTTGATTACAAATACCATTTTTATTATGGTAAAATATACATAAAATTTATCATTTTAACCGTTTTATGTGTGCAATTCAGTGGCATTAAGTACCTTCGCAATGTCACACAACCATTACCGGTATCTATTTCCAAAATTTTTTCATCATCCCAAACAGAACTGCACCATTAAACAATTTCCCATTCTTCCTCCCTCAGGCCCTAGTAACTTCTGTTCTACTTTTTGTTTCTATGAATTTTCCTTAAAATAAAAGCTTACATCATGAACTATCTGATACATGGTGATGGGCAACTGCATATCCACATGAGGAAGATCAAGGTATATCCCTTCCTCAGATGTATACAAAAACTAATTCAAGTTAAGCTCAACTAAAGTAAAAACACAAAATATTTTTGTAATGTTGTGGGAGAAATGGCCTCCAAAATAAAAATGAGAAACCCAGCAGCCATAAAGAAAATACTGATAAACATGACAACTTAAAATTTAAGCTTCCATGATATATCATAAACAAAGAAATAAGGAACAATCAAGGAGAACAAATCTGCAATATGGTTAACAGATACAGAATCAGTAACTGAAATATATAAATATTCCCTACAAATAAATTAGGAACAGATAACCTAATTAAGAAAAATGAGGAAAGGACACAGAGAATCTGCAGAAAAATCGTTAAGTAAATACATGTAAAGATGGTCTACCTTACTAAAAATCTGAAAAATGCAAATTGAACCAGCAAGATACTCCTCATTCATCGCAGTGGCCCAAACTGCAGTCTGCTAGCACCCTAGTCTGATTGGGAATGGGAAGGAGAAGGCAGCATTCTCCAACACTTTGGGAGGAAGGCATAGTAGAATCACTTTTTTGGGGATGACAACGTCACAGTATTGGCCAAGTTTGAAATGCACTTGTCATTCTATTCAATAATTTCACTTGAAGGAACCTATCATAGATGATCATGGAAATACTTGTTTTTAGAGTCAAAGATAAGGGGGGAAACGTAAAAACTTGCTAACAGCCTAAATAAATACCCATCAATAAGAAACAGTTACATAAATGATGGTATAGGTCAGCATACAATACAGTTGCTAAAATGGATGTGTCAGATCCACAGGTGCTGATATAGAAAGATTAGGATACATTGTTGAGTGAAAAAAATTAAGTCGCAAAATAACATTACAGTAACTTTGTAAAAGCATGTCCTTATATCTTTATGAAGTCTCTATATACATATATATTTGTGTTTATATATGTTTATATATATATATATATATAAACAGAAAATTATCTAAAAGGATAAACAATAGACTCCCTGAGAAGAGAGAGTCCATTTAGATATTCCCCTTTTGTTCTATATGCTTCTGTGTTGTTTTAATTTTATAAGAGGTGTCTATTATCTCTATAATTAGAAATACAAAAGAAGTGGAAAATACATAGAAAGGAAAGGGACCTCACCTGCTCTGGGCTCATGTATCGAAGAGTTCCTTTATTACTTGTCCGATTTGCATACTCTTTCAAGGATGTCACAAGTCCAAAGTCTCCAATCTTTATGTGTTTTGTATTTACTAAAAATATGTTACCTGGCTACAGAAAAAAAAAAATCCAATATTTATAAGTACCAATTCAACAGACTGTTATCACATATCCAAATCATATTTAACAAGGGCTATTTTTATATTTCCTTATAAGGCATCTACCCTTACATGGGTAGCCCAAAACAGGATACTTAGTCACAGATCTTTAAAGTACCAGCTGAGGAAGTAAGGACTTCTCTGTCAGCAGAGAAGGCTTCGGGCATAACTGCCTTCAAATATCTGAAGATATGCTTAGTGGAAGGTGGATTCACTCTGCACAGTACTAGAGGATAGAAACAACCAAACGCTTGCTTTAATATATCCTAATATACTAATAGTGTGGTCCAAAGAATGGGAATTTGAGAGTTCCCATCTCAGGCGGGGCTGGACACCGACTTGGTAGAAATGTTGCAAATATGAATCCAGGATCTGTTGGGGGTGGAAGTAGAAGCCCTTCAGATCTCTAAGTTTGAGAGTCTCAGAATGAGTCTCTTCTCAATAAAGCTGTTAAGATATCATGTGAAGAATTTCTCCTGGGGATTTCCTTGATGTCAATTTCTCCAGACCCCTGACAACTTCTTAACAAACACACCCCCTCTGTCCTTGAAGGCAGGCCACATCAACTGGAAGCTGATAACTAGCACTTAAGTATTTCTGTTCATGTACGTTAATTCTCTAAGCATATCGAAAAAGCGGCGGGGGGGGGGGGGAATGGGGAGTGTTGTTCATTCTATTCCACCATTTTGTAGGTGGTATTGACGAACATTCTAAAGACCATGAAAACAGGAAGGTTGTTGATAAGGAGATTAATATCTTGCCAATCTTGGGGCATCTGGCTGGCTCAATTGGTGGAGCATGAGACCCTTGATCTCAGGGTGGTGAGTTCGAGCCCCACATTGGGTGTAGACATTGCTCAGAAATAAAATATTTAAAAAAACATATTCTGTCATTCTTGAAAAGGCAACTTTGAATATGATGTTGGGCTTGATGTACACATGCAGACTCTGGGAGGTAAGTAATACTCACGAGAGGGCCTAGCAAAGGAGCTGACAGGGAAGAGACCATAAAGCCAAGAAGGGTGAAAGAGGAGCTTCCAAGAAGCCAGCCTAAAAAGGCTCGTGCAGAAATTAGCAGTTAGATTGGCACCATTCACAGTTAGATTGGAATCTACTGCTGATAATGAAGACGGAAACCTGCAGATGCGTGTGGGGTGGGTGTAGAGAGAAAAACCTCCCAAGGCAGTATTCAGGTTACCATGTAGGAAGACGCTGGGTTTGCAAGTGCAACGGCTCCTCCCGCAGAGGTCTATAACTTGACTCTGAGCAACCCTGAGGTTGCATTTACAATGCTTCTAAATATATAAGCTGGATGAGACTGTCTAGTAAAAATAGCAGATCATTTGTTAATAGTTCATTAAAAAGAAAAAATACGGGCGCCTGGGTGGCTCGGTTAGTTAAGCGTCTGCCTTCGGCTCAGGTCACGATCCCAGGGACCTGGGATCGAGCCCCGCATCCGCAGGGAGCCTGCTTTTCCCTCTCCTCCCTGCTGGTGCTCCCTCTCGCTCTCTCTCTCAAATAAATAAATAAAATACAATCTTAAAAAAAAAAAAAGAAAAACAATAAGGTCACATTTTGTCTAATCAGTTATGGTATAATAAGGCCAAAAAAAAAAAAAAAAGTGCAAACTTTATACAGCGGGTACAGGAAGAAAGGACTGAATCCGCAGACCGAGGCTGACCAAAGAGCCTGGGCCGACAGAGGGAAAGAACCTCCAAAGCTTTTACTCTAGAAACCTCTATGTCCCTCACCAGTATCTTCGTCTAGTTTTTTTTCCTCTCCATTTTGCTGTAATATCTTTTTTTATTACTAACATATAATTAACATATAAGTTTCAGATGTATGATGTAATGATTTGATGGTCTAATTCTGCAGATTCTGACAGAAAGTGGTAAATGCTGGTAGACTTTATACAGTAGGGACTTCTGGGGTAAAGACCATTCTCTGGCAAAAAGCACCTACAGCTGGTATCGTGTGAAGCATCACAGAAAAAGGTGCACGCCTTCGCTGGCATCTTCTTTAGGCTGGGAGAAAGCAGCAACTCTAGCAGTAAAGCTAGAAAAGTTAGGAGAGGCACGAAGGCTCAGGAGTATTAAAGTCTGACCTTTGAGCAACTGCGGCCATGGAGCGAACACTGTCTGCAAACACAGCCAAGAGAAGAACCCCCCGTAACCCAGGGCACAGGCAGCGTGGGAGACAGAGGTGCTAGGGAAAAGAACGGCCAGGTAGCACCTGTCAGTTTCATGAATTCATCCAGAGGGGGGCCTGGGAGTTAATACCCAAACGTCTGCATTTATTTGCAGATTACTTTATAAGTAATTGTGCTTAAATTTTTTATTTAACTATATATATGATTTATTCCAAAGTGAAGGTATAGCCATTCTAAATCTATTCTTTTGAGCATAGTTCTTATAACATTCCAACTTTAAAATGCACCTTTAAGATATCGTTAAAGAAAGATGGAACCAGGGGCACCTGGGTGGCTCAGTCCGTTAAGCTCAGGTCATGATCCCGGCATCCTGGAATCGATTCCCACATTGGGCTCCCTGCTTGGCGGGGAGTCTGCTTCTCCCTCTCTCTCCCTCTCTCTCTCTGTCCCTGCCCCCCCCACCTCATGTTCTCTCTCTCTCAAATAAATAAAATCTTAAAAAGAAAAGAAAAGAAAGAAAGAAAGAAAGAACCAGGTGGATTCCAACACAAAGGCCTCAAGCCTCCAGCTCCCGGGGGCAGACCAAAGACACACTATCTTTTATAGGCCAGTTATTCCTATCTAGACCCAACAACTCTATACACAAGTGCTTCTTTTTCTCAAGAAACTCTTTCACTTCATTCCTCATTCCTGGCTATTGTAGATGGGCAGGATAAGCAGACAGCCAAGATCCATATAGATTAGTTGCTTCTGCCAGATCCAGAGTGATCAGGAAAGACTATGTAAAGAAATTGAGACCAAAGAAGACAAGCAGAAGAGTGTGCCGTGCAAGAAGAACATGAACAGTGTTAGGATTCCGCATGGCTAGTTTGTGATGGGAGTAGACAGATTATAGGGAAGAGAGACTGGGGGACACCATGAAAAATTCTTCTGTCCCTTCTTTCATTTTGATGAGAAGGTAAAATGGGAAAACAGCTCATCTGGACCATGAAAGAAGCTAGGAAGCCAGCAGAAAATAAAAATACAAAGCTATGTGTTCCAAGTTTTGGATCAGTACAATTTTCCAATCATGGGGTAGAAATGTCTAACCAGATGCCAAGAAAATTCTAGACTCTGGATCTAGTAGCTGTGACTGCCCTCAAGAGTAATGACTTAAGAAATTAGGAGAACCATGTTCCCAAAGCCAGTCACGAGAGTCCCTTCTGCTTCTCAAACAAGCCTGAGTAGCGGCAGAAGCAGGGACAGAGCGGCCCGTTGGCTGTGCTAACCATGGTAATGATCTGCACAGAAATGTTCAGCTTACGAAAGCTTTTGGTGTTTGCAACTGGAGTATGACAAGCAGCCAGATAACACCAGAAGGGAATGAGCTCCTGCCTACAGGGCTCCTTCCGATTATCTAGGTACATTCATTTATCCTGGAGATCTTCTGAGTGGTGCTATGGAATGGTATTTGGGGCAAGTTCTAGATCCATTCTAACTTTAAAGGATCAGAGATATTATTTCCTCAGGACTGTCAATCAATTCTAAAACTAGAGAAGATAGATTTAAAATTACTAAATCACATCAAATCTGAAGAGTACATTTTCCATTTACCTTAAGGTCTCTGTGAATTAGCTGTTCACCATGTATATACTCCACACCTGCTGCTATTTGTTCATATAATTCCAGAGACAAAGGTTTGTCTGGCTTCTTGCCTCTTCTGTTGTCAATCCATGCCTCCAATGTCCCTTTATCACAGAATTCCATTTGGATGAGAAGGCACTTAATCTTTTGTCTGGATATAAAATGTGCAGTACGTTACACGTAGCAATAAAAATAAATTCATAAAAAATAACCTTTCTTTTTAAAATTACACTGTATCTCCTTAAGAACCCCAAAACATGTCTCAAAACAAAAATCTAATAAACTTGAATCAAAATACATCATTTTTTATTTAAATCATAAGTTCCTAAATGTCCAGAGCGCTATTTGTTAACTATTTTATAAAGTTTGAGCCTGCCCATTCTTTAATGGTAAAGGATCCTTGATCCCCTTTGCTAATAGGAATAGGAACATTAATACAATGGCATTAAAGAGAACCAAAGCTCATTACTACATAAAATAATTCTGGAACGTTTTAATTTACTATCGACCTACTGAACATCTGTTTTGTGGAAAGCACAGAACAGGCACCTAGAGATGAAAAAATGAGTTAGATACCGTCCTTGCTGTCATGGGAGTTATGGTTTAATAAGAAAGAAATACGGGCAAAACAAATCAAAAACAACAGTGTAAGGATAGGTTCTCAAAGAGAAGTGCCAATAAATTGCTAAGAGATACCTGTGAGGACTGATTTTGCTAACCATGCTTTTATGTTGCTTTCTCAACTAGGTTGGCCTCAATATTAATTTATATTCTTTGAACTTATGTTGGCTAGAAAATAGGAAGAGAAAGCCAAGAATCTGTGGAAAGCTAAAGTCCTGCCTGTATGCTGATGGTCAGCAACCCCTGAAACCAATGATAAAGCTCTCAATTACATGGGGCACAGCCAGGGCTGGAGTCGGGAGTTGATGAATGAACAGGCCTCAGTGTCCTCGGGATTTCCGTGAGGACGGTCCCCCCAAGAAACACTGGCTGACTTTCAGAGGGAGATGTCAGGTCTTGAGAGCCCTCCAGTCCTTTGTCAGGGGCTTGAGACAAAACATGAGTGATACCAGGTGGGGTACCTGCATCTCAGCTCATAGTCTTAAAATTATTTTCCCTGCCCACCACGCCACCGTAAGTGGTGTGGCTGTATTCAAGAGAGACTCCTCGGGGCGCCTGGCTGGCTCAGTCGGTAGAGCAGGTGACTCCTGATCTGAGGGTCGTGAGTTCAAGCCCCATGCTGGGCATGGAGTCTACTTTAAAAAAAAAAAAAAAAAAAAATTTAAATTTTAAAAAGAGGGGCGCCTGGGTGGTTCAGTCGGTTAAGTGTCTGCCTTCGGCTCAGGTCATGATCCCAGGGTCCTGGGATCGAGCCCCGCATCGGGCTCCCTGCTCAGCGGGAAGCCTGCTTCTCCCTCTCCCACTCCCCCTGCTTGTGTTCGCTCTCTCACTGTGTCTCTGTAAAATAAATAAATAAAATTAAAAAAAAAAAAAGAGAGAGAGAGAGAGAGACCCTCTTGACTGCACCCCACCAACCAAGGGCCTCTGAGAAGGCCAGAAAAGTGCTGGCAGCTGAGGAGGGGCTTCCAGCTGTCGTGTGTGTAACATGTTCAAACTTTCTCCACAAAGCTGCATTTACAGCCTGGTCTGAGGTTGGGGCATGTGAGTAAGCCTACACATTGACTGAGATTCTGAAAATAGCTGAGGACAATAAAAAAAAAATTTTTTTTAAGCAAGTTTGGAGCAAGGAATAGGAGCCACAAAAAGATTATTCATTATTTCCTTACCTGGTGAATAGAGACATAACAGTGTCTCAAACAGTGTGGTTGTGATATTGCTAATTAACGGCCTTATCCGGTGGCCCACACATAGTAAATGACAGTTTCCTCCATCCTATTAGGGCTATGAGAATTCTTTTTAGTTACCTTGAAGGATTTACGCTGTCCTCAGGATGGTAATCTTCCCCAGCCCAGCAACAATAGTAGTGAACAATATTTGGGTGATCAAGTGCTGCCAAAGCTTTTACTTCACGCTCTACCTTCTTGCTTTAAAGAAACAGGGAACATAAAAGTGTCATTATACATCCCTGTAAAAACTACAGGTTGAGTAACAGAAGACAGCTATGTATGCTCCCTTAGTCAATGGTCACCATGGTTCCCACACTCTGAGTATTTAAAAGGAAGCCAGGAGCACTCAAAAGGAAAGACTGAACACACAGAAAAAAACATAGCTGTTCTCACACTCAATATAAGAAAAAAAGCGGTGACTTCATTAATTCCAAATATCAGAAAATTTAAAAGTCATTTGTGGTGGTCTCCAAAATGCCAGTCACGCAAATTTTGGTAGCTAATTCACACATTGTATTTTGTTTAGACTTGTGTTAAAATCACTTTGGGTTTCACAAGCAAACCCTGTTTGGGCAGCAAGGGTAATCCAGGCAACTTGAAGAACATAAATCAGAATTTTCAATGCATAGCAAAAATACACAAAGGAGATCATCTATGCAGAGAAAGTGAGACTACACAGCACATGTGGGAGCTTTACAGGGATGTGGAGTCAAGAGCAAAGATAATTCTATGCTATGTGGAATAAATAAATTTGAGATTTCAATGGTGAGAAGGGGTAAGCAAACATTTTATAATTCCATTTTTTAATTTGAAAAGTTCTGTATCTACATGACATAAAATTTATAAGAATAAAGGAAGAAAAAGTACTCATACATCAACAGTCCTAATATAATCAGTTATTTTGGATTGTTTCTTATCGTCTTTCTTCACACACATTTTTATATACTTGTAATTATAGTATATAATTTTTATCCTATTTTTCCACATAACAGGTTATCTTTACCATTTTCCTTGTTACACAACCTATATAACCATCATGTATAAACTTTCTCATGTAAGATTTCAAAAGTACAGAAAATTAGAACAAATAGTGTCATGACCGCTACCTAGCCATCATCCAGATGAAACAGTTATTAACTCCTGGCCAATCTTGTTTCATCTATGCTCTTATCCACTTCCTCATCTCCCCTGGATTAATCTGAAGCAAATTCCAGCATCATACCATTTCATGTGTAAGTATTTTCAGTATACAAGCCTCATTTTTTTAATGACTGCAAAATAGCCATTGAGCAGGGGAGAGAATAAAACATACTTAATCATTTCTTCATTGCTGGACATTTGGTTTGTTCTAATTTCTCACTGTTATAAATGACACTGTAATTGACATATTCTTATATAACTTTTTCCATCATTTGGATAATATTCTTAGAATAGGTTCCCAGACAGGAAACCCATGGGTCATGGTGTATAAATATTCCAAGTATATTCTTAACTGTGTTATACCAACTTATGAAGCCACTAAAAATGTCCAAGATACTGTGCCCTTATCATCATTAAGTATTACCGGTAAAAAAACAATGGAATTGAACAGAAGGAGTAATCCTTCATTCCTGTCAAGCAAAACGATGTGGAAAGAGGGGCGCCTGGGTGGCTCAGTCAGTTAAGCGTCTGACTCTTGGTTTCAGCTCAGGTCCTGGGATCCAGCCCTGTGTCAGGCTCCGTGCTCAGCATGGAGTCTGCGTGAGTTTCTCTGTCCTTCTCCCTCTGCCCCTCCCCCTGTGTGCTCTTTCTCTCTCTCTCTAAAATAAATAAATAAATCTTAAAAAAAACCCAAAACACATAATGGGGCACCTGGGTGGCTCAGTCGTTAAGCCTTCAGCTCAGGTCATGATCTCCCAGTCCTGGGATGGAGCCCCACATCGGGCTCCCGGCTCAGCAGGGAGTCGGCTTCTCCCTCTCCCTCTGCCTCTCCGTCTCCCTCTGCCTCTCCTTCTGATTGTGCTCTCTCTGTCTCTCTCTCTCTCAAAACGAATAAAGAAAACCTTAAACACACACACACACACACAAAACAATGTGGAAAGAGAAAGCCTTGTTTTGATGCTAGGTGGTTATGGAAGGATTTCAACTGCAAGGCATCTTCCATGGGACAGGAGGTAGGTTTGTTTGGCTGAGATGAGGAATGGCTAGGACTCCATGCCTGCTTCTCCTTTGCTCACAGCGTTTTCCTTAGCCCGTGTGCCTTCCCCATCTCCTTCCCTAGACCTTGAGGGATAGGTCTGTAAGTTACACATAGTACAACTGTCAGAAAACAACAAGCAAGACTGGTGAATTGGTGAGCATGTGATTTAATACCTCCTTACCATGTGCTCTCTTTTCTGAAGGAGTTCTGCTATCCAGTAAGTGGGGGGTGGGAGTCAGTAGGTGCAGATAATATATAAAACAACACGGGGAGCGATGGGTTATAGTGGGAACACAGTGGATTGGCATTCCAGAGAACAAGTTCTAAATCCCCACCTTGTGAATTCTACCTCTGAAACTAATAATACAATATGTTAAGTAACTGAATTTAAATAAAATAAAATTTAAACATAAATAAATCTCTACCTTGTTACCATAGTAGGTAGTGTCCAAAGATGGTCATCAATTCTTTTCCTCCTCATACATGCAACCACTCCTCAGATTAAGAGGTAGAGTCTATTTGCTCTCCCCTTGAGTCTGAGCTGGCCTTAGTGATTTTGTTTAACCAATATAATGTGGAACTTCCAAGACTAGGTCAAAAGTAGCTTTTGCTATTCCCTTTTGGGATGACTTGCTCTGGGGACAATAGCTCTTGGAACCCAGGCACTAAGTTGTGAGACGCCCAGGTGACATGAAGAAGCCAGGTGGAGGCGCTCTGATTAACAATCCCCGCTGAATTTCCAGCCCACAGCCAGCTTGACTGCTAGCCATGGGTGACAGCCATCCCTGGCCAAGCTTTCTGATGACTTCTTTTTTTAAAAAAGATTTTATTTATTTATTTGTGAAAGAGAGGCGGTGGTGGGGGAGAGAGAGAGAGAGAGAGCACAAGTGGGGGGGGGGTCAGAATGAGAGGGAGAAGCAGGCTCCCCGGTGAGAGGGAGCCCGATACGGGGCTCAATCCCAGGACTCGGGGATCATGACCTGAGCCAAAGGCAGATGCTTAACCCCCAAGCTTTCTGATGACTTCTGACTACAAAAGCATAACAGATCCCAGATGAGGATGGCCCAATGAACACAACCAATCACAGGACAGTGACAGATAATAGTACCTTGTTCTTTTTCAGCCACTGCATTTTGGAGTGGTGTATTATGCAATAATAGACAAATGGGATGGTTACCAACTAGGTTTTACCTTTGACAAATCAGTTCGCCTCTTTGGGTCTCAGTCTCCTAATCCGTAAAATAAAGGGAGGAGACCAGAAAATCTCAAAGGTCACTGTAAGCTAGATGATTCTATAACTTTAGTTGTCATCAAGACAGGATCAAAAGAATGGTCAATGGTCTATCCAATTTTTTTATTGAAATAACCACAATAAAGTGAAGTCATGTCAGAGGAAGCCAAGCTCCTGATGAGAGAGTGACATTTTTAAGGAAGACTAGAAAAAAGTAAATAATCTGCTAATGAAGAAGAGAGAGACATAAAAAAAGAATCGTGCACGTTCACACACCTTCTCATTCAAAGAAACAAACATGTACTACTTACTCTTTATCATATTTAACACGTTTAATAACATAAGTCTTCCTATCAATTTTGTGCTTTGCTTTGAAAACCTGACCGTATCCGCCTGAGCCAATCGGTGTTATTTCTGTAAAATCACGAGCAAACCTGAAAAGAGAAATGCCACTGTTATTCTGAGTTCAGTGGTCATAGCCCACCCCCGCCCCCCACCCAACACTTCCACTTCCCCTTAACATCACCGGCACAACGGACTGAATAACAAACACGGCTCTACCCTTCTATATAAGAAGAGTCCAGGGCGCCTGGGTGGCTCAGTCGGTTAAGCGACTGCCTTCGGCTCAGGTCATGATCCCAGGGTCCTGGGATCGAGTCCCGCATCGGGCTCCCTGCTCTGCGGGGAGCCTGCTTCTCCCTCTCCCACTCCCCCTGCTTGTGTTCCCTCTCTCGCTGTGTCTCTCTCTGTCAAATAAATAAATAAAATCTTTAAAAAAAAAAAAAAAAGAAGAGTCCACTCCACAGAAACTCTTGAATCACAGTCATAGTTTCTCTCGCTCCTGCTCCCATTGTAACAAATCACCCTAGTAATGACATTCAACTTCTGGCTGCACAAAAGCCATAATAAAGATGCTTACTTAAGGTGTAAAACTTCAGAAGGAAGCACCATATTCGGTTCCCCAGCTACCACCAAGCTGTCGTAAGAGAAATGAGCATGGTCTCTGAGCCCACCTACATGTGTAACTACCTGGTTTTCCCCTCTCTCTCCTGCCCCACATTCCATCATTAAACCCTGCCAGTTCTACTCCCCAAACATATCACTGGTGTGTGCCCACTTTTCCCCATCTCCAACATCTTCACACCAGTCCAAGCTCCCGTCAGCTACCACAGAACCATGCTAGCTCGGACACTCCACTTCCGAGTCTCCTTCCTTTGCTCCAATCCATGAACCACGCAGCAAGCAGGGGGAAAAACTCTGAGCCCATCTCTCTGTTGCCTAAACTCTCCAATAGGCTCCTTTTGCTTTCAGCAAACCCCAGAAAGTCCTTAGATAGCCTAAAAGGGGTCTCGTGCTTCCCTCCCCAGCTTGTCCCATGGCACCACGCCCTTGCTCACGCACTCCAAGCACACAGCGTCTGCCCCCTGAATGCTCGCATACTGTTCCTACCTTCACTTTCCCACATGCTCTGCTTTTACGAAGCCACAGACCCCACCTTCCTGTGCTAACTCACCCTCCAGGCGCCCCGACATGGCTGACCCCAGAGAAAGCCTTTGCCTCACCCCTCACACTAAACCCAACAGTCCTATTTCCATTTCTTACCAGGTCATTGCTTTCCCTTGAGACCTCTGACCATAGATTATAATTACAGATTTTTCACATAATTATCATCCCCACAAAGCTCTGTGAGGGCAGAAGCTGTTTCTGTTTGTTCCCACTATAAATCCAATGCCCAGCACAGTGCCAGGCATATATGAGGTTCTTATTAAATGTTTGTTGATTCTTTATCGTTTTTTTTTTTTTTTTACACTTGTATTCAATGTCCTCCTGTTGCAAAGAGGCTTCACATTTGTTTTAGATATTTTGTTCAAACCCAAACACATAGTCTACCACAAGAGGAACCTTTTTTTCAATGTGAAATCTGGAATGGAGCTGGAATATGGAAAACAGGTTCGAGTGGATCTATTTGGATTCCTTCAGGGGTCTTTAAAAAAAAATCACTGGTTTATAGAAATATTTACCTTCAATATTAAAAACTTCCATGGGTGTCAGAAAAACTCACATCAGTATCACACAGATCTACATTTACCACATTCCATCTGGATTCATCTAAACATTACCTCTCCAAGAGACGATGATTCTTTGGGGGTCTGACTGTACTAAAAAAAAATTAACTGTTCAGGGAGAAATAGAATTTAACCTGGCTGATGTACAACAGTCCCTTCAGAAGCTTTTGTCGAATGCGCAAACATATCTTTAAACAGATTCTTTTTTACAGGTTTCCCTCTTACCTGTCTTCCACAGTGTACTTGTCTTCTTTGGTCACAGGAGAGTTAAAGGTAGGTGCCAAACTTCTAAAATTTAAGAGAAGAATATAAAACTCAAATAAAACTCAAATAAAATAGAACTTTATGTCATGTGCTAGTTTTTTTATATTTTGAGTCAACTATTAGAATTACAAGGTAGAAAGTGATAACCTTTCTTTATAAAACAATATACTGACAGTTCTCCTCTATCCACTAATAATTTTTCATTCCTTTCCTGATTCCTTTTTTTTTTGCCTTAACACATTCACTGTTGGTGTTGCCACCAGCCTCTCCTTTGTTCCTTACAGACTCAAAACCAAAGGAAATAGATCTCCTTGCACCGTCATTCTGGTCTTTGTACTTTACTCCTGGCTGGTGGTGAACCATGTGCTATTGGAAGTTCAAACCCCACTAGTAACTAAACATATTCCAATTGCTATCTTCCCCCTAAGCCCTCAAGTCTTGAACTTCCTTAACCCCATCAGTGTCCATGATTCCTGTCTGTATCTCCTTCTCCTTTGCCTCTTCTTCACCCAGTTATTGGAACTCTATTCCCTCAAATCCTGTCCACTCTTCCCATACAGTTTGTCTTGCAAATTATCCTCATCCCTCGTCACTGCCGTGATAACCATGGCTGACAGCTGGATCATCTTACACACACACACCTCTCTTCTCTCCACTCAAACACCCACATCGGGAATCATCCTTCCCTGACACATCTCCTACTGTTCAGAATATATTGGTGGCTCATAATGGCTCCCACTGCCATCTTGCCCTCATTGATGACTTATGGTTATGTCCTTGTTTTTCTCTTCCGTTCGAGAAACCAATCCACCATCATTTATATAATATTGGATCTTTTTCTCTTCTTACCCAAGTCATTATGCCATCTCTACCCTACCTGCCTGTCTGCAAAATAATGCAGTTCTCTGGAAAGTGTCCCTCCAAGTTCACTTCTGTCAACCTCTTCCAAAATAATGCCCTTAACCAATGACCCTAGTGATCCCCACAGGCCCTTTCATCTATGGTGCAGTGTGTACATACATTCAAAGATTTCTCTACATATGTAAAATCATTTGTTTATAGATTTCAAACTTTTTGGGATCCTTAACCATGCTTTCTACCTCTGAAATTCCACTCAAAGAAGGGTATATAGTACTCTACAAATACTGAAGACTTAGTAAATAAGGTTAATAACCTAAGTCTGAAACAAAACTTCATTTCCAAATATGTGCACTGCATAATGATACCCACCTTTTCACCTTCTTTTCACTACTTCTGACATCGCTCTGTAACAAAAGAAAATGAAAAACAATTGTAGATGATTAAATCAATTACCTTGCTTTATCTTGTTCTTTTTCCTCCTGTACTTCTGGATGGTTCTGTGACATTTTTTTTTTGGTCCGTTAGATGAACAGCCTCATTAAGTTGTGTACTCCCATCAAGCCCTGCTTCTCAGTTTACTTGGCTAGATCAATGTTCTCATCTATTCTAGCAACCAGACAGATAAGGCAGGGAGGACAAAAAAGCAATCGGGGCAAGTTCAGCAGAAGCACTGGGTCTCAACAAGAAGGCGTGCATCACAGCTCTCCACAGTGCTAGAGACACAGATGGAGCTCAGGGATCCAGTCTAAAATAATTCCCCAAGTGTTTCTTATCTGGTAACCGGCTAAAAATGGCAATGCTAAAAAAAAAAAAGAAAAAGGAAAAATGGCAATACTAATAATTTCATTTTTAGCACAAATTAAATTTTAATATTTAGCAAAAAAAGAGGAATCTTCAATATATCTCAAAAATGAATTTCACATAGCTATTCTTTATTCATATTCACTTTTATTCTGGTAGGTTTTGTAGTATTACCAATTTGAATACGTTGACACCGAGCAGGGAGCATCAAACTAAGAGTTTTTGAGCTCATACCACTTCCCACTGTATGATGACTATAGTATATCAATTTAGCCATTCTGTCAAATGACAATGTTGCTTAAGTCTCCTCCTGCTACAAATGAGGTTGCAAGAACACACTTACATATGTTTCTCTGTACATACATAGGAGTGCTTCTCTAGTAGACATCCCCAGGAATGGAACTGCTTGAAGGCATGGCGTGCACACCCTCCGCTTTGCTACATATTGCCAAACTGTCTCCACAATGGTTGTACCAACTTATACTTCCACCCGCAGCATGTAGTAGTTATAATTGGAATACAGCTGTGCCGATGCTTAGTATTGCCGGACTCAAATTTTGCCATGGTGTTGGGTTTAAAAAAGGTACCTAACTGTTGTTTTGATTTGCATTTTCCCTACTACTATGCAGTAAAGCATCTTTTCATATTTTTGTTGCCCATTTGGGTATCTCTTCTCTGAATTGTCTGTTCAGATCTTCTGTACATTTTTCTGAGTTGCTTTTCTTTTTCTTATCGATTTGTTTACAGTTCATCATAAATAGGGCACTTACGTAACACTAATTGTCACCACAAAATTATCTGATTTTTAAGTTTAGTTCTGATTTTTTAAAACAGGAGCAGACTATATTAATGGACATTTTAAGTAGTGTCCAGCTGGTAGAAGATAAGCAAGATAACAGGAATATATGAAAACATGAAGGTGAGTAGGGAGAGGAAGATGGGAGTGAAGAGTAGAAGAATTTTGCAAGTGAGGAACAGGGGTTAATAAAGAAAGGAGAAAGCCAAAATGCTGCCACATATTAATATGAAATAAGAATGCATGAGATAAAAGTACAAAAATTATGGTTGAGTACTGAGGCAATTTTTAAATGAAGAAACACAATAGAGAAAAAGATCATCAGGAAGCTAGAGGCTAATACTATACCAGAGGAGATGAAGAATTGTTTATACTGTTGCTGTTACAATTTCCTTCTGGTGCATTTGGTGAGAAATCATTTTCAAGTGGTGATTTAGAAGCACTAGAAGAAAAGGGGATAATTATTAGTTTGTGAATTCTGCCTATTTTTTGTTGATCAGAATTTCTTTCTCTAAATTCTCCTTAAACATTAAACATTTTCATAAAAATGTGCTCTCAGGCAGCAATCTGAATTTGTTAAATTATCACAGTTGTTTGTCCACACTTACGATATGCTTTTCACCGAAGTGCTGTTTCCCGAGTTACTAGGTGAAGTAGTCCAAGAATCACTTGATAGTGAGTCATCTTTCTGAAGGAAAGAGTACCCCTTAGGAGTTTTAAGAGCAATTACATTACTTCTCCATACTGGCTCAGTCTCTGTGCTAACTACCACATTTATTTATGGATGCTTGAACTGGATTTAAAAACCAACCCTGGGGGCACCTGGGTGGCTCAGTTGGTTAAGTGTCTGCTTTCAGCTCAGGTCACGATTTCAAGGTCCTGGGATCGAGCCCCACCATCGGGCTCCCTCCTCAGTGGGGAGTCTGCTTCTTCCTCCCCCTCTCTTTCTGCCCCTCCCCCCAGCTCATACTCTCTCTCTCTCTCAAATAAATAAAATCTTAAAAAAAAAAAACCAATCCTGAGTTGTGAACAGAATTTTACTCTCTGGGGCCTCATGGCCCCATGGCTCTTGGCTCATTGGGGAAACACAGAATGGAGGAATCCTTTTGCTATGTGATTGGTTGTCTTGGCATCATCTAAACAGTCTTACCTCAAATCAACTTCAGAAAGAATCTTAAAATTTAAAAGTGAAATCCAAAGGCATTTCATACCATTAAGGTTTTCTCTGATTGTATCCGCTCATATGCAGATTTAGCAGCCATCTGTTTTGCCTCCTGTTTGGTAGCACCTCCACCAACACCATATTCTTTCTGCCCAATTTTGCATCTATAGTAAAATCTAGGAGAAATGATAGAGAGCATTTACCCAAATACTAAAAAAAACCCAGTAAATCTAACTTAGGATTTGGAAACAAACACAGATGAACAAAGACCTTAATATAACCCCAATTTAATGGGTACATTTAGTTTGTATCTTGTAGAATATAAATCTCTGATAAGATGACTGACCAATTTGCCAGAATAACCAGGAGAGCTTGATGTCATCAGCTTGCATTTGTGTTAGGCAAGGAACCTCGGACAATTATATGAGAACTCTACTGAATATGGAAAAGCAATGTGTATCAGGGAGTTACTATGCATTAATTCAAAATTATTCCAGTGTTATTTGCCATGGAGGCAAATACACCCAACCAGGGTTGAGTCTTCCCTGCTGGGCCCTGAAGGCAGAATTAGATTGAGTGGCTGGGTGGTTTCTACAGCTCCTATTCTCCCGGGCACCGCTAAGTAGACTTCTCTCTTTTAGGTAACTTATGTTAGAGTGTTTAATCCCAAGGAACCCAACAGGTGAGCTACGAAAAAATAGCCTCCTACTTTATTGAGATTGACTCACACAATTCACTTTGGACTATTTCATGCCAATGAATACTCTTCCGTTTTCCTCTTCCTGGTTCTGGCCTAAAAGCCATCAGAGCTAAGAAGTCCGTAACTGAGTCAATTCAGAGGACAGTATTCTGAAGGGGTCATTTGGACTATTCGCCATTTAGATTTTTCTCTCTCTCTCTCATTCAATGGGTAGGTTGTAGCCAAGAAACAATCTCCTTCAGGCTCATTTACTTTCTGCTTTTCCTAGTTCCTATCCATTCTTATCTCCACTTCCAAAATCTTGGCAACTCTGAAGCTCTACTCCATCCCACCCTTTATAATCCTTAAATCCGGGTCTCCTCACAGCCTGTGGCTAAAACCCATTTCTTTTAGGACCTGGTATTTGTCTAGAGAGTGACAACATTTAACTGAATGTGAAGGACAAACACCTAGACAAACGGCTCTCTAATCTGATGATGGTGAAGAGAGAGTCATTTTACCTACACATGTGGTCCAGTCATTGTCATACAGCAACTCCCACTGTGATCTGTGGGAGAGAAACATCTCCACACACACACACCCCCAGCAGGGGCACCCCATTCTCTCTTCGGTCTCCTGAAGACTAAACCATCCAGATAGACCTCAGAAACAAAGGATTCCCCAGATTTGATCCATTATGGTATATGGGTCCCAAGTCTTCAGCAATTAAGCATTTTCATATTTTAATTATGAAGATGACCAGTTGTGTATAAGTCATATAAAACCTTCCATGCAAAAGGTCCCCAAAAGGAGGACAAATATTTCTAGAAAATTAGACATGAAAACAAGCCCGTTCTATTGCTTAGATACAATGAAATAGAAGGAAAAGCTGAACTACATCTCACCTTTCTGGCCCATATTCTTTCAATTCACATTGTTCATAATTTACAGATAGTTTTTCCTTCTGGGCAAGCCTATTCATACGGCCTATGAAATTCTCAAAGGATCCCACTCCTAATCCTTCTGAAGTATCTGTTGTCAGTGATAAAGAACTAACTGCCTACAAAGAAAAAAAAATCTTGTTTAATACAGATGAAAACAAAGATTTAACCATTTTGTTTCCTCTAATAAAATTACTAAATGAATAATTTGAAAGACAACTCAGATTTTATGTATTGCCCTAGTCTACTACCTTGAGTAAAAGTCTAAGTATATATCTTTTTCTACCATAAAAAATCCACAAGAAAAAAGGTAACAGTAGGAAAGGAACCATCCTTTTATAGTTTTCTATGGAAAAACAAAATAGTGAACTTTATTGTTTATCCATGCAAAATACTCTAACACTGTCTAGCTCACTCTACCCTTTGTAAATCTCAAAAAACAAGATAACCAATATTGAAGGAAAGCTATATCCTGGATCACACCTTATGGGGAAAGAGGAATATAACAGCACCATTCCTTCCATTCTTATCTGTACCTTTTTCCTAATCTGGCAAAAGCTTGTCCAAAGTTTTTCTACTTTATTAATTTTGTCAAAGAACTAACTTTTGGTTTTATCGACCTTCTTTATTGTTTTCTTAGTTTTCTTTTACATCAATGTTGGGCCTTGTTATTATTTTCTGTCTTCTGCTTTTTTGGGGAAAGGTAGTCTATTGTTCTCCTAACTTCTTGACTTGATTTTCTGGCTCATTAACAATTCGTGAGTTTGCAATTTTGCCTGATTTACTTTCCCCAATTTGGGTTACAAGGGTGACATCATCGAGGAAGATTTTTCAGGAAAGTATCTT
Organism: Halichoerus grypus; assembly: GCF_964656455.1. Taxonomy (NCBI): domain Eukaryota; kingdom Metazoa; phylum Chordata; class Mammalia; order Carnivora; family Phocidae; genus Halichoerus; species Halichoerus grypus. The sequence continues at coordinate 29,447,089 of NC_135721.1, forward strand.
GAAAGTCAATGTTTTCAAAATTTTCAATATCTGAGAAACAATCCTCTTTGGTCCCACATGTAAACGACTGCTTGTCTCATTTTACGGCCAGTTCTCTGCTATCCCATGGTTTAAAATGATGCTGTGGACAGCATGATTTTTTTTTTTCGTTTTTACATTTTGAATAATTTCCTTTTTCTGCCTCGATGCTTATAGGATTTTTTCATCATCCCTAGAGCCCAGGACTTTCCCAACGATCAATGTTCTTGGTGGCTCTGTGTTTTTCTCTATCTGTTGAGTTGCTTTCATCTGCATCGAGGTCTTCCTTTATTTCAGAAACACTTTCAACTGGAATCTCTTCAGATAGCTTTCTCTGTACTCTTTACTCTGTTCTCAGCCTCCAGGATACCAATTCCATGAATGCTGGTTTTCCATCACCTGTCCTGCTCATCCATCATCCTCCCCATGGTCCTTCCATCTCTTTGTCCTTTGTCCTTCCTCCCCACTGTCCTTCCATCCCTCAGTCGGGTGGAGGGACTCCTGCCAGAACTCGTCAGCTCATTTCTCGCTGTTTCCTTTCGCATTCACTCAACTTCAGAGGTGGTCTCTACTGCTGGCACTCTAAATGGGTATTGGCAGGCTTTGCCCACTACTTCTTAGATGAACCTCTGACTCAGGGCTCTACAGAAATGGAGATGGAGGAAAAAGACTGTACTTCTGAATGGAAAGAACCTGCGAATGGCTTTACTCTGTCTGTGGGTGTTTTCTCACAGAGTAAAGTTAAAAAGGGCATTAACTCACCTTGCTTTCTTCATTAAGTTTTTCAATAGCTAATTTGGCTGCAGCATTTTTGGCCTCCTTCTTTGATTTACCTTCCGCTTCTGAATATTTTCTCTCATTTATGGTAACTTGAAATGTAAACCTGATTACAAAGACAATATTCACAAAATGTTATAAAACCCATGCATTGTCTAAGGACAAGTGTTCCAGTCACACTGCCTCCTGTGACTGACTACCTTGAAGGTTTTAACCGGCTCAGTATAGAATTTAAGCAGTTACCCTCAAACAGCAAAACAGCACATCATCTTCACTCCAGAGCTAAATTATTGACTTCCAAATTGTGCCAGAGGTGCCATTCTTCTAGTTCATATTTTATAGAGATATACCTTTACAAAAACCCCAGCAATTTGGGGTGCCTGGCTGGCTCAGTTAGTACAGCATGCAATTCTTGATCTTGGGGTTGTGAGTTCGAGCCCCACATTAGGTGGAGAGATTACTTTAAAAAAATCTTTTAAAAAAATAGCAATTTACTTTAAGTTATGCGCAGGTCCTTCCTTAGACAGTTCATAATACCTAGGTACCAAGCTGTGCTTCTGACAGTATGTATTAAGTTCCTCTATAGAAAAACTTGGTGGACGCTCATTGGCCATTTCTTCTAGTAACCTAGAACAGAAGAGATGTTTGAAAAAAGTGAGACATAACATATTTAACCTGATTATCCCAATCCAGTGTAGGAGACAAAACAGGATAAGAAGAATCTTCTTTATAAGACTCATCTCAGCCCCACATAAATCCAGAGAAAACTTTCTTACAAAATCTTTTTCTCTCATGATCTGCACACCAAGCTAATTTCTCCAAAACTTTCTATGTTCAAAACTCAGCTGGCAAAAAAGGAAAAGGGTCTTTCTCTTCCACTCTGCTCTCTGCTTCCAGTGAGGGTCAGGGACAGGTTTATCCACCTGCTTGAACTACACAAGTAGAATCAGAACTCTTCATGTTGAGAAGAATAAGGTTGAGAGTACATACGTAAAGTGAAGTTTATGAAATCATTAAAGATTTCACTATACAGAAACAGATTCCCCTATGAAATCCCAAAAATCTTCCCTTTAAAATTTGCATTAGTCAATTATAGATAAATTTACCTGGGTAAATTAGGACCCCAGTTTATGGGTCTCATTAGACCAAGAGAGTAGCAATGATTTAAGTCATAATGAAAATCTAAAAAATATAGAGTCTAAATATAGGAGCCAAAACTATAAAACTCTTAGAAGAAAACATAGGGGTAAATCTTCAGAATCTTGGATTTGGCAATGGAATCTTTGTGATGACAGCAAAAGAAAAAAGATAGATTGGGCTTTATCAAAAGTAAAAACAGGGGCACCTGGGTGGCTCAGGTGGTTAAGCATCTGCCTTCAGCTCAGGTCATGATCCCAGCATTCTGGGTTCTCTGCTCTCTCTCTCTCAAATAAATAAATAAATAAATAAAATCTTTTTTTAAAAAAAGTAAAAACATTTGTGTCACACAGGACGCTATGAAGAAAATGAAAATCTACAGAATGGGATATCTATAATTCATATATGATAAGAGTCCAGTATCCAGAATATATAAAGAACTTTTACAACCCCACAACAAAAAGACAACCCAATTAAAAAATTGGCAAAGGACCTGAACAGACATTTCTTCTAAATATTCTAGTGCCCCAGGGCCCTGTCCTTAGATCTCCTCTCTGCTCTACTAACACTCACTCCCCTCTAGATCGCCTCTAGACTCATGGCTTTAAATTCCACCTACACAATGATGGTTATCAAAAGAACACCTCTACCCCTGACTATTTCCTGACTCTAACTGCTTCTGTCCAATAGGCTGCCTCCTTGAAATGCTCTTGACTCTACCCCATCCACTGTCTTCACCTGATCAACTCTTATTTCCTATAGATTTCAGCTCAGATGTCACTTTCCAGACACCCCTGAAGAGGTCCTGGTTTGGTGCTCCACAACAGCTCTTGTCCCCTTTCCTGCAATTGCTTGTATAACTGACTGTCTTCCAAAAGAGACCATGAGCTACAAGAGGGACGGGGCCAGGCTGTTATAATAGGGGCTCCATAATCAATGAATGAATACCAAAATATCTGCAGACCTCCCCCACCTGCATGACTTGTCACATGCTTTTCTCTTTGCTTTGAATGCAATATCTGCACCTCCGTCCACCAGGCAACTCCCACTCATCTGTGAGGCTCACATGTTTTCTTTGATGTTGGAGGGGCAGCCAGTCCTCCTCCAAGGGCCCACCACTCCACCTTGCCCAGCTCCCATAACAGCCCAGTCAGTGAGCAATTTGGGAAGCAGGTTCTATGTCTTACTCATTTTGTATCACCAATACCCAGTGGCAAGTAGTAAATGCCAAACACTTGGATGGTGTATAGGAAAATGAAAGAATGACTCATTAAAATGAAATACTCTACTTGAAACCACCTCGTCTTCCCCCTTTTCTTCATCTGCTGTTTTCCGTGCATCCTTTCTTCATTTATTCGATAAATGCTTAGCAAGTACCAGGCACTATTCTGACAATGAGTATACAGATGTGGACAGGATAAATTCACACCCGACCTGCATTCCACTGAGGGAAGACAGAAAATGACCATGCACAGAAACAGATAACAGGAACGGACAATATGATGACCAGATGGCTGGAAGTGCTATAATGAAATTAAATAGGGTGCAGCATAGAGGGTGAGTTGGTAGATAGGGGCAGAGATAAGGGGGAAGCAGTTTTAGACATAGTGGTCACAAAAGACCTTTCTTAGGAGGCAATTTTAAATGAAGACTGAATGATGAGAAAGTCCATCATATCAAGATATGGCGGAAGAATATCTCAGGAACCAGCATGGCCTTTGAAGGGATAACAAAAAGATCAAGGGGACTGCTGCACAGTGAGTGAGGGGAAAAGAGCAGGAAATGAGTCAGAGATGTCCAAGCGCCATGCACATAGACCTTGTAGGTCATGGTCGGAACCAGTGGATGGTGTTCCAATCGCAACAGGAAGTTACCGGACATTCTCTAAGTAGAGGGGGGATGTGACTGGATTTATGTTTTAAGTGATGACTCTGATACTATGTAAAGAACAGGGTCTGGGGGCAGGGACAGGCGTGGGCGGCGAGCAGAGCACGAGCAGAAGCAAGGAGACCAAGCAAGGCTACTGCCGTGGTGTGAGTGAGCAATGATGGTGGCTGGAAGTGCGTGGTGGGAGTATCGAGAGTGTGAGCAAAGGCAAAGCCGTCACGTTACTGCTTAGTGTCGTGGAGACAGTCAAGTTTTAGAGGCCACACTGCTCTGGGCTACACCCTCTCTGAACCTTTCACTTGTGACCTGAAGACAGGAATAAAAACACGTGATTCAGAGGTGGCTGTGGGGAATAAATCAGATGAAGAGCACCCAGCAGAGTGCCCCACACCATTAACCCTCAATAGATGGTGCTCCTGGTCTGCAATTCTGAAACCCAAAACGCACTAAAAACTGAGGTTCATTTTGTTTTCATTTGTTTTGGTTTTGACAGGTTGGTAGCCCCCTGTCTAGACCTGGGCTGACATGAGCTATTTATAGTCTTTATGATACTTTGTTGTCCACGTATACATTTCACTACAGAAATTGTTTTATTATAGAGGGCTGCCCCCAAATCCTGCTGAGAGCATTCTATAATAGACAGGATTTATGCTGCCTGACTGTTCTAAAATCCCAAACTCTTGGAATACCAGAACATGCCCAAGGGGGTTTGATAAGGGTCCGTAGCTGTACCATTATTTTTAGGAACCAGTGTCATTTACTTTAGTTACAACCATGAGACCATACATCAGATTGGGAGGGGATCACAGATATCAGAAGAGCAGTTATGGAAGAGCCCTTAGCAATTAGAACCTGAAGTTCTATCAACTACTCTAAACCCTTGGCGCTTTTAATGTTAAGTAACTGCCGCTCATCAGAATGACAAGCCAGTTCGAATTTAAGTGAACTATATGTGCAAACTAAGAAAGTGCTGAATTAACATGTTTGAAAAAGTACTTCCAGGTCTGGAAAAAAGAAACAGCAGGCTTCTTTTCAACTACTGTCAATAAATCTTGTTTTGATTCTACGTTATCATTTTCCTAAAGGAAATCTCCAGCAAAAATCACTATCAGGGGTTATGTGTCCATCTTCCTCATCTTGTTCCTTCTGGCAGACTCTGAGCTCCCTGTGGACCCAGCCCCTTCCAGGTCCTGCACAATGCTTAGCTATTACTATTACTATTACTATTACTATTCATTAAACATATATTTAAAGAGGCCCTATTACTACTAGGTGCTGGGGTGGCACCAGAGCACGAAACCCTGCTCTTGTGAACTTACTAGCGGAGGAACACAGACAAATCCATAAAACAATGTCACAGGCTGATAACTACTATGTTGAAAACTGAAGCAGAGTAAGGGGGGGGACAGTCAGGGAAGGGCGGGGTTTCTTTTACATAGCTGGTTGTTCAGAGAAGGCTGCTCTGATGAGATGACATTGCAAGAAGTACAGGGTAAAGCAAAAGAATGACCCATGCAGGCATCTGGGGGAAGAGCTTTCCAGGAAGGGGAAACAGGTGAGCAAAGGCCCAGAGGCAGGCATGTGCTTGCCTGCCTCCCAAAACAGCAATGAGGCCTGTCTGGTCGCAGTGGAGAGAGCAAGGGGCCTTGTCTGCGCCATTTACTGATTTTTTTTTTTTTAAGATTTATTTATATATTTGAAAGAGAGAGCGCGAGAGAGCTGGGGGGGAGGGGCAGAGGGAGAGAGAGAATCTGGAGCAGGCTCCCTGAGGAACACCGAGCCCTGCGTGGTGGGAGGCGGGGAGGCTCCAGATGGCTGGAGGCTGTGCTCCATCTCACGACCCCCAGATCAAGACCTGAGCAGAAATCAAGAGTCCGCGGCTTAACCGAGCCACCCAGGGGCCACCACTGACGGAATTCTCAGGAGATGGTGAGCTATTGGGATGATCCGAGCAGAGGAGTGTCCTGTTCTGACTTAAAGGACCCCCTCGGCAGCTGCAGTGTTGAGAAAAGATATGGGGGACAGGGTGGTACGGAGTTGGGGCGGGGGTGAGGGGTGGGGTGGGGTGGGGTGGGCTAAAAGGCCCGGCCATTGAGAAACAATTGCAACTGTGTAGGCAGGAGATGTTCAGCCAGGGCCTATTTAGCCAATCTATGGCAAATCCAGGCCTCCATATTTCCCATCTGTCATATTTCCCAACTTACCTGTTTTCCGCTAGATCCCCCGCCACCCCGCCACTCCGGCCGGGGAAATTCGTTACTTGCTCTTATAGAAACTCTTCGCGGGGGCGGGGGGGAATGGCTGTCAGTCCCCAGCGCGCTGCGCGATCGCTTCCCGGGCTCCGGGCCTCGGACAGCCCTCCCCGCGCGGCCGGGCTAGGGGTCGGGGGCCTCTCACCAGCGTCCAAGTCTCGAGCCGGGACTCGCCCTTCGCCGCGCCCGCGCCGCCCCCCACCTGCACCCCAGAGCCCCCCGCGCTCCCCGGACGCCCGGAGCCCCGCTCACCCAGCTCCGCCGTCGCCGCCGCCGCCGCCGACCGCCCGCAGGGTCCCGGCCGCTCGCTCTCGGTTTCGTTTTCCCCGCGGGCTCCGCCTTCCCCGGCGGCCGCCCGGCCCTCTCCCGCTCGGAGAGCGCTGGAAGCTGGAGCCTCCCTCCGAGTCCGCGCCGGGCGCGCTACCTCCTACGTGCAGCCCCTTGGCCGCCAGGCGCGCAAGGACCCTGCGGGGGCACCCCCTTCCTCTGCGCCCTCCCCGCCACCCCGGCTCCCGCGTCTGCTTCTGCCCTGCCCCGGTGCGCGAGAAGGGTCAGCAGGGAGGAAGGGAGCACACCGAGGTCCCCCAGCACCGGCGGTCGGCCAAGGTGGATATTATCCGCTCCATTTCATGATCAAAAAAACAGTAGATTAACCCGCCCAGAGTCCTGCTGCTAAGTGGCAAAGCCAGGATTCAACTCAAGGTCGGGCCCGTAAACACCAAAGTACTCCGTCCCCTTTTCACTCTGCTACTTCCTCACCTTTACAAGGCGGGGGGATGTAGAGCCCTGGGGACCTAGCCTTCCTTCGGTCAGTTTCCACCCCATCCATTCATTCAACAGGTCCTTGTCAGCGCCGCTGTAAGCACCAGCCAGTCCAGCAATGAGGAGAGCCACCTACCTGCTCCCTGTGGGACCTCGTGGAGTTTTCCTACCAAAGCCCCACTAAGTAGTCCTCTATTTATAAGAAACAGACACGGTGATTGAGGATTGCTGAGGACTTCAAACAATACTGACAAGTAGGTGCCATTACTATACCTATTTAACAGATGAGAAAACTGAGGTCTGAGGCACAGAGAAGCAATTCAGTCAGTAAGCAGGAGAACTGGGATTAGAACCAGAAGTCTGTGCCCTCAGCATCTTAGCTAGAGTGGGGAGTGAGGTGGTGCCAAGATGGACCTCGCACATACATTCAGTATTTGGCATTGGCTCTAGGAGTCCCTCTCCACTTCTCTCCTACATCCTTCTGGAATTTCAGGGTATCAATGGCTAAACACTATATTTCCATTATAGCTCATGTCCTGGGCATGAGTTAAATTCCACAAATGTGAAGTACTGGTGGAAGGTTTGTAAGGTAGATAGGAGGCAGAGCCATCTTTCTGGGGCATTTCCAGATGACAAAAAGCTCCAGCAATGGCAGGAATTTGCATGAGACCATTTGCCAGTCTTGTGGGTGTGTGGTGGCTGTGGCAGCAGCAGCGGGAGTAACAGTGACAAGTTGTCGTTTAAAGAAAGGAAAGGACAAGCTCTGTCGACCCACATCACTGAGCTTGTGGGTTCCCTGTGACCAGGTGACTAAGAAAGGAAAAGTTGCATGAAGCACAGTACACTGGCATTAATCAGAAGTGGATTGATGTAGGGGCGCCTGGGTGGCTCAGTCGTTAAGCATCTGCCTTCGGCTCAGGTCATGATCCCAGGGTCCTGGGATCGAGCCCCACGTCGGGCTCCCTGCTCAGCGGGAAGCCTGCTTCTCCCTCTCCCACTCCCCCTGCTTGTGTTCCCTCTCTCGCTGTGTCTCTCTCTGTCAAATAAATAAATAAAATCTTAAAAAAAAAAGAAGAAGAAGTGGATTGATGTTCTACAACAGCCCCTCTGGGAGGTGGCCCTAAAGGATAGCGGGAGAAAGGAAATCCTTCCCGTGGACACAACTTTGAGCAGCACCTTTAGTTGTCACGTGGAAAGAGAGAGCTAGTGGCTTGGACAGAACCAGTGTCTAGCAGGTCAGCTGGATAGTCAGAGATTTGGAAGGAACAAGATCAGAGGATTGGTGATAAGGTGGCCTGAGGAAAACGATGTGGGTGAACCAGTTAGACACAGAGTATGAGCATATTGTGAATGTTCATCAAAGGCATCCTCTTCTGAGGAGGCTTTTGAGAAGCAGGTGGGCAGGAAGACTTCTGTAGATGTCAGTCAGTCTTTTCCCCAGCCACCCCGGGGCGCTTGTTCAAGGAATGAGGAGACTATGGCAGTAGGAACATATGATATGTGTGAGTTCATCAACATGAAATTCTCATCAAGGCTGATCTGGCTGCTGAGCACCCAATATCTCACATCGGGGACCAACTCTGGGCCCCAGTGGAGAGGACCATACACCAAGAGAGACCAGCTAGCCACTTTGTGGCAGACAGGTAACACCAGGACCTTTCATCACCATGTGGGCAGGGATTTGCCCTCTGGGGGGTAAACCTTTATTGCAGATATGGATTTGCTTTTCCTTCCTGCAATGCATTTGCCAGCATCATCATTGTTGGACATTCTGAATACCTTGCTCACCATCATCTTATCCCTCACTAAGAAACCCATTTTACAGAAAAAGAAGTGACTGCCATAGGATTCAATGACTTTATTCTGAACCTCATTACCCCAAGCAGCTGGCCATATTGGACAGTAGGGTGGAGTAAGGAAGACTCAGGTACAGCCCCAAGTAGGAGAAAGCACTTAGCAAGCTGGGTGTGCTGCCCTTCATGGGCAGTTATGTTCTAAACCAAATTGCTGTTTTTTTTTCATGGCCAGGACACATGAACTCAGGGAACAGTAAAAGCGAGAGGGTTGTGTCCCACAATTAAACCTAGTTAGGGGCACCTGGGTGGCTCAATCAGTTAGGCATCTGCCTTTGGCTCAGGTCATGATCTCAGGGTCCTGGGATAAGCCAGCGTCGGGCTCCCTGCTCAGCAGGGAGTCTGCTTCTCTCTCTCCCTCTTCCCCCAGCTTGTGCACCTGCCCGCATGCTCTCTTTCTTTCAAATAAATAAATAAAATCTTTTAAAAAATAAAATAAAAAAATAAACCTAGTTATGCACTTGCAAAATAGTGCTTCCTGTTCCTATGACATTGGGCTGTGTTTCCACTAAGGGACACATAATTCTTTGAAGAGGAATTTGAAACTCTATCTGGATATTGCCATCAGCCAGCAAGGAAATAAGGGGGTTACTGAACTGGCTGGGGGGATCGATAAGGGAAAACAGTGATGCAGCCACACAACAGAGTCAGGGACAAGCATGTCTTCAACCCAGGAGTTCCTCCAAAGTTGCTTCTAGTAATTCCCTGTTCAGTGTTACATGTTAATGGAAATCTATAGCTGTTCAACAAGGAAGGACTGTTTGGGGCTCAAATCCTTCAGGATTGAAGGATTTGTGTCACCCTACTGGCTGGGAAGATTTCTTTTTTTTTTTTTTTTTTTTTTTTTTTTTAAGATTTTTCTTTATTTGAGAGAGAGCGAGCACATGAGAGGGGGGAGGGTCAGAGGGAGAAGCAGACTCCCTGCCGAGCAGGGAGCCCGATGCGGGACTCGATCCAGGGACTCCAGGATCATGACCTGAGCCGAAGGCAGTCGCTTAACCAACTGAGCCACCCAGGCGCCCTGGCTGGGAAGATTTCTGAGGGCAAAGAGAACAATGAATAAGGAAGTAATAAACACCATCTCTGGTCTCATTTCCTGTTGCAGAATAAAGGACTGTAGAAGCTACACATTTTTCTTCCTGGCTTTGTTTTTTGTAGGTATTAATGAACTTCTTTTAATTGTTTTACCTTTTCCTTTTATATGAGATTTGCTGCTGGTGGTGAATTTTATAAGATGGTCTTTAGGTTAGAGTGTCTTAAGGTGGAATTTGTGCCTAAAAGAGAAGAGGAAGGAACATCACATAGCAATGGGTGTAAAGATTCAGGGATAGGATAAGCATATTTTCGTTTGAAGGAGGGAACAGCAGCATTAGGTGGGAACAGAGTTCTGTTGTTGGCTTGAAAGATTATTAGCAGAAGCTGTGGACTGCACTAGATATTGTTAATTTTTATTTAGCTTCCATTCTCACTCCCTTCTATGTCTCCCTATCCCCTGGGTTATAATGTATGGAAGGTTAAAATCACATTTTCCAGATTTCTATGGACTTAAAATTCTGGACATAATTTGAGTTCTGCTGATGACTGATGAACAGTGGTGCAAGATCTGGAAGATGGAGGGGAGGAAAAAGCCATCCTTCTGTGACAGAACGAGCTGACAAGCAAGCACCTGTGCTCAGTGGAGCTGGACTCCAGGTGCCCTTGTCAGTGCTCCGAGGGCATGGGGCATCTGTGGTGGCAGAACTCTGGATGGCAGATACAGTGGAAGTCTCCATTCTGCCATCCCTTCCAACACATACGCGTTCATTTCCTACTAAATCATTACGCTTGACATTCTTAGTGGTTTCTGTTTCCGGTACTGCACCAGGAGAAACCTCCCTGGACATGGAGCCTACACTGAGAGAGTAGAGTTGAGAAGTGAAGATTAAGAATCAGGTCCTTGTCTGATCAAGCCTCACCTGAACCAGACACATCCTAGACCAGTCTGTTAAAAGAAGGGCAGTGCAGTCAGTTAAGTGGCTGACTCTTGGTTTTGACTTGGGTCATACTCTCAGGGTCATGGGATTGAGCTCTGTGTCAGGCTTTGAGCTCAGCAGGGAGTCTATTTAAGATTCTCTCTCCCTCTCCTTCTGCCCCTGCCCCCCCCACCCCGTGCTCACTCTCTCTCTTAAATAAATAAATAAAATCTTTTTAAAAAAATGAGCGGGGTGCCTGGGTGGCTCAGTCGGTTGGGCGTCTGACTCTTGGTCTCAGCTCAGGTCATGATCTCATGCGTCACGCGATCCAGTGGTGAAGGGCCTCTGAGCTCAGCTCAGCGGGAAGTCTGCTTGATATTCTCTCTTTCCCCTCTCCCTTTGCCCCTCCTCGCCTCCAAAATAAATAAATAATTTTTTTTTTTCTTTTAAAGAAACTAATTTCTATTTAAACACTTAAGGACACGGTATGGTTTTTGCCCAACATCACATTTCCAGTACAGCGCTGCACATAGTAGGCTCTCAATAAAGATTCATTGAATAAATTAGTGAATGAAGTGACTTTTTTACTAAGAAGTGGTTTTTAGAATATTAGATCAGTTAGGATGCTTTTGATGTAATAAACATAAAATCAAACACAAATTGGTTTACAGTAGAAAGCAGAGGAAGAGAGGATTCTTTTTTTTTTTTTTTTAAGATTTTATTTATTTATTTGACAGAGAGAGCACAAGCAGGGGGAGCGGCAGGCTGAGGGAGAGGGAGAAGCAGGCTCCCCGCTGAGCAGGGAGCTCGATCCCAGGACTCTGGGATCATGACCTGAGCCGAAGGCAGACCCTTAACCGACTGAGCCACCCAGCTGCCCTCATCAACTAAAAGAATTTTAAAGAATTTTTATCCAGTCTTTCTTGGTGTTGTGAAGGAAGGGTTTTTAGTTTATGTAATCCACAATATTACCAGAAATAGTAGCCCTGCAGTCTTTGTCAAAGCAATTTTATCTAACTTCTATGAACCATTCTATTCTTAACTGTAAAGAAGTAAAGATGTAAAGATTAAGGATTGTTACGAGGTTTTTTCCAGAACATGCTTTACCTTCTCTTGTAAATTCCACATGACTACCTGGGCCTCTGTGGTAGAAAAGCCTTTATGCCACAATAACACAATCTCTAATATTTAGCTTTGAACTCAACGTTGTGTTAACTAGAAATATAAAGCCCCTTAAGAGAGGGGCCTCCATAGGACCTCCTAAAGAGACATGTACAGAGTAGATGAGCAATGCATTTTCCTTGAATTATATGAGGACGGGATTTAGTCATCTGACTTTAGTGCTGAGTTGGAATTACATTTCCCCCCAATTCTAAGTTTGAGATAGCCACCACAAGTGCTTTGATCCTCAGTGAGAGAGGAATTATTCTGGGAGGACAAAAATTTGTGCATCATTGGGAGAGCTGTCTCATTTACACTCAAACACCGATTTATGCATGTTTCTGATAGTATCTGCTTATGCTCTTATGTGAACCCAGAGCATGAAAGAAGTGAAAAGCCCAGCATCCCCCATTAGCAAGACTATCCCCTTTGGACAGCTAAATGGCCTTTTCCCCAAAAGTGAGCAAACAAGTCTGAGTTCAGAAACTTCAAATGTTGTCAGTATTATTAAATTCACGTTATTTATATCTAAATGTTATTGAATTATCATTATTTGGTTATTTGATTAACTTATTTCATTATTTAAATTTAATTATTATTCATCAAAATAAAATATCCACGCCTGCAGCATTAACCAGAAATCAAGCTTGGCAATAGGATTTCATACTTCAGCTTTGCTCCTAGGGAAGTGTCTGCTAAGCACTCTTTGAATTTTGCATCCATTTCCTGGTTCTGAGTTTCACTGAACAAATTTTTCCAATCGCCAACTTCACCTGCAACACACAAAAAACAACAGACCCGGACATCTGTTAGAATATTTCTTCCTATCTTCTTTTTTTTGGGGAAATCAGAGGGGGAGACGAACCATGAGAGACGATGGACTCTGAGAAACAAACTGAGGGTTCTAGAGGGGCGGGGGGTGGGGGGATGGGTTAGCCTGGTGATGGGTATTAAAGAGGGCACGTTCTGCACGGAGCACTGGGTGTTATATGCAAACAATGAATCATGGAACACTACATCATAAACTAATGATGTAATGTATGGTGATTAACATAACATAATAAAATGAAATTAAAAAAAGGAATATTCCTTCCTGATTTTTTAGCTACTTTATTTTATTTTATTTTTATTTTTATTTTTATTTTTATTTAGGTGTAGTTGACACACAGTGTTACATTGGTTTCAGGTTCAACAACTCTTTAAGTGATGCCGGGCTCACCACGAGTGTAGCTCCCTTCTGTCACCTGTATACAACACCTTGCAATTCCACTGAGCTATATTCCTAATGCTGTGCCTTTTATTCCTGTGACGTATTCATTCCATAACCAGAGATGTGTACCTCCCCACTCCCCTTCACCCCTTTTGCCCATCCCCCACCCCTATTTCTTCTCGATTTTACCATTTTTCACTTTGAAATGTGAAAATAGACACATGAAGAAAATTAGTCTTAAGAACGAATGTAAGTCTTGTAAAATTAACAGTATCACTGGGGCTTCCCCATCCGTGGCATGGGAAGTGATGTGCTCTTTACATCACTGAGGGGACAATAGGCTTCAGTGATCTATCCCCACCCCTGTCTCAAGCCTCGAGACCTAAAATTCCACTTTTTGAGAGTCATTTTTTTTCTCTGTGAAGTCTTTTAAATACTTTTCCCCTTGAGAAGTTGTCATTTTACAGCAGGTTTTTGTGAAGACCTCAGATACTGAAAATTTTGCAGGAAGTTATTATTTTCCTGAGATTAGTATATGTTTTTCTTATTACTTTTAAAAGCAAAGGAAATTACTTCTTTCTTTAGAATCTTTTGGTGATTTGGGTTGAAGGTGCAAGTTCCTTGTTGAATAGCCATTTGAAATGTCTGTTTATTAAGAGGGTTTGATGACAGGAGGAAATGCTTAGATATGTGAAGGGAATAACGTAAAACACAAAACTGTTTACAGACGTCATCTGCTGACATCACAGAGTAAGGCTGGAAGAAATATGCCCAAAAAGTTAAACATGCCTCTGGTGGGAGAAATGTGGATAATTTTTAATGCTTTTGCACATTTTCCCATGCTTTCTGAATTTTCTATGAGGAATATTGTAAAAATTTTAAATTATTACTTTATTTTCGAATTTTTCTGTTCTGAATAGTGCTTGATTAACAATGAATAGAAAAGTTCTCTTTTTTCCCCTCCTTTAAAGTTCATCAAACAAGGCATAAAAATCAGGGATAAACTCAGGAATCAAACCAAAGCCAGATTTATATTCAATGTTCCATTCATGGTGGGGATTTTAAATGGGTTTTCATTTGATAAAGTGTAGTAGAGTCAAGTAAACCGACGTTCAAATCCTGACTCCATCAATTATTAGCTTTGTGGCAATGGACAAATTAATATCCCTGAGCTTTGGTGCCCACATTAGTAAAATTAAGGCATTAATATCTTTTTTTTTTTGCTATAAAATTTATGCCCAGCAAGAGGTCTAACACACGATAGATGCCTGATAAATGATAGTTGTCGTTGTGATATGTGCTGGCTCTAAATCACATTATACTTTCGTTATATATGCAGTTAAAAAGCCTGGTAATCCCTAAGCTATATTATCATAAATTTCTGTAAGAAATTAGAATGCTTTAATGAAATTTAGGTAAAATCATCAAGTGACAGACATAGCTAGTTGTCTATCCAATACTCATTATCTCTTCCTTCCTTATTAACAAAACCCTGATTTTAATTTAGTAATAATGTTCCCACCTTAAAAAAAAAATCACAGTTCCCAGCCAACAGGGCAGAGAGAGGTGGCCAATGAAGTGTACAAAGTTACTGATGAGGCTTCCCACAAAGTTCTTTAAAGGAACCCCACTCAGCTAATACACGCGATTCTGTCTCTTGCTAGTCCCTTATTTTAATAAAACAATCCTTTAATTTTAATGTAATGGTGGTGTTCTGGCTGCTATCTTGCCATCACAAAGTGACAAGCAGAAAGGTAGTAGGAACTTAGATATTGCAGACCTGCCAGTCTAGTTCTGAACTGACCGTGTCAAACTTCTTGTTGAGGGAGAGAAAAAGGAAATCCTGTCTTAACTTAAGGTCTAGTTATTTGGATTGCCTATTACATGCAACTTGTGGGTGTCCCAGAAACCAGGGTGACTTTACCTTTGCGGAACAGAAACGGGCCAACAGCACCATGTGTTTCCTGGGACTTTGCTCGCATTGCGTGGAAGGTACTCTGGGCTGAGATGGTTTGAATCTGCTCCCCAGTTAAAGAGAATCCAAAGAACTCAGCAATTTGTTTTATTCCAGCAGCCAGGTTCTGAAAACAAAATTTTCAAGGATAAACTTCTTTGCATGGGAATCATGCCGTAGCAAAGACAGGCTTCTTAGCCAGAATGGATTTATTTAGCTTAGCTCTCTAACTATTTATCTCACTATCTTTAGACTTCCTTTGATACTTCTGTATCAATATTCAAGATGGCCCTACATGATATTCTGTATTGATTTTACTTTGTAGTTTCAATATATGACTCTTCCTGAACTTTTCAGGATATAAATAATGATAGTAAGCGTTAAGTAGTAGGTAAGAATCTCATCTAAGGTGATACTTTATTAAAAAGCACCAGTCTAGATGAGATGAGGAAATTAATGTAATTGTGCGTGCTCATTCCAATTCTCTTTTCTTCTGAATTCTATGTTTAATTCCATCACGAAAGTCTAATTTTTGGAATCATAAAAACTAGAAGGAGTCTTGAAATTTATCTTGTCTAAATACCCTTGTAAATCATGAACCTCCTCAACAGTATCCCTGACCATGAAGATTCATAAATCTCCTAGAACAGTTTCTTAAACTGTATTCTACAGAACACTAATTTACTTTAAGGTGGTTATAGATGTTTCATGAAAAAAAAAAGAAGGAGGGTGAAGGGTTGAGGTCAAACAAGGCTGGAATCCTTTCGGTTAAATAAAGATAACTTTTTGTTAGTTTTTCCTACAGGATCTCTGAATCTTTACTATGCCAGCTACAGTGTGAATGTCCCAAAGGAGTAGCAGTCCCCAAATCAGTTTGAATAGGCAACCTCTAAGCAAGAATTATTAACATCCAGGCAACACTGACATTCCACAGAACACAAGTTTTAGAGACATTACTCTAGGCTAGAAGGAGAACAGATTAAATTGATATGTTCTTTCATGTTCCATAGATGCACTCTATCAAGGGAAGGGACGGGTTCAGTTATACTTTCCTTTGATAAGAATTTCAGGGGAGACTGGTGTTAAGAACTCACTTCCACTAGAAAGCATCTGACATACTCCCTTCTTTTTAACGTACTTTCTTCACTGGAGTTCCAGGACCCTGGTTTTCTGTCTACCTCAATAGCCACTCCTCTGTCTCCTTTGCTGATTCCCCCTGTTTCCCAAACTCTCTCTATGGGGGACTCCAGGGCTCAGTCCTTGGTCTTCTTCTCTTCTCCATCTGTATACTTACATACATGGGTATGTAATCTCATGTGCCAAATTTATATATACAGCCCAGAACTCTCTCTTCATTCGAGACTTTTATACCCAACTGCCTACTTGACCTCTCCATTTAGATGACTGATAAACATCTCACACTAAGCATATCCAAAACCAAACCCCTGATCTTTCCCACAATCCCGCTTTCACCTACTGGCATCTCCTACTCAAATGATGACAACTCAATCCTCTCAGTTGGTCAGGCCAGTAACATTGGAGTCTTATCTGATTTCTCTTTTTCCCTCACCACTCTTTCTCCCATTCAGTCCAGCAGCAAATCCTATTAGCTCTTCTTCAACATATATTCAGAATTCAACCACTTATCACTGCCACTGCCCCTTCTGGCCTGAGCCATCATCTTCCTTTGCCTGGACTATTGCAGTAGTCTCTTCATGGGTTTCTCTACACTGTCTTTGCTTCTCCCTATTTCGTTCTCATACACCAACCAGAATGAACCTATTAAAAACACACCAACTCCTATCACTCTTCTTCTCCTACAATGGCTTCCCATTTCACTCAGAGTGAAAGCCAAAGGAATTTCAATGGCCTGTCACATGATTCCCATACTTCACTCTACCTCATTCCCTTGCCTCTGTTCTCATTGGTTAATCTCCCCAGGCTCAACCCTACTGACCCTGCCACATTCACCTCCTTCATGTCACTTAATGATGCCAGGAACACTCCAACCTTAGATCCTTTGCTCCAGTTGATTGTGTATGCCTGGAAAGCTCTTATTCCAATTACCTACTGGGCTCACTCCCTCTCTTCTTTAGATCTTTGCTCAAATCACTTACTTTCCATGAGGTTTCCGCCAACTACCCTATTCTATACTGGGATATGTCCAGCATCCCAGTTCCCCACCCCTACCTAACATTTCCAATTTTCCTTAATCAGCTATGCCATTTTTGTCTTAAATATTATAAACATTAAAAAAATACTGTCTTTATTATTTATGATTCTCTCTCCCCGCCTTCTTCAGCTAGAAGGTAAGCTTCTCCAGGGCAGTGAACTTTGTCTGGTCTGTTCACTGATGTATCACAAGGGCCTAGAACAATGCTGAGCACTCACTCACTAAATGTTCATGGATAAACAATTTAAAAAATAACATCAGGGCGCCTGGGTGGCTCAGTTGGTTAAGCAACTGCCTTCGGCTCAGGTCATGATCCTGGAGTCCCTGGATCGAGTCCCGCATCGGGCTCCCTGCTCGGCGGGGAGTCTGCTTCTCCCTCTGACCCTCCTCCCTCTCATGCTCTCTGTCTCTCATTCTCTCTCTCTCAAATAAATAAATAAATAAATAAATAAATAAATAAATAAATCTTTAAAAAAAAAATAACATCATATGGAAAAATCAATTCACAGCCAAATGCATGTTCATTTAAATCTCAACTGAAACCTACCTATTATTTTTGCCATTCTTAAATTGGACCATCTATCATAGCAGGAAAATAAAGCAGCCACTCTTAATCATAAGTTGCTAAGCATTATTTTATTTCTGTTTAATAAACAACCTAAGCCCCTATGCATTGTATTTTTTTTCCTAGCCTCTCCCACATATTTGGAATATTCTTTTTTTTAAATTGAATACAATATTCACACAACCAGACATTAAAAGTAAGTGCTCTATGTTATATTTTATAAGAAATTTTGCTATAGAATGTCAATAATCATAATCTCACCTTTTTCAGGTCTTCATATAATAGGAACTTAACATTTTCATCATCAAGATGTTTGTTCCAATTAATGGCAAAATCAAAATAACTTCCCCAAGAAACTAAAAACACAGGGAAAAAAATTCTTAAGGAATTTTAAATAACTGAGGTTAAAATGATAGATGGTTAATTTATGCTCTAAAATATAAACTATACATATGTGTATATGCTCAAACAAGATTTTTTTTTAAAGATTTATTTATTTATTTTAGAGAGCACACATGCCAGTGGGGGGAGGGGCAGAGGGAGAGAGAGCGAGAGAGAAGCAGACTCCTCGCCGAGGAGCCCACCAAAGGGCTCCACGAGAGGCTTGATTTCATGACCCTGAGATCATGACCTGAGCCAAAATCAAGAGTCTGACGTTTAACCGACTGAGCCACCTAGGCATCCCTCAAACAAGATGTTTATTTGTTATTACAAATCCCTGCTCCAAAAGAACTGGCATAAGCCATTCCTATTGTCAGATTTCTATTCATTTTATTATTTTCATAAATAATAACACAACTAAGCTAGTTGCAAAAGTGGTTTGATAAAAACTATCAGACATTCATGAATATTTAGGTGAATAAAATAATTCAGAAATAGTGAATGATACATGAAAACTGACAGATAGTGCCAGAAAGAAAGAAATGATGAGACAGATATTATCTAGATCAGCATTGCCCAGTAGAAATTTAATGCAAGCCACAACTGTAATTTTTATTTTATTTAAATTCTATTACACTCAAGCCCCACATTGGGCTCTCTGCTCAGCGGGGAGCCTGCTTCTCCCTCTCCCTCTGTCACTCTGCCTACTTGTGTGCTTCCTCTCTCTGTGCGTCAAATAAATAAATAAAATCGTTTAAAAAAATACTTGATGTATTTTTCGACTTTTAAAACTTTGGTTGAAAAAGTAGATTCATACACTCAACTTGTACCAAAGTTATTTAAAAGTCTCCAGTAACTGAACTGAGTATCTGTTTTTAAGTTTAAATTTAAGCTAATTCAAATTAAATAAAATTTAAAATTTAGCTCCTCGATTGTACTTGTCACATTTCAAGTGCTCAGTTGCCACATGCAGCTAGTGGCCCCCATCCTGGACAGTGCAGATCGAGACACTGATGGGCTGTGGTGCTTGTGGACTGTGTGACTTTGAGCAATTCGCTGAACCCCTTTGTACCTTAGGTTCCTCATCTGTAAAATGGGATTGTTAGGAGGTTTAAGTGAATTAACACATATCACATGCTTAAAACGGCCCCTGATTTATAGTACCCACTCAACAAACTTTAGCCATTATTTCTATATCATTAATAATAGTAATATTCTCATAATTATTATCATTATCATGAAGTCTTTGCTCTGAGCCAGGCTGTTTCTACATGTTTTATTTGTTGTGGCAAACACTGTAAGTTTCACACCCAGTATCCGATATACTTCCATTTTTGTTGTTACCTAAACTGATTGCTTGGGTCTCAGCCAATTGTGAGAATTTGGCTTCCTGTTTTTCAGCCTCCCTCAGAGCTGTGGTTGACCAGCAAGACAAGCAGGAGTCTGCTGGAAGGTTTCTAGCAAACCTGTTGCTGTCTTGTTAAGCCTTCTTCCTGAACTGAAGGGGATGCTTGGAAGGACAGTAGCCAACTTGAGAGTATGTTGCAAAAGGCGCAAAAGGGAGAGGCCAAGGGAATGTCAGAGGTGTTGGCCCGACATCACTGGGCAGCGGAACCAGCTGCCTACCTTCAGCCTTCTTGTTTAGTGAGAAAAATAAAACCCAATCTGTTTAGGCCACTGTGGTCAGGTTTTCTATTCTTCCAAATGCACTATTAATTGATACATTTTATCCTTCAGTCTTTAAAGCAATCCAATGTGATAGGTACAATTTTGAAACCTGTTTTGTTGATGAGGAAATAGAAACCCAGAGAAGCTAAGTCACCACTTCAAGGTCACAGGGTTAGTAAGTTATGGGTGTGGTCATCTTTCGACATCTGTCTGACACAAAAGCTAGGGTTGCCAAACAAAATGCTATACTGTCCCACTTCCGGTAGGTCGGATACTCTTCTTACCTTAGAAGTAAAGAAACCAAAGTTCACAGCGATCAAATGTCTTGCTCAAAATCACCCAGGCATGAGTGATTTGAACATGGGTTTAAGTTCTAGCTCTGCTCACTGGGTTATATAAGACTGATGAATCACTGAACTCTGCCTCTGAAACTAATAATACACTATATGTTAATTAATTGAATTTAAATTTAAAAATTAATTAATTAATCTAAAAATGTTCCAGCTCTGCTACTTAATGGCCGCGTGACTTTCTTATGCCTCTATTTCCATCTTTATAAAACAGGGACAATAATAGTATTTATCCTCATAGGGTTCTCATGAGAAATGAAATTTAAAAACGTACGCGAGGGATAGCATATAGTACCTGGCATGTAGTAATTGTTCAGTAAGTGGTAACTATTTTATTCTCTCTAATATTAATTATAATATATAGTAGTAAGTGATGAAGCCCAATCCAGACCTCTCATTCCAAATCCTGTATGTTTCCCAGTACATTCAGTTTCCTCCCTAGGTTGAATTTAACAAGTTTGTAAGGCAGAAACTTTATTCAGGTTAAGCCCAGCACATTTTATCATTGTCAATCAAATAATTAGGCTGAAAGGGTGGCTAGAGCCACAAAGATTCCCTGCGATAGATTGTTCCAGTGATGACAGCTTCTCATCACTAAACGCCCTCTCATGTTATCAACGGGGGGCCGTTTCAGACTTTCCTTAACTGCCTCCTCCATCCAGTCTCAGTGAGTGGTTTCCAGACAAACTAAACTTTCTTCAAGGCCCTTCATAAGCACCTTCTGAGCACTATTTTTTCCTCTCCTACACCCCAATCCCCAGACTTCATCTTTGCTTTGGGGCCAGTACTGACTGCCCCCGTGTCCATGCATGTGGTTGCTGGGCTGGTCACCTTCAAAAGTGGTCCTCTTGGAGTGACCTGTCAATAGCTTCCTTTCTAGGGTCATCTGGCATTAATTCTGCCTTCTACTCCACATAAGACTCAAGAGAGCCATGAGTTAGAGAAGGCATCTTTAATCTCTGGCCACTCTACCCATGGGATAGAGTCACTGGTACCTACAAGCAGTGGGACCCCTGGCAAGGGATTTAACTTTTTTGATTAGTTTCCTTATCTGTGCAAGGGGTGACTACTGCCTTGTTCATAATTTGTTATGGTCCTAAGCGAAATCATGCACATACAACACCTACTTTAGTACCTGGAGCATCAGTAGGCACTTACAAAATTGCAGTTAGCAATAACCAGAGGTGAAACAACAACATGGTCTGGCAAAGCTGATTTCCTTTCTGGCAAATGAATATCTTAGGTGTGGGTTTTTAAGATTTTTAAATTTTATTTTATTATTATTTTTTAAGTTTTTATTTATTTATTTATTTATTTAGTAATCTCTATCCTTCAACATGGGGCTCGAACTCACAACCCTGAGTTCGAGAGTCACATGCTCTGCCTACTGAGCCAGCCAGGTGCCCCTGTCCCATGTCTGTTTGATGCCTACCCCCTACTCATAGTCAACATATGAATTGCCCAAATCATTTTTAAAAACACTAATGTATTATTGTTTGATGAACAGAAGTAGTGGTGCTATAAAACTTCATTTAAAAGCAACTTTTTGGTGCCTGGATCCTCCTTAATCTTCTTTCTTTCTTTACTGTAAGACACATTTGATTTTTTTGTACTTAATGTGGTCATCTGTTGAAGAAAGAATTATTTTGCCAACAGCTATACCTTGTCCTTTCATGAACTGTCTGAAGAATTCATCCCAAGAGCCATAGCTTGGAATATCGGGGACATCATTGTGGAAATGGAAAAAAGACACTGCCGTATCTTTAGGGTTTCGAAATATTACCAATATCTAGGGAGAGAAAATTAAGTTAATTTATTCAGGTCTATGTTTTGAACTTTGGAAAAGTGAAGGGGTGAGCAATATCATTGTGTAATCCTGTATACAACTTAATTTTGTTAACAAATAGAGAAAGGACAGTAAGAAATTGAAGAAGAGGGGGTAGCAGATGGGGAAATTTGGGGAGAAGGGAGAAAAAAGAAGAAAAAGCAGATTGATGTTGTAGCAGAGAACTTCTGCTAATGAACTTAGTAAAAAGTTGTATGTAGAAGATATCGAAAAGGAAAAAAGAGCAAGTTCATTAGAATAGTCATAAGGGCATGATCTGGAAAGTTAAAATGCAAAGTAAAAATTGCAAAATAATATTAAGGAAAATGAAAATAATGTTCAGAGTTTGGTGGGAGAAGATCAAACAGTGATAAGAGTAACCAACGCACCTATAGTTACGTACACATGACCTGAAGTTTGCTATTATATGTGAAATTCAGAAATAAAATTGTTTCAGACCTCAGGTAAATAATGCTCACCAGAAAGAACAACAACAACAACAACAACAAACCCTTCTGCTTGTTTTCCTAGATTGTACTCTTTTGTTAAACACTCTAAATATCTTAGTGGGATTCTGAAATCTATTCACTACAAAACAGATTTTAAAATATGTTCAATTCTAGGTATATGTTTTATATCCTAGCTGAAAATGCATTTGCTTTGCATGAAACTATAGCAAATATAATCTGAAGAAAGAAGCAACAGAAGAAATACTAAATCTCACACTTCATTTATTAAAATTCTATAAGATGCAAACTTCATCACATAGCTCAGAAAGGCAATATCTAGACGTTAAAAACTTCAAACTGAAATACGAGTAAGAAGGGACACTCACCTTGGCTTTATTCTTGAAGATGGACCCAGGTAATTTGTCATAATGGAGGTGAGTTGCCAAAATCCTTGGCGATGGAAACTGTTTCATTCTCTTAAAAATATACACAATAAAGTGAAAGTGTGTGTGTGTGTCTTATGGTCAATCTTTCTTAAGTGTAGTATCTGAATGGTAGTTTCAAGCATCACTATTGTTGTGCTTTTTCCATTTCCTCCTCCAATTTTTGTTTTGTTTTGTTTTTTGTTTTAGAGAGCGAGAAAAGAAGAGTGCGCTTGCACACAGGGTTGGGGGAAGGGCAGAGGGAGAGAGAGGATCTTAAGCAGACTCCACCCCCAACAGGGAGCCCTGGACGGGGTTGCTGGGCTCTATCTCACAACCCTAAGATCATGACCTGAGCCAAAATGAGGAGTCAGATGCTTAACTGACTGAGCCACCCAGGTGCCCCTCCTCCAATTTTTAATTTTTTTCTGTTTTCTTATTTTGTGGGGGTGAGGAATGGAGAAAATCATAAACAAATAATTTAAATCGTCCTTTTGGACCTCCTTGTAGGAACTGGCTTATCTTTTTTTTTTTTGGTCATTTTTTGAAAAGTTTACCTTTTCTCGAAATCACATCAAATTCTTGTGTTCAAGACAGCTCATAATCTGCGGTCTACTCTTTGACTTAATTTGGCTCTCTTCTATAGTCAAGGTCTTTAACAGAAATATTCAAGTTTTTCATAGCTCCTCCAAACCTATTTTTAATATCTAGCTTTTTTTTTACCAAAAAAATTCCAGGGGCATACGGGTGGCTCAGTCAGTTAAGCATTTGCCTTCAGCTCAGGTGATGATCCCCGGGTCCTGGGATCAAGACCCACCTTGGGCTCCCTCCTCAGCAGGGAGCCTGCCTCTCCCTCCCCCCCCTCCACTCCACTCATGCCCTCTCTCTCTCTCAAATAAATAAATAAACAAATAAATAAAAAAAATTTTAAATTTCCATTCAAATATCCCAACAGAACCTGAAAGGGCACAGTCACTTGAATATCTGAGAAATATTTTACAAGAGAAATTCTTGTCAGTGTGAGGACTCAGTCATTGATTCTTTGTGTGTGTGTATCCACTTCTACTGATAATTTAAAAAATGAAGTTAGCTGTTTAATCTGCCAGGGATAAGGGTTTCATCTTAATATTAGGCCTTTAGTATGTTATACGGGCTAAAGCTTCAAGTTTATTTCCACAGTTGTAGAGGTCACTCACTGCTTGGTCACATTATTTCCAGTGATAAAATGATATTTAGATATTTATAGCCAATTGTTCTGTAAAAACTTAGTGGAGATCCCAACTCAAGCAAGGGCAAAAATAAAATGAGGTTTTAAAAATAAAAAAAAAATTTAAGGGGTGCCTGGGTGGCTCAGTTGTTAAGCGTCTGCCTTCGGCTCAGGTTGTGATCCCAGGGTCCTGGGATCGAGCCCCGCATCGGGCTCCCTGCTCAGTGGGAAGCCTGCTTCTCCCTCTCCCACTCCCCCTGCTTGTGTTCCCTCTCTCGCTGTGTCTCTCTCTGTCAAATAAATAAATAAAATCTTTAAAAAAAAAAAATTAAGTCAATGATATGGGCCCAAGTGGTGATTAATAGTCATAATACTTGATTTATATCAAACTGTCCTAATTTTTAGTTTTGAATGTCACTTTTATATTCATTCACAGCAATCCTCTCAGGTGGGTATTATAACCCCCATTTTAGAGATTAACAATAGGCTTTGGGGTTTTAAGTGCTTTGTACAAAATCGCACAGGTGGTGATTTTCAGATTAAGTTATAGTATGCTGTTTCCACTACACCGAACAGCCAAAAGTCACAAAAAGACATGAGAAATGGTAAAGTTCCTAAAAGGATTAGAAAAATATCCAGGGAGAAAATGAGAAATAACTGTAACAAAACTGATATGCATATAATAAAATGTTGGTGAAAATGTGATATGGCCAAACTATAAGCAACGTAAAGACTGTATGTTTATTTTCTTTTATTTTTCAAGTAATCTCTATGCCCAATGTGGGGCTCTAACCCACAACCCTGATATCAAGTTGCATGCTCCACCAACTGAGACAGCCAGGCACCCCAGGAAAATATATGTATTTTAGGAAAGTCTTCTGTAAAGTGAGTAACTGTTGAGTAAAGCTCATCTTCTTACTGATTTCCATTTTAAAATAGGGGCGCCTGGCTGGCTCAGTCAGAGCATGCAACTCTTGATCTCCAGGTTGTGAGTTCGAGCCCCACTTTGGGTGTAGAGTTTATTTTTCAAAAAAGCGGAAAACTGGGGAAATGTTAGCATAAATTGTAAAGTTGATGCGAAACACCCTCTTTAGAAAAAATGTTATGCAATGGCCTGGACAGGAGAAACCAGTGGGGCTTTTCATTGGCCCATCGTTTCTTACCTAGGAAAAAGCTGCTGAAGACTCCTGTCCACGCATCCCGAGCCAGTCCTGACCGCCCACGTCTGGGCCCTGATGTGGGGGCTGGCGCCTCGGATGCCTGCTGAGGTTGCAGCCAACCACATGCAGGATGCACACTTACCTCCCACTCCAGCCCACCCCCAAGTCCCTGTACATCTCATTTGCATGTAATTTTTTGTGACTTTAGTTCGATCCACGGAAATGGGCTTCCTTCCACCTAAGATCCAACTTTTCGGTTTATATTTGTCATCATGCCAAGTGTCTCTGTCATTTTCCAGAAACCACTTCCTAAGTCTCAATCCAATGACTTATTTCTTAGTAACTGAGCTCTTCTGTCTGCTTGTTGGGAGTCTTGGTAGTAAACACTTCTCAAAGTTTTGCTGAGACTGTGGTTCCCCCTTGAATACAGCTTTCCCTTCCCAAATGCATTTCTGGTGTATCTAGGTAGGGCCAGGGATGGTCCTCCTCTCACTTGTCCTACCCAAGCACTGAAGTCCTGAGGCAGATCCTTCCTCCCACCCTCTTCTTGCCTTCCCTGGCAGGGACCAGAGCGTCCTGTCTCACACCCAAGCCCCTCTTAGTTATACTGATAAAGCGAGTAATAATATGTGGTAAGGTGAATTAGAACAGGTAGGATGACCTGTTAGAACCTTTACACACACCAGTGACTTACTCTCTCAGCTACTACTTGAGTCATCCCCGAGGCAGAGACATCAAAGGTAATGTCTTCCTAGGAAAAGTCTGGGGACTGCTGACATAAACTGAGGGCAGGATTATCTGGGCCTTAGAGGAACCCTCCTGTTGGCATCCCACCCAAGTCTCTGTCTTCAGAGACAAAGCTTTTTTGTTTTAATTTTTTTTTAAGATTTTGCTTTTTATTTTTATTTATTTATTTAAGATTTTTTTTAAATAAAGATTTTACTGGTGGGGTGGGAGGGATGGGGTGACTGGGTGATGGACACTGGGGAGGGTATGTGCTCTGGTAAGCGCTGTGAACTGTGCAAGACTGTTGAATCTCAGATCTGTACCTCTGAAACAAATAATTCATCATATGTTAAGAAAGAAAAAAAGAAGAAGAATGTAGCAGGAGGGGAAGAATGAAGGGGGGGAAATCGGAGGGGGAGAAGAACCATGAGAGACGATGGACTCTGAAAAACAAACTGAGGGTTCTAGAGGGGAGGGGGGTGGGAGGATGGGTTAGCCTGGTGATGGGTATTGGGGAGGGCACGTTCTGCATGGAGCACTGGGTGTTATGCACAAACAATGAATCATGGAACACTATATCTAAAACTAATGATGTAATGTATGGGGATTAACATAACAATAAAAAATTAAAAAAAAATAAAGATTTTACTTATTTGCGAAAGTTCGAGAGCATGTGCCAGGCGGTGGGGGGCGGGGGGAGCAGGTGTTGGGGTAGGGAGAGAGACAAGCAGATTTCACACTGAGTGCCAAGCCAGACTGGGCCTCAACCTCAAGACCCTGAGATCATGACCTGAACCAAAACCAAGAGTTGGCTGTTTAACTGACTGAGCCACCCAGGGGCCCCTAAGATTTTTTTTTTTTTAAGATTTTATTTATTTATTTGACAAAGAGAGACACAGCGAGAGGGGGAACACAAGCAGGGGGAGCGGCAGAGGGAGCGGGAGAAGCAGGCTCCCTGCTGAGCAGGGAGCCCGATGCGGGGCTCGATCCCAGGACCCTGGGATCATGACCTGAGCCGAAGGCAGATGCTTAACTACTGAGCCACCCAGACGCCCCTAAGATTTTATTTTTTAAGTAATCTCTACATCCAAATGGGGCTCAAACTTACAACCCTGAGATCAAGAGTCACATGCTCTACTGAATGAGCCAGGCAGGCACCCCTGGTTTTAATTTTTCTTCAGGTTTCTCGGCTTGCTTTCCCTCCTATTTTTCTTTTATAAGTAGGCTGTCTATATTGTGCAGAGGTTAAGAAGCTCGAATTGGAAAACTTGGGTTCAAATCTTGGCCCTGCCATTTATTAGCCCCTTGACCTTGGGTAAGTTTCTAATGGTTTTATCTTTTGTAAAATTGTGATGAGGTTATTTCGCCATGAAATGAGATAATCCTTGAAAAGTGCTGGGATAATATGGTAAGCACAAAATAAGTTGCCATGATTTAAGTAGTGTACTTTCTGAACGCAAAACTAAAAATATCCCCCAAACGGAAGAATTCTTTCTATGATAATTTACTATAAGTTTAAAGGCTGTTTGGTACTAACCTGGTATTTTTCTGGGTCCCCACATTCAAGAATTGGGAATTCTGGATATTCATACTTTTTTTAAGATTCAGCAAATATCAATTCACTAATGATGTGGAGAATCCAATTTGAACCTGTAAGAAAAATCAAAGAATCAAAGCTCATTAAGGAGTCTTGATATAGCAAAGTCATGTTACTTTCACATATATATCATAAAAATTAAAACCTACAGCCATCCTGTGGTATGTACAATGTACATTTGAAATAAACTGGGCTATAAAAGAAACAGTTTTGTGGAAACAGCACTTCTTACGTTAGTACAAAATTCAAGTTATCTTATTTTTCAGATTTTTCCTTTAACGAGTGGCAATATTTCTTGAATCTATCATATGTTCCTTACAGAACAATGTTATGTTATAGAAATGATTTTTTATTATATATCATGTATTATTTTCCCTTAAGTTAATGAATATTTTCTATAGGAGTATTATAATTTTGATAAATTTGATTTTATTAAAACCCAGCATCAATTAACAGAATCAAATGAAGATGGCTTTAATAAACACTTAGAGATGAAATACCAGTTAAAAAAAATCAAAAGTAGATTGTGAGATTTTATGAAATAGGAGAATTTAGATTCTCAATGTCTCATCCTCCATTGATGAATGTAAACCATGTAAAACTGGTTTGCAAAACTAAAGGATTGATGATGTTTGATCCTGAAAAATAATCTATTATGTGGAAATCATCATATGCATTATAGACATGGGCATGCTTTTGTCTTTAGTCAAGAATCAAGATGAAAATCTTTACTGCTCTCAGTGCTTGATAGCAAATGGACTCCCCTGCATTCATCTTTCTGGTAGCCTGCCCCACCATGAATCTTTTCTGCATCCATCATCCAGCAGACCTCCTCCCTCAGACACCGAGGTTTCTAAATCTAGCAGTTCTAGTTATTGATTTCACAAGTTATGCTCTTAACCATCTTTTCCTTTTTTTAAGATTTTATTTATTTATTTGACAGAGAGAGACACAGCGAGAGAGGGAACACAAGCAGTAGGAGAGGGAGAAGCAGGCTCCCCGCTGAGCAAGGAGCCCACCGATTCGGGGCTCGATCCCAGGACCCTGGGATCATGACCTGAGCCGAAGGCAGACGCTTAACGACTGAGCCACCCAGGCACCCCTGCTCTTAACCATCTTGATCATCCTCCCACTGCTTTCTGGCTGGCTTCATGCAGCAATGAACTGCCCTCCTCCCCGACCTTGGCCTTGCACCCTGCCCAACTACTCACGATGAAAAAGTGCCCTTGTAGAAAATGATTTGTCATTTACCACACTTTGGATAAGATGTGAGCACTATGTCATCACTTCTGGCTTCAAAGGTGTCCAAGGCCTGGAAAGTTTCTGAGGTGCACATGGTGATTGGGTACGGAATCCCCTGATGAGTGAAAAACAAGCGAGAAAGCGCAGTTTCTTTGGATTTTTCCAAAGGTTCGTCAATATAGTCAATAAATTTGGACTTACTGGCCATGCTGGCTCCCTGCTGATGAACCTGTTCTGTGGTCGTCCAGGGGCAGCGACGGCTTTTAATGGAGTTTCTCAGGAGGTGGAATAAAGGACTCCCCCAGCTCACAGGAGAAATAAATCATTGAATTCTCCCCGCCCCCACCTGCCTGTTTGCACACCCATCTCCGACAAAAGGCAAACTGCAGGTGCAGAGCAGTGTGAGGATTAGGGAATATAACCCCAGGGGTTGATTATATTACCATTATAAACAATCTTCCCAAGGAAAGTAAGAATAGAGTCCATTACCAGAAGATAACAGATATTAACTTTCTAACAAACAGTTCTTTAACTGAATCAGACATACAATTTTCCATCACAGAATTGAGGAAATTTTGTATGTCAACAGAACATATCTTACTGAGGCAGGTGGTAGGTGTAGGAGAGCAACTTTTAATCTCCATTTTACAGTGGGGAAAGAAGAGACCAGAGAGGGTTCCTAGTTGGATAGGTTTCTGGGTTTCATTATATTTGTAATAATGTATTTTTAAAATGTTTGTCAAAAGGTAAAATTGGAATATCTGACTGTCTTACTATTTTTATATTTCCATAAACCACTTCCCTGTTGGAGATCTTATTACTTACATAACAATGGGATGCTATTCACTGTAGGTGGGAAGGTTGTGTATTTCAGAATCTCCCTCCCAAAAAAGAAAAGGAGTAAGACTGGACTCCTTGCCAAGCTGCTTAGTGGGATTGTCCCTTACATTATATTCTTTGTTTTCCTGGGGAAGGTAGAATTTAAGGTATTAATTCAAATGTTGCTGTTGTCTTTTGCATGCTTCTTAATGAGTAAAATGATAAGACAATATGCCTGGATCCTGTTTTGACACTCATGTCTGTAATTATAGGAGGATTTGGGGGGCTGTTTGGAATTGGTAATGTGAGCTCTGATTCTTCTTAGTCTCCCTAGGCTGAGGGTAGGCTGTCAGTCTTACAGTTCTACCTACTTGACTCTTATTTTTTTCTTAAGATTTTATTTTTTAAAGTATTCTCTACACCCAGTGTGGGGCTCCAACTCACAACCCTGAGATCAAGAGTCTCGTACTCCACCAACTGAGCCAGTCAGGTGCCCCCCCTACTTGACTCTTAATTGTCTACATGCATGGTGGAGGTGAACAGCATGAATGATTGTGTAATAACCTAGATTATATGATACATTTGCACCGGTGTGCTTTTGAGTGCAGGTGGGCCTCCGGTTCTGTGCAATCCCAGCTTCTGTTTAGCTCCTCGATCCACCCAGGCCTGAGATAAGTGGTGGGGGACCGCTTAGACGGCACCGCCCTGGCTTGGCTCACACTCCTGGTGGCATCAGCACAGGAGGTTTGTTTAAAGCTCCTTTCCTTGAGATTAAAGACATTGTTCCTTCTTAATTTTTTTTCTTTTCATTTTTTTTTCTAGGCTATGGACTTACACTGGGTGGGGGGGAGAAGAGAGAATTCTGGAAAGAGAGAGAGATTGAGAGGTTGAGAGAGAAAGAGGGAGAAAGAGAGAGAGAGAGAAAAAAAAAAAAACTTGGTGACCAAAAATGTCTAGGGTGATTGAACTCTAGTCTGATTAGTAAAGCAGGGAAGCAAGAATCAAGAAGCATATGGCTCTTGGAAACAAACTGAGGGTTCTTGGCGGGGAGGTGGGTGGGAAGACGGGGCAACTGGGTGATGGGCATCAAGGAGGGCACTTGATGGAATGAGCACTGGTGTTATATGCAACCAGTGAATCACGGGAAAAAAAAAGCAGCAGCATGTGGCCCTTGTGTGCCAATTGGCCCAAGGCTGATTTTTAGGGGCAGGTAAATCGGCGCCTCCTATGCCATCCTCCTCTTTATGTAGTAGAGTGCCCCTTCAGGATTAAGTTGGGCTTTTTCCCTCTTCTTTACCAAGAGAAGTGCTACTTCCTAGTGTAGTATAGGATTGAAATTTACTTTGGAATCCCACATATAGGGAGAAGGTGTAACCTATTGGTATTTTGGGAGTTTATTAAAAACCGGCTCCCCTCTTCAGAAGTTGAACACCAGGAAGTCAGGGATGAAGTCTAGTTAGTGGATGCTGGAAACATTCGGGGTCCAGGGCAGTTTATTTTATTTTATTTTATTTTATTTTAAAGATTTTATTTATTTATTTGAGAGAGAGAGAATGAGAGAGAGCACATGAGAGGGGGGAGGGTCAGAGGGAGAAGCAGACTCCCTGCTGAGCAGGGAGCCTGATGCGGGACTCGATCCAGGGACTCCAGGATCATGACCTGAGCCAAAGGCAGTCGCTTAACCAACTGAGCCACCCAGGCGCCCCCAGGGCAGTTTAACTGGTGACACTTTGGCATCCTAGACTGGGGGTGATGGAGAAGCACCCCACTCCAGCACGGGGATGCTGGCAAGCAGGAGTCCTGCCCCCACTTGCCCCGCCCCAGGGACAGTGCTGCCAGAGGCTGCAGGTGCCACTGCTCTGTGTCCTGTGGCCATCTGAAGGGAAGGCTGGGTCATCACCAAGATCCTGGGCTTCTCTTCTCTAGTAGGTGCCTTTTGTCACTAGTAACAATGGGTCATCTAATCTCTGCAACCTCTTGTCAGCTGATTGAGAGAGCTTTATTTTGAGTATCCCACACAGGTTGCGCTGTCTCTTTCCGTGGGAAAATGGACAGCAAACTTCCCAGGTACTTATTAATGAAGAGATCCCTGCTGCCCCTGCTCTTATGACCACTACAGAGGACTGGGACTTTGGTCAACTTCCGTGCCTTGGGCATGATGAAGCAAGGGAACTTCTTTCTGGTCACTTGCATCCCTCTGCTGGAGTTAGCAAATCAGGGTCACACTGGGGAATGTACAGCCTCCCAAAGGAGCCTTTGGGAGGGGTGCTGGAGACTTAGAGGAGGATGAACAGGACTTTAATGAACTGGGGATTTGGGCATTTGCATTCCAGGGTTACGGTTGGGGCACGTTAGTTACGCCTGCCTACTGAAACAGGTCTGCATTTCTAACAAGCTCCCAGGTGATGACCATATTGCTGATTCTTGGAGACTATCACACTTTGGGTTGCAGAGTGTAGAAAATAATTGAGCACAGGTTTTTCGAGTCAGTGTCTTAAGTTCAAATCCAATTTTGTCTCTTGTTAGCTCTGTGATTGTAGGCGGGGTAAAACTCTTTCCTTCTCTGTAAAATGAGACACTCATAGCACCTATTAGGACATAGGGTTTTTGTGAGGATTAAATAAATTAACGGACATAGCCCGCAGTCTGGATCTGCTCTCAGTAAGAAGAGCACGATAAAAGGTAATTCGGTGTGGGGCGGGGCCAACGCCATGAGGGGCGGGGCTATGCCAAACCCTGCGCACGCGCAGTCGTGCGTGTTAGCCCCTCAGGTAAGAGAGCAGGGCCTCTAGTTGGGCGTCCTGACGTGGGCTCTCCACAGAGCGGAGTGGGGCCGTTTTGTGGGGGCCTCGCTAAAGTTCTGGGATCATACGGAGGGAAGTTGGGTGTCACTATATCCATTCGGCGGGAGGGCGCGGGACAGGCCCGAGTGTTTCCGGGTCGCTCGGCGACCTTGTCGCCGCGGCCGGGCGGTGCGGCCTGCGTTGCCCGCGCGAGTTGGCCGCGGGCCGGGCGGGAGCGTCCGGGGAGCCCGGGCAGGCGGGAGGGCGCGGGGGGCCGCCGGGGTGCACCGGAGACCCGGGGGGTGGGGAGCCGCGACGGCCTGAGGATCGTGGGTAGCCAGCCTGAGGCAGCTCTCGGAAGCCTCGCTGGTGCCTTGGTTCTGGACCGTGGGAACCTGGAAAAAGCGCTTTAGCTAATTAAACCCAGGGATGCTGAGAAACCTTGTTCTCCGTCTAAAGTGCGAGAGACCTTGCTGTTGGTTAAATCATTTTGCCTGCGATGCTGAGCCGTGTCGATTTCCAACTGTAGTGCACAGATGAGGCGTTTTCGGACGCAACATTGCACCTTTGTTTTAAGCTTGTGCACCCTGAATCAGCTTCTCAGCCCAGTGTGATGTGAACCCCATGACACACAGCGCTGCTTTTCTTCGAGCCCATTCGAGGACTGCTTTATTTTATTTTACTCATTTATTTTAATTAGGATTCATGTCCAATGCGGGGCTTGACCTTAGGACCCTGAGATCAAGATTCCGTGGTTCCACCGACTGAGCCACCCAGGTGCTTCGAGCACTGCTTTATTTTAAATTTCACCTAAATTCCGTCCTTCTCCAAAATCTCGTCTAATCTTGTTCTTTCTCTGCCGGCTAGTAAGCCAACTTTGTCGTGGACGGGTATGCGTTTGGTGGTCTTTATCAACTAGGCTTTAGTAGTCGTTATAAACACCTTGCCTGAAGCTGAGCGACTTGTAATGTAAAATGTGTATATATATTTTTTTAAAAGGTAAATGCTGTAGCAGTGTTATTTGTACTTTATTTTTTGAACTCTTAACCTCACCTTCTCCCAACAAAACAAAACCAAATTTTACTTGGATTCCTTTTACTGCGGATATTGCTGCAGGCAGGCTTTATTTTTAATTAAAAACATTTTTTCACCCATTGCACATTAAAAATTACCCTGAGAGGTCCCGGTACTGATCGTGACTTACTTCCTGTCAGGTACAGCATTGTAAACAGCAAAACAGTTCTCCATTCCCACCCACTCAACTGCCTGTTGGTTATACTTAGGTTCTTAACTTCCTCTGCTTCATTTTTTTTTTTTTTTTTAGATAATAATAAAGTTTTAATCTTTTAGTCCCCAGGGTGATCGCATTATCAAAACGAGGGAAGGGAATTTTGGAGGGAAGGGACACCTGGTAAAGAGATTAATAGGATAATCCTACAAAAGTATTTAATTACCCCACTCTGAGGCATTGTGAAAAGGAGTCAAGAGGGAATGGCAGTGAGCAGAGAGCTGGGATTGTAGAGTATTATAGATCTTACCCTCTCTGCAAAGAGGCAGAGAACAGTACGACAAAGAGCATACACTGGACAGTATCAAAATCCTGAGATTAAGAAGGACTGGTTTCTCCTGTTGTTGGGGTTATAGGGAGGCAGAGAAAAACTTGCATTTACATTTCATATATTCAGTAAGAGTCATATATGCTATTTTTTTTAAGCTTATTATATAGCCCTTTCCCTTGTTTAGCTTTTACGTTGGGAGAAAGAGAATGAAGACCCAAACCCTTTTTTTGATTAGCTTTTGTTTTAGTTAAAGGAGGAGAATTAAGATCTAAAGTCTAATTTTCCACTTACTGGGTGATGGTGGTCAGTTTTTCTCCTAATGTGGTCCAGGGCCTCTCGTATAGAAGCCATTTGGAGTTGCTTGCAAATGTGCAGATTACTGGGATGGTAACCCTAGATTTGCTGAATCAGAATCTAGGGGAACGACAGGACTGGGGAACTGCAGGTTGAGGCCCAGGAATGTGCATTTTTAACAAGTCTTTTGGGTGATGTAAGTAGTTTGAAACTACTGTTAGAATAGCAGCTCCTCAGGAACAAGTTGGTTTGTTGCTCAACTTTGTATAAAATGCTTGGGCTGTGGAACATAGTTCAATATATGTTGTATAAATAAATGAAAACCTCCAGCTATGGAACATATAAAACCACTTATAAAATAACCTTACCTTTGTAGGTACTTACAAAGAGCTTTCACATATGGTGACTGTTAGATCATATCTTAATTCCTAGTTTGGCTAAAAAAAAAAATGATTTACCCTATCAATATTCTATATTCTTAGGCAATTAAAAAATCTCAATTCCATAAATTGTTCTTTTTTACAGTGCTTTTTTTCAGTTTCATCTCCGTTTTGTGCTTTATCCAGTGGTGTCTTTAGTTCATTCTGTGGGGTAGAGATTGAAAACTAGGAATGTGGGACATATCAAATACAAATAAGCATACAGTAACTTCAGGGTTTTATCCCTAGATCATTCCGACTGTGAGAATGAATTGGAGTTTTTTTTTGTGGAAGTGGTATTAAGTTTGTGTCTGCTCATTCAGGTTTACATGTATTTGTTATTGTTGAACTTAGGATGGCCCGCACTATGGAACCAGTGGCAAAGAAGATCTTTAAAGGAGTTTTAGTAGTTGAACTCTTGGGCGTTTTTGGAGCTTATTTTTTGTTTAATAAGATGAACACAAGCCAAGGTAATCCTAATTCAGAAGTTAATGTTTTCTAGAGGGGTGTGCAGTTTGCTAATGCATTGAGTTACTAAACAGCATTTTTAGAGAAATTGCTTCCTCAATATATTAGGCATTTTGGGTTGCTGGAGGGGAGGGGGGTCGGGGGGATGGGGTGGCTGTGTGATGGACATTGGGGAGGGTATGTGTTGTGGTGAGCGCTGTGTATTGTGTAAGACTGATGAATCACAGACCTGTACGCCTGAAACAAATAATACATTATATGTTAATAATATATATATATTAGGCATTTTTATGGACACAAGAAGAAACTTGGTGTTAATTATTGTGGACTTAATGACTCTTCTCCCTAAATAATGTTGTTTGTAGACTAGGGAAAATGTTTCACACTTCAGTGGATTTTACTCATCTGGGGCATAGAGCAAGTATCTGGTCTGGCTTAATTTGGGAACACAGGTAAAGAAATTCAGCCTGCTGCTTATACCTCATTGTTTGGTAGACTGAGTAGTGGTGGCAGAGGGAGTTGTCAAGTAACCAGTTTCAAAGGCTATCAGAGTTCCTCCTCTGTTATCAGTAACTGGGCACTTAAAACCTTTCCCATGCCACTGTCACTGAGAGTGCTGTGATACATTCTGGAGGGAAATCTTATATTAGAGCCCTCAACTTTTAAAATGAGGAAGGGCTGTTTTCTCTTTCCCTGGAGCTGGTAATAGTAGTCCTGGGCGTGGTGGCCATCTTTGAGACTTGTCATTTATCCTCTTAAGGTTTTTCACTGGAACACTGTGCCCCAGGATGCTACTGGATGCTCACAAAGTCACTTCTCAAGTGTAAGGGTATAAAAGAAAACATCCAAACAATATATAAAAGCAAATTCAAGTTTCTAATTCTGTAACAAGGTAAAATGGGATCTGTAAAACTGTTGTTTTTACGGATTCCATTTTACCTTGCTACGGAGTTAGAAGTAAGACTCTACCTGGTTTTTGAAGTTGATCTCAAAACTTCATAGTTACATAAGGGAGTTACACATTAACACTGAAAACTTACTTTTCTCAATAAATTACATCATATATACAGGCCAAATTTTAAAAACTCCAAAATAACTATGGGGGGCAACAGGCAAGGCAAGTGCAACTTACACCCTGTGCAGGAGAGTTCCTGATTACCAGAAGGACCTTAACACACATTTCTCATCTGTAGGATCCCTAGCTCATAGACCCTAAAGCTAGCACTAAATTATAGCTCCATGTTTTAATACAATGAATGTCTAGTCATGTCTAATTTTAAGACTTCTTTTTTTCATCAGATTTCAGGCAAACAATGAGCAAGAAATTTCCCTTCATCTTGGAAGGTAGGTTTTTTTCTTAAAAGTATAAAGTAAGTTTAAAATAAGTAATTTATGACCAATTAAGGGTTAAAGGACTTTTTACTTTGTGATGTCAATTTCCAAGAAAAATTACTGTTTATCCCTATTTTAGCTCTTTCTGAGAACACAGGGTGGCGAAAATTCTGTTTTGGAGATGAGTAGTTACCAGTGGTTAAAAACTTTGGAATGAAACATCTGAGGTGGTGGTGACAAACCACAGCTTAAAACTTCGTGACCTCTGGCTTGCTAATTTCTTGGAGCTGTTTCTTTCTCTGTCCAGTAGCGGTAATAATGCCCCCCTTATGAGTTGTAACGATTAAAAAAGATGACATTATTAATCACTTAGTACAATAATCTGGTATAAAGTAATGCTTAATAGTGTTCATTACAATGATTAGTACAGATGCCAGAGGGCTTATACATGAAATATGTATCTATTATCTTTTTCATTTTACCATGTAGAAATAAGGAAAAGAGGTTTGATTTCTCTCAATATAATTTTAACACTTTTACATGATTTTATAAATGACAGCTATATTTATTTATAGTTTATTACAAATCCATTGAACAGTCTGGAATGTATGGAGTCAGACAGCAAGATCAAGAAAAATGGTTGAATAGCAAAAATTAGGAGTAAGTACAATTTAATTTATAATTTATTTAGAAAACTCCTTTTCTTTGCTTTTTAATTTTTTGAGTGGTTTTTGGCCTCTTTTTGAAATTTTTCTTTTTCTTGATGATACTTTTCACATCTCTGTTGTGTAGCCAGTCATCACGTTCAGCCTCCCATCTAAGCTGTTTGAGACCTTTGTGGGGGAGAAGAAAGATGAGCACACCACACTGCAGACTCCTGGCCCCACAGAACAAAACAGGAACTTCTGGTCTGCCATGGCTCACAGTCATTTCCCATCCCCTATGCAAATCCCCTGCTTTTGTTTGTTGCTTTCCTTTAGCATTTATTATTAAAGACTACTGTTTAACAAATAAAAGACTAGGAGAAGAAAGGAACAAATGCTCTGAAGATTTTATTTCCCCTGAACACTTTCACTGGCAAAAGAAGAGAAGCCAGTAACTGTCAGTATCAGAATTAAAATGTCTATAAAGTACTTACAAACTCACATTATATAAAAACAGCCTGCCTCCCTAAAAAAACTAAAGTAACTGTTTAATATAAAAACTACAGTCTTTATTGCTGTAGTCTAAATGCTTTTTAATCCTCTACATGCTCCCAAAACAGATGAAAAAGCCATTCCTTCCAGGTTATAAGGAACTATTTTATTCATCCTTACTAAAATGGTCCTCCAAAAAATATTTACATCTTCAGAAGTTCTAAGTTAAGGCCATTTAAAAACCTCTGAAAAATTCAAGTTACTTGGGGTGCCTGGGTGGCTCAGTCGGTTCTGTCTGACTCTTGATTTAAGTTCAGGTCATGACCTCAAGATTGTGGGATGGAGCCCTGCCCCTGGCTCTGTGCTCAGCAGGGAATCTGTTGGGATTCTCTCTCCCTCTGTGCCACCCCCCCCCCAATAAATAAATCAATCTTAAAAAAAAATTCAAGTTACTTACTTGCATTATCTTTGTTAGCCATGGCATTCATGCCAATGTTATCAAACTTGGATCCCATATTTTCATCCAATAGGTGGCCAAACTTAAACAGAGATACATTTATTAGAAAACTCAAAATAATGTGGAATAAGTAACTTCTTAAAGCAGTTTTTTAGTCTTACCTCCTCAGCAGATATAAATAGGTTGGAGTCACTGAAATTTCCTTTCTTTTTTTTTCTTGGTCCTAAAAAAAGTATAAGCCTAGATTATTAAATTGTAATCATTTCCAATGATTTTGGAAAAATACACTTTTTTTTTTAATCGGAGTATAGTTGACACACAATGTTAGTTTCAGGTGTACAACAGTGATTCAACAATCTTTCAACATGGTTTTGTTACAAAAAGGTTGCATTTGGGTTAAAATACAGAATTATAATTATCTTCTAGCACCATTAAGTAGC
Organism: Halichoerus grypus; assembly: GCF_964656455.1. NCBI lineage: Eukaryota > Metazoa > Chordata > Mammalia > Carnivora > Phocidae > Halichoerus > Halichoerus grypus. The sequence continues at coordinate 29,485,524 of NC_135721.1, forward strand.
TGGCATTTAAAGACAAATAATTTATTTAAGAGTTAGTACCCTAATAAAATTGTCGAGATGACACCAGTGTCTTCCTAACTTTCAGATTTGGCCACTGATCAAGGTTTAACCGTTTTCCACAGTATCAGGCAAGACTGACTACAAAGTCGACCATGGTTGAATTTTGGAATCCTTAAGGCAAACTATATTCTATTTAAGTCAGAGGTTTTATTCTTTGGTCTAACTGTGAAGAAATTGATGGAAAGTATGTTTATTATGTTATAAATGAAATTTTGTTTATATTTATCAAAGTGGTTCTCCTGAACCTGTAATTCTGAACATATAAACATTTCAAAAGAAACTAAAACATCTATTTTTAATATTTATTATATTTTAATTCACACATTTAAAATCACGTTATCTAAAAATATATTAACTAAAAACACTACTTTTATCCATTTTCACTTTTCCTGGAACAGTGTTATTCAAATTCTTTGCATCTACTAGGGCCATTTTTTAAAAACATCTTTAGTAGGGAGTAAAATTCATCATAAAATTCAGGTGTTTTTAAGGGTATAATTCAGTGTTTTAGTAAACTTAGTTGTTCAACTATCATCACATTGCAATTTTAGAACATTTCCATCAACTCCAAAAGACCCCTGGTGCCCATCTGCAGTCATGTGCCCTCGCCCCAAGAGGGCTTTGCCTTTTCTGGCTAGTTCATGTAAGCAGGATCATATGATATGTGGTCTTCTGTATCTGGCTTCTTTCACTTAGCATAACATTTCTGAAGCTCATCCATCTTACAGCATGTATCAGAATCTTATTCCATTTTATTGCTAAATAATATTCCATTATCCATCAGTGAACGTCTGATTTTTGGGCTGTTCCCACTTTTTGGCTATTAATAACTGCTGCTACGAACAATCATGTAAAGCCTTTGCATGGCTACCAGAGCCACTTTTGATAAATAGTTTCTAGAGCCTTTCATTTTAAATTTTGTGTCTATTATTCAGGAACTGCATATGATGCTATTGTGGAATATTTTCTCTTAAGCTAAAATTCCCATTTGTATAGCACCTGGAAAGGTTTTTTTCAGTTTTCGTTCATCTTACAGGTATATAACTGTAACATTAACTAGTAAGCACGGTTACTGCCTTCTTAAAGTTGCGTTAAGGTTTATCGATAAGGCTATCCAACATTTGCAAATGTAGGGTGAACACTCTTCCCACCTCCAAAACTTATCAGTGTTGGAAATTCCGTGGCCTCCTTTTGTTTTAATCAGTTCTGTCAGGTATCCTTTAATCTGCATCCCAAACTACTGTCAGCTGAGACCTGACACCTTTCAGGCTACTGTCTTCTGAAACCGAAACAGCATCTTTTAATATGACAGGCTCAGTAGGACTTAAGAATAAAGCAACATTTCTTTTTGGAGATGATTTTAGGGAAAACTATCTTATATTTGAGAATATGCTACTATTAAAGTGTGACCGTACATCACTCAGTGGAAGACAGAATCTGAAAGATAACATGTTATAATTTATGTATCAGGTAAATCATCTAAGAGGCCTATCGTTGTATTTGAAAGAGCTTGTAAGTTTTGCAGGTATAAACGAGAGACTTTCAAAGCATGAAAAAAAAGCAAGCCTGTGAATTTATCACAGGTTTCAGGAATAAAATACTTACAATGCTTTCTACATTTTTATCAAAAAAGTTAAAAATGTCACCTGATATAGTACCTTTTTCTTTTATTAGCATCTTACAAGTGTTAACATTAAAAGGATAATCTCTTACAATACTTTAAAGATGATCTAGAGATAGTTAAATGAGAGAAAGGAAGTTATGAGGAAAAAATAATGTGGGAAACAACTTTCACATATTAAAAAAAGAAACTGTTGTTATCCATTATAAAAGTAAAAATGAAATTATACTAACCAATTTAGAGAATTTCCCAAAATGATAATTAGTAACTTTTACACAGCCACTGCTTAGGTTTAAAAGACATTTTCTTACCTTGAAATGATCCAGCAAAGTCAAAATCATTTGCACCTTTTCTCTTGCTTCTCTTTGTCCCGATTTTAGAGCTGACTTCATCATCAAGTTCTATTTCCCCTGCCAAACAAAAACAAAAACATGCTATTAAGCAATTTAAAAACAACAGAACTGCTACAGGGCTAAGATAAATGATGAATATTTTGATTAACTTTGAGAAATAATTACTATTCTAACAACAACAAAAAAAGGGTAACTTAACAGCTCAACAGGTATTGTGCAAAGAGCCCAACTGTTGATTAAAACAGAAGCTCAAAAATCAACCTCTTTCAGTTCCAAATAAGTGGGGGGAAAAGGTCCTATTTAAATTTCTAGCCAACCTGATTATTAATTTGAATACAAAGTAATATTTAAGAAATGCTTCAACAGGAAAACTAGCCTACACTGAGGAAAAAAGGAAAATACACTTTTTGCCTCGTATTTTAAAAATGCTTACTTGGAATGCCTTCACTTTCATCATCCAACACGTCCATGAATGTTCCTCCATCTTCATCAATTTCAGTAAATTCTTCATTCATACTTCCTAAAGAAACTTCATCATCATCCAAGTTATCAAGGTCATCATCACTGCCTTCTGAGTCTTCATCTTCTGGGTCTCCCTTAGCACCTTTTTTTTTCTTTTTCATGTTGCTGAAGAAAAACAACAACGTGTAGTAGAGAACATTGTTTTCTAAAGTGTTTTTTGGTGATTAGCCTAATACTAGGCTACTAACAAGGTTACAGACAGCCTAGAACCTCAATTTAATATACTAACATGTGTTATAAAGGTCTAAAATGAAAGTACTATATCCATTTCCCAAGCTTATTTCAATAAATTTCTACTACACATCAGAGTCCTGTATTCTGTTCTGAGGAAAACAATTTGGGAAATGCTGAGAAAATAGTTTTTTAAAAAACAAGACTGTTTTTTTACCCAGCAAAATCAAGGTCATCCTTTCCAGAGGTGAAACAATTATCATCTTCAAATGTGTCTGTCAGAGAATAATATACAAATTGTCAGATATAGCAAGGAATAACAAAGTTGACAAGTCTTCTATCTGAACGAATTAACATAGTCATTCTGCTGTTTATGATAAGTAAACACCAAAATGACATAATCGGACTACTGGTATGTTTTATTAATCTACATAAACCTGTGAATATACTGACCTTAATTAAATCCCCAAACTAAAATGGATTCCAGTTAATTTGTTTCTTTCTACAACTCTTTGATGGAAAGAGGGTAAATATCAAAATGGTATTTAGCAATTGCAATCCTTTTAAGTGCTTATTTTTAGCATCCTTTAATCTGCCTTCTTAAAGTTGCCTTAAGGTTTATCCATAAGGTTATCCAACATTTGCAAATGTAGGGTGAACACTCTTCCCACCTCCAAAACTTATCAGTGTTGGAAATACTACAATGTGCAAAAAAAGCAAAGAAACCCCACTTTTCTAATTTCCCCTTTTTTGTTTCAGCCTAAATATAGATTAAAATTTTTGTAGCTGTGTGGATCACAGAGGAAACAGATGAAACAGCAGACTACTGCTACCAATAGTGCAAGAAAATTAGGAACAATAAAAATGGTTTCTCTTCTGTAAGAGATTGGATGAGTATACTCCTTCAGAATGAATATATGCCACGTAAATACAAATTTATTTTTCCCACGAACTGCCCATGCATAATCCTAAATCTCTGGAGCAAGTGAGGGTGACCTACCATATGCCACCAAAATATTTTTTAATCCTCCATTGTCATGTGCATGGTATTCTTAGCTAAATGATTTTCTAAAACTAAGATCACCCCTACCACTAATATTCCATGGTTCTATAAGTAAATAGAAAGATTATTTTACAAATTAAACAGTCAACAAAAACAAATTACCAATCATCTTTTCAAACTCCTCATCATCCACATCTTCTATACTTTCTTCATCTGCATTCCGTTTTTGTTTCTCTTTAACAATTGCAACTTTTTTATAATACCTGAAAAAAATGCATGTTATATATTTGATTATTTATTTTTTAAGATTTTTTTTTTTAAAGATTTGATTTATTTATTTGACAGAGAGAGACATAGCGAGAGCAGGAACACAAGCAGGGGGAGTGGGAGAGGGAGAAGCAGGCTTCCCGCAGAGCAGGAAGCCCGATGTGGGACTCGATCCCAGGACCCTGGGATCATGACCTGAGCCGAAGGCAGATGCTTAACAACTGAGCCACCCAGGCGCCCTATTTTTTAAGATTTTATTTCTTAAGAGAGACAGCATGCGTGCATGTGCGTGCATGAGGTGGGGGGGGTAGAGGGAGAGAGAGAATCTTCAGCAAACTCCTTGCTGAGTATGGAACCTGACGCAGGGCTCAATCTTACAACCCGAAGATTATGACTTGAGCAGAAACCAAGAGGAAGACACTCAACTGACTGAGCCACCCAGGTGCCCTTACTTGATAATTGTATTAAAGGGCCCACTTTGCTATAATCAAAGCACCTATGACCAGTGACACAAGTGTAAAAATAGTTGGATATAAATGACTAAAATTTGTATTTATTATAAACAAGAGTTTTGAATTAAAATAGCAACTTCTGAACATGAAGTAAAATAAATTTCAAAGATTTAGGATTTAGTTTTTCATAAAAACACCTCAACTCATCTTAATTAAATGACATAGTAAAAGGTTTAGTGTCAACACTAATGATGTGTTAGAAATAAGACAAAATGTGGCTCTAGATAACATCTAATCACAGTATTTTATCAGTTAGATCCATTCTAATACTAGGGTAGAGTGAAACTTAGCATTCTGCAGATGGGATCATACCCTCAAAATTCTTCACACAAAATATTTAAAAAAAAAAAACCCAAATCAAACAGAATTAACCAATCAGATAACAATAAGAATACTATTAAGTTTAGGACTTCTCTATGTAACAGCACAGTGAATTTTGCTAATTCTGCCTAGAGTCGTATTTTGGACAAATTACTCATGAGTTGCTTATCATTATGTTAGACTGATAACAGATTTAAAGTCTGTACAATTACTATATTACAAAAAGTAAGAAATTAAATATTAGGTTTTACAAAGTCAAGAGTCATAAAATTTAAGCTACATTATTAAAAATACCCACAAATTTACTTGTTTTAAGTTTCACTTAGATATGTTAAGATTAGCAAATGGAATGATTTATAAATTCCTTTTGCAAAAAAATGAGAGGACACATTTTTTTTAAAGCTTTATTTATTTGAGAGAGAGCAAGTGAGCACAAGCGGGGTGGTGGGGGGGAGAGGGGGCAATGGGCAAAGGGAGGAGGAGAAGCAGACTCTCCAGTGAGCAGGGAGCCCAATGTGGGGCTCAATCCCAGGACCCTGAGATTATGACCTGAGCTGAAGGCAGCCCCTTAACCAACTGAGCCACCCAGGCACCCCAACTGACATATCTTTAGATCTTTTCAAGACAGACCTATGTTAATGAAGCATTTTATGGAATCTAAAAAATTTATAATCTTTTTTTCTAAAAATTTAAATTTTAATAGTTCTCCAAAAGAAACTGCATTAAGTGTATTACCTGTAGAAAAATAGTTCATCCACTGGTATTTGGCTTTCTTCTTTTGCAAGGAACTCCTTACTGTTCACTAAGAAAATAGATTAAGAAAATATTTTTATTAAAGTAATCCTTTTTATGTTATTCAAGCTCGTAAGACTACATACAGCATACCTATAATTCTAAAGTCTTAAAATGTAAGGAATGTGGACAGAAGGGATCTTCTAGTGCAAAGGACAATCTCTGGGAAAGTCTGAGTGCAGAAGACCAAACATTTGAAACTGTTCATTGGCTACAATGACATACGTAGCCATCAGTGCATGCATCACAGTGAAAGAACATGGTTTTCATTGTCCTCCAACTGTATCCAGGACCCCAATTTTAAGAGAAAGAGTTCTCTTAATAATCACTTTAAACTTTTCATCATCTTGGGAAAAAAGCAGTAACTCCTGCCATTCTGGAACAGGAAGTAAAGTTAAACAGAATTATCCACAATTTTACTTAATATTGATGAAAATTAAGGAACAAGACCAACGAACTACAAGAATATTAGTTTTCTCTCTTCACGATAAAAATTTCTAACTCATCTTGATTAAAACTGGATTTGGCTTCTAAGTTCTAACTCTATTACTTTGGGGGAGTCCATTTACATCTCTGGACCTCTGTGAAATAAATCAGTTGGAAATTAAATGATTAATAAAGTACAAATTAACCCTAGTCTCTGAATGAAAAGGAGCTGTGATTTATTATATAAAGAAATGTTTGCTCTGAATATAGAAACAAGAGTCAGATATACAAGATGGGTACGCAGTACCCATAAAAAGTTATCAACTAATTTAAAATGATGCTCTGTGACAAAAACTAGTTGTGGGTTTTCTGCTGAACCCATATTAGAGAGCTTAAGATGGTCTTTAACTATAGGGGTGTCTGGGTGGCTCAGTTGGTTGAGCATCTGACTCTTGGGTTTCGGCTCAGGTTGTGATCTCAGGATCGTGGGATCAAGCCCTTCATCAGGCTCCCTGCTCAGCAGGGAATCTGCTTGAGATTCTCTCCCTCTGCCCTTCCCCCTGCCCCTCCCCCTGCTCACACACTCCCTCTCAAAAAAAAAAAAAGAAAGATGGTCTTTAACTGTAAAAGATAGTAATATATATGGGGGGGGTCACTAACAGAGCTATAGATGATACAAAAATGGCAAAATGTTGCTAATTGTTGAAGCTGGGTTATACTTACAGGGGAGTTGTTATACTATCTGTATATTTATTTTGGATATGTTTGAAATTTTCTGTAATAAAGTTAAAAAAATAAAAGACCCAGTAAGACATAGTAAACTTAAGAATGCATACACATTTTTGGGAACAAAAGATGGATAATGTCTCTGGTGCTTAGATTTATTCTGGTAAAATGGAGCAAAGAATAATACAATTTATGTTATTGACTTGTACTATTCTTGTCAGTTTCAACCGTCTAGGCTTTATACTTACCAGGAAGACTACGAATATCCTTCATAAAATGTTTTCTTTTTGGCTGCATCACAACGCTATCTGTGTTTTCTGAAATGTAAAAATCAAGAGAGTGTAATATAAAACCTAGTTGTATGCTTATTTATTAAATGTCAACAGTGAAAACCAAATACTTAAATAGAAGCATACCTTTGCCTTTATGTGGCTTTGGATTTCTGTATACAAATCGATCTAAGAATCTCATTAATGTGAAATCTTGGAGTGGGTCCCCTGAATACTGAATAGAGTTTCCCTGAAAGGTGGAGGGGGTGGGAGGATTAAGAACTTAACGCAAATTATATATATGCATCCAGATAAGAAAAAAAACAAACAAAACACCTACAATGCATCAAAGGCACATATATGCCATAAATGACCCTTCAAATATCCATCTCATCCCTCTTTACTTGAAGATTTAAACAGAGTCATACACATAAATACATATTTTATGATACACTTTTGATTTTATGAAGAGGTAAACAACAGTAATACTGTAGGTCATCTATTAACCAGGAACCAAACACTGATGTGGCCAACACAGCAAATGGGAAAGGGGAGGGCAGTCTTTCTTCAGGAGAAAAACCAGAATGTAATAAATAACTGTTGCAATTTTCTAATATCCTGTATTTCTATTCACCACACAGTGGGAAGAATTACTTGCCGTACTGTATTAAACAAGTCATTGGTCCTTTCCAACAGCAGAACATGTTTATGATTCTATGTTGTGGACAGAAAACACTGTTATGACCAATTATTGATTATCTAAAACTAGATTACTTTTTCTTATTTCTTGACTTTAGAATATTAGACTTACCTCAAGGATAGTCTTTGCAAAAAGGGCCACAGAGGGATGAAAATGCTCAGATAGCTTAAAAAAAAAAAAGGTGAGGAAAGTCATCTCTTACTACAGTTGTAGATCCAAAGAATTGAAACTTAAGCCAATACATTAGAGAAGAGTGATTCTCAAAATTTTGGTCTCAGGAGTGTTTTATACATTTAAAAGTCAAGGACTTCAAGAGCTTCCTTAGTTTAAGTGGGATATATCTATTGATATTTACCTTATTAGAAACTACAACAGAAATTTTAAGTTTCTATTTAAGTAATCTCTACACCTACCATGGGGCTTAAACTCATGACCGCATGGGCAAGATTCGCATGCTCTTCCGACTGAGCCAGCCAGGCGCCCACAATAGGAAATTCTGAAACATTTATAGTCAATTTAAAATAACAATGAGCCTATTATATATTAATATAAATGTTTTATGAAAAGTAACTTTTTCAGAACAAATAAGCATTAGTGAAGAGTAGGATTATTTCAGTTTTGTAAATCTATTTAATGTCTGGCTTAATAGAAGACAGTGGATTCTCATACGTGCTTCTGTATTCCATGTCATTTTTTAGTTGGAAGTATATGAAGACAATCTTGCCTCACACAGATATATAGTTGGAAATAGGAGGGTTAACTGATAACCTTTCACATAATTGTGGATTATCTTTGATACTACACCCAAACTGAAGATTAGTTGCAATATGGAATTTGAAACCGTATCAATCAGCTTTTGGTACTTGCTACTTAAAATTAATCAGTCTACTTTGAATAGATCTTTTAACCATGACTTTGTAACACTGTGCATTTAGTCATTTGGAAAATACTGATTCAGTAAGTTATGTAGTTCTTCCATATGTTGGTTACATTATCACAAAAATCACATTGTTAGTATCACCACTGATTTTATCAGAGAAGTTTTTACATATTGAGAAAGTGTCCAGTTCAAGGTAGTGTTTACAAGATTTCTAAGCTTTTAATTTGGTTAAAAGCTTGAATTTTATCACTGACAGCAAATATTGTCAGCAGTTTTGCTTGAAATAACAGATTCACTTCATTCACTCAAGAAAATGTCTCCCAAATACCAAATCTGAATAACCAGTCTATCAACCAGTCTTTTATGAAAAAGGCAGCCGAGTTTACAACAAACTACACAAGTACTTTTCCCAAGACACGAGACAACCTCATACTTAGGTATGCAGCAGAAGTATGTTATGAATTCCTTCTGTATATGTACACAGACTATGAAAAAGACATGTACTTTAGGGTCAAGATAATCACTAATTTTTCCTGTTTCATCATTCTTATGTGATACTGGCTTTTTTCCCTGAAGGTCCATGGCGGTGAAGAATATAATGGCTCCTACCCTTATCTGCGCTGAGGCACTAGCAGTTTTAGCCAGCATTTCTTTAGTATCATCAGTGCCACTGTTAACAGAGTGACAAAGGCAAGTAACGTGCCTTGGTAGCACTACGAAAGTAGCTGTGACCTTGCAGACTCACTGAAAAGGTGTCAAGGGGCCCACAGGAGTCTGTGAGGTAAGACACTTACTTGCTTTTCCAAAGATACCATAGAAAGTTTACTGGAAATATGGGTTCCTCTAATGCATTTAAAAAGTTATTTTATTTGCAAATAGTTCTATCATCACAAAACTTCTCAGGGAGATCTAATGCATAAAGCAAAATTTACCCATTTTACAGAGCCATTATATGCAGTAATTTACCTACAAAAAGCAAAATTTATTTATAGCCATGTACAACATCCTGATTTTGCATCCACATTATTTAAGATTTGCTACATGTGAATGTAGAAATGTATAAATGTGTAAATTTAATGTTTATCAGAGGCTACAGAAATACAGGTTATAAAGCATTACAGCTGGCTGGGTGACATGCTTCAAATTGCTCCCTTATGCCAATTAACTAATGTCTAAACTAAACTATATTGATCATTTACGAGCCAAATGGAAACTTCAAGCTGTTAAATCCATGAGGGCAAATATAAAGCACTAATAAAATTACTTTACCTTTTTGAGTTCCCAAAGACTTGTATTTTCAGCTCCACAGAACAAAGGGTTTCTACTGAATGGATCGTATGTGTTTAACTGTTTGCCACCTAAGAACAACAACAAAAAAACTAATTCTCAAATGCTTTATTCCTAGCCCAAGAGTTCACTAAAACCACCACCATTAATGTTGTCACCAATAACTATAATATGTATGCATATGTAATAGAATTATAATTTTCAACATTCTTAGTTAGCCAGGTATCCTACCCAGATTAAACATCCCAAGCCCCAACAAGAATTAGATATGGTCCCCAGGATAGCATTTGCTACTGAATAAACCGGGCAGCAAAAGGTGCCCAAATCTGGGTCAACTGGGTTAGAAGGGTTAAAATGGCAACTAGCCTGAAGATTAAATAGGTCTAAATTCTTTTGGAACTTTAAGTGCACTGAATATTTGTTATTAAATTAGGTCCAGGAATAATTCTCACTTGGAACAAGTTTTATGTTATCTTCAAAGAACTTTCAGAACACATTACAACAAACTGTCTACTTCACAATGCACATGTTCATCATCCTTCTAAAGGATTATTCTCAGTTTAGCCTTCAGGGAAATTGATGGATTCTTTTAAACACTTTCCTGGTTGCTTCCACACTTCTCTTTTATACTTCACAGGCAAACTGAAGTTTGGGGAAATGAAATAAGTTGACCAAGAGTTCCACGACAAGTTTCAAGAAATGCATCTGGCACATTTCTTGATCCCCAAGGTTTAGTGTGCTTTTCTTTACAGCTCAAATGAAGAGGTTGCATTTCCAAAAGGTATCTGCTTTAATTTCTAAGATCAAAATTACTTTAAAATGTGTTACTATCTGTAGTATTATTAATAAGTAGACAAGTGATTCACTATATTAAAAATTTACTTCTAAAAAAAAAAAATTTACTTCTAAGTTCCTGAATATATCTGGTTATAAAAGCTCTACTTAACAAAAAAAGAATACAGAGGATTTCTAAAATGGTATAGTGTTAATTTCTATTAAGATCAAAGCAGGGGGCCCCTGGCTGGCTCAGTCGGTAGAGCATGCAACTTTTGATCTTGGGGTTGTGAGTACAAGCCCCACATTGGGTGCATATTACTTAAAAAAAAAAATTTAAATCTTTAAAAAAAAAAAGATCAAAGGAGAATCCAATTCCTGTTTAAAAGTTCAAGAGAACAATTTAAAGATTTAAGAAACTCACCTTTCAAGTTATCAAAGTGCACCCAAGAAGCAGACTCTGATTTTTTTGTTTTCTTAGGACTGTCAGACACAGTTTCTTCTGTCTCAGCTTTTTTTACTGTATCTGTTTCTTTATCTGCATCAGTGAATTTTTCTATGTCTTCATCATCTCCTATGTCGATAAAATTTTCTTCATCAGACTCCTAAAACAATGGTTTAATAAATCTGCATTAATCAACTGGAAGTCTGTATTCAGTTATGTGAGGGAGTTTTGAAGATGACCCTCTTATTGCTATAATGGTAAAACATGAAAATTCCATCAATCAAATTTATGAGACACCATATTCTTTTTTCTAAATGTAAGAGAATTAAGTTGAGCCACAATTCCCTGAGACTTTGGGACTTTTTTACATGAAAACATTCAGCCCTCAAATTTCTGATGTGTTATAAATAACCCTATTAAGTAGGTGCTACTATGTCCATTTCACAACTGAGGAAACAGGTTTAAGAGATCCACTAGCTCTGTAACTGTAACTACCTCATACAATTACGGTTTAGTATAGTACAGTTTACAATGAGTAAAGGGATCAAGCAACATGCCCACCCAGGAAAACTGTACAGCTGGGACTAAAATTCAGGTCTGTCCAACTCCAGGACTCACACATGTTCATGCTCCAGAGAACTAAGTAAGTTACTGTCATTGAAGCTAAGAAGAAAAATACCAATATATTTCAGAACCCACTCGATTTAAAAAGCAGTTGTAAGATATACCGGATGATCGTCTAGTTGACTTCTTAAACCTGGTTTTGCTTTAAGGATCTCAGACACAAGGTATAAAGCTCCACATATGAATGGTGGCATCTGTTCACAAGTAACTTGGAGTAACCTCTTCACAAAAGCCTTCACCCTGCGCAACACGATGTCAGCTTTCAAAGATTTGTAGATAAGATTAAGAAACATAGCTTGCTTAGAACACATCATCAATCCTGGATCCAACATCTTCCTATAAAACAAAAACAAGATCAAATGTTTATTCATAAAATATCTCTACAACCAGTAGTAGAGGCAACTGCTAACCTCATCTTAGGGATAACCTTCCTGTTTATTTTAGATCAAGAGACCTAAGACGTAAAATGGAAGTCAATGACCAAAACAGAAAGAATGATGTTGGGGGAGGGTGGGAATATCAACAGGAGAAAGACATTTTTTGTGTGTTTTCTCTTTTCTAAGGGGTTTTTCATTCTCTAGGATAACAGCATAATTTTTATACAGATACAGAACCTCACACGAAAGGCTAATCCAAAACCAGATAATGAAAGCTGACCTATGAAAGCCGTGGACTAGACCAGTGTTCTTATCCTTGTATCACTACCCCCTAGCTGGGGGACCAGAGGCCTCCACATGATTCTAACGAACACACGTAGAGTAGAAAATTGAACATGATAATTTTAAAATTTTCTCTTTATCCTAGCTGCTAAATCCTAGAGATGCTCCAACTGCTCTTGCCCTCCAGACATTAGAATATCCAGAATTAACACAATCCTCTGTATATGCTCATGTGCAATATTACTTCTTATTCTAAGCATTTCTATTAACTTTTTTCCATTAATATTAGAAATGGAAATATCTGACCCTGTGAAGCATTTTCATATTGCTCTGCATACCCACTTTCCCCCATTTGTTACTTCCATAATTCTGGTGATATTGAGATATCTTATATTATTCAGTATTTTTTTTTTTTTTTAAAGATTTTATTTATGGGTTAACATACACATGAACTCAGTAAAGTCCCAGTTTTCTCATTTTTTAGCTATGTAACCTTGGGAAGTTTTATAATTGTAACAATAACCCTACAGGATAGGTGCACTCCTCTTCATTTTATAGACAAACTGGGCCACAGTAAAATGGGATTAATCGTGTTTACCAATAGGGCTTTAAAGAGGATTCAGTAATTTGTCCAAAGTTACACAGCAAACTAATGGCTGGGACTCAAATCCAGGCACTGTGGCTTAAGTTCAAGATATTACTCAGTACATTATATTTCTCACAAGATATATGTTATGTAAAATTATTAAAGTGAATTAAAGGAATATATAGCTTGTTGGTATACTTAAACAGTTCCAAAGTGTTTACACACTGTTCAAAATATCATCCCTCAATAAGTATGTCGGGACAACAGCAAAATTCAATGAACAAAATCTTAATCCCAATTAAAAAAATTCCAAAAATGCAACCCTAACCGTCCCTAACAGACTTTCTTGTTTACCATCTGTTTTCCTCAATATGAGTGTAAGCAACTCTAGGGGTGGGAATTTTGTTCAGTGCTATATCCAAAGCACCTGGAAATGTCCAGCATATAGATGGCATTCAAAAAATTGCTGTTGAATGAATTACTAAATGGCTGTGTGAAGGACAGGGGGAGGAAATATAGGACTGAGGATGTGAGTGAGGGGGAAGGGACTGAAGGAAACTTCAATTATATCTGCAGTTCTAATTTTTTAATATTCGAAAGATTTAAAACAGATATAGCAGAATGTTAAGGTTGAAATATTAGGTGGTAGGATATGGATGTTTTGGGGGAGGGTATTTTTCTGTATTTTAGCAAGTTCTCAATACAAAAAATAAAATAATGTATGCAAAATATTTAACATCGTTTTCCAAGAGGAAAACAAAGATTAGTGACTTACTCAAAGTTGGTGATTAGCAAGTTGCTGAGGGGGGCCTAAAATCCAGTTTTCTAAGTTTCTTGCCCCATAGAGGGGCACAGTAAGTGCTGTGTATTAAATCACATTATTAAATCATGTTATTCCTCATTCACCTATTGAAATGGAATGTACTTACCTATATAATGCTGCATAGTATCGATCTGATATCGTCTGCTGAGAATTCATTACTTGGAAAAGCAACATTAAAGCCTGTACGCTGGTGTTAAAATTCACAGCATGCAACACTTTAAAGAGCGTGTCGACCTGCTCCCTCACTTTGTCATCACCAGTCTGGGCATAAGGGTATGCCCTATTTACTCCTGTTAAAAGGGCACTAAGCATTTTTGATTCAATATCTTTTTTCTTGATACAAGTCCGGAAAAAACAAAAATAAAGAGTAATTAACTTATTAGCTAATTCACTTTCTTCATGGGAAAGGACCATTTGATTTAAAAAGCAAACTGCATAATATTGCGCTTTGGAGCTGATATTTGAGCGAAAGAGCAGCCTTTCTACTTCGCCACATACAACTCCTTTCATATTGGGATGTTTACAAAGCAATGTCTCTAACAGATGGGAGGCTTTGGTGGCTATTCTGTTCTGAGGATCTCCCAGTTTATTTACCACCTGCACAAGAAGAGCCTTTTCTTCCTCAGGTTTGTTACAAAGAAGCTCATGAGCTACAACAAGAGCTCGAGTTTTAGTGGCTACTAATGAATCATGACTTAAAGTTTCTAAGACCTGCACAAATTCAGCCACAAGGTGTTTCAGCTGGTGTTCAAAATACCATAATATCAGCCTTCTATCTCTCGAGTCCTTGTTGCCACTGGACAACTGTTCTAGTTTGTTGAAGGGATGCTGGCTGAAAATCCGTAGCTTCCGACTGTCTGGCAAAAGGTCTGTAATGAGTAATTCTTTGAAAGTATCCAAAGCCATGAGGCACTGTTGTTTGCTACCCTTCTTTTTAACAAGGTTCACAAGAGTTTCTACAAACTGCAGTGTGTGAACAGCATCATCCTGAATAAGAAGAATCATGGCTGCCATCCTGTCACCTAGCGTCCCTGATGACACAATTGTCTTCATCCAGGTAGAAGAAGCTCCCTTTTGGTTATTTGTCTTATTTTTGAATAAGTTGATTTCATGCTCATACAATTTCTGAGCCAAGGTTTTGTACTTAGACACAACATCCTGAGGCTGGGGTTCCAAAGAATATTCATTGCTGTACTCCAGATCATACCATTTGCCTCCAGGCTTGAGTAACAATGTCTGTCTCTCAAAAAATTCAAAGATGTCCTGTTGTTTATCTTTCTTAACTTTTGGTGTGACACTGTTGTTCTCATCAGAATGTTGTTCTGGCTTCTTCTTATTTTTCACCTTACCGAGTGATGTCCTTTCACTTTCTGCTGCATTTTGCTTTTTATTATCTACTTTAGATACTCTTGCTTCTTTTTTGCTGGCATTTTCTTTTTCAGCTGGTTCATCTTCTTCAACTAAGAAAGCTTTTGCATACTTGGCCAAACTAAGATTTTGAATAAATGCTTCCAATTCACCTTGTTGAAGGTCATCGATTGCTCCTTTTTTGCCTCCATCCACCAGTTCCTCATTTTCATCCAAAGTAGCCAGCATAAGGTAATCTTGCTGCATTAAAACATAAGAAAGTTAAAAATAAATTACAAATCCAAAGTTTAGAAAAACTTCCAAAGTTAATTTGAAATTTATTATGTTTAAAAATCAATTAAATTCAATTATCATGGTATTGTCTGGGCTCCCACCCTACAACCAAGTAAATACTTGATGAATCAAAGATTTACATGTGAAAAAAAAAGTTGTAATAGAAGAATGCACACCATAATTAAAATAATTTCAGAGTAGAGAAAACCTTTCCAAATGACATTAAATGCAGGCCCTTAAAGGCAAAGATGGGTAAAACTGTCATTCTCTCAGACAAAAAACATACAAAAGTCAAAAGACAAATAAATTGGAAAAAAAATACTGGCAACTGATATCAGAGTAATTGGGCTTAATATTTAATGTAAAAGTTCCTACACATCAGTTAAGGAAGTGATAACTGAAAGATCTGCAAAGGATATAAACAAATGGTTCATAAGGGGAAAGTGGCTTTTAAAAATGTGAAAAGATGCTCAACTTCACTGACATTAAGAAAAATCCAAATTAAAACCACCATGATGCATCCATTTTCTAATCTGTCAGATGAGAAAGATAAAATTGTGACAGGTGGTGTTGGGGAGATGGTAGGAGGAAAAGGCACTTTCCTACATGACTGATGGAAATGTAAACTAGCACAACCTCTATGGAGGGCAACTTGCTACCTTCAAATCAAAATACAAGACACACATCCTTTGATCCAGCAGTTCCATTTCTATCAATTTAGATTACATATATGTTCACAAATGTGGGAAAAGATCTATTTTAAAGGTTATTTACTGAAGCATTATTTAAAATAGCAAAGATTGACAACCTAAACATCCACAATAAATGGCTGGTTAGATTAAAACAATGATTTATGCAGGCATAAAACCAATAACCCAACTTTATATAATGATATGGAAGAATCTATACGACAGCAAGAAAAAATATATACACATTATACAGCATATTACCTTTTGTGTAAAAAATAACGTGTGTGTTTGAAGATATAAAAGACACATAAAAATACTTGCTTTGGCTAGTAATCGCATGGTTAGAGATAAAAGTGGGAAAGAAGACTTTTCACCAAGTACTCCTCCTTTTTAAAATAACTTTTTGTAGCACGTGAAATACTACCTATTCAAAAATTAAATACAACACAAGTACAGAGCAAACTGTGAATCTGCCCCGTAAATTGAATTTCTCTTGCCCCTACCTGTCTCCCCACCGATAGTCACAAAACATGTGCTAAAAAAGTAAGCTAAATTCCATCACGTATTTGCTCCAAATCTTCTAAGGTTTTGCATCAAACTCAGAGAAAGGCCTATATTCTTACCTCTCTGAGCTCATTTCTTATTACTCTCCCCTTACCTCACTCTGCCTCAGCTACACTGACGTTTTTGTTGCTCACAGAACAGCGTGGCTCCTTTCTTTCCTAGTTTTCTTCTCAAACATCTCAATGATGAGTTCCCCGATCACCTCATTTAAAACTGCTACGCCCTTCCCACTGATTATCTTTTCTTCTTCTTCTCCGTGGCACTACTCAGCATCTGATATACAATATTCAAAAGTTTGGTTACTGATTCTTTCCCTTAATTAGGATGTGAATTCCGAGAGCAGAGGGCTTCTAGAGCGTAAACATGTGCGTATACTCCGTGAGAACAGAAGTTAACATTCCAACAGCACTGAAGTTCAGAACACTGATGCCACGACGTCAGGACCCAAAAAGGTCAGTCTTCACCGACCTGACGGAGTGCCAGTTATAGATCAGTGAAATGAGAGGGTCACCTACATCCTAAGAAAGGCCACACCGCAAAAACGTTCAATGCCAAAGGACTCTTCTCTTGTAAAAAGCTGTGGAAAAGAAGCGCGGGAAGCGCACAGCGCACATTTCGAAGCTGGGATCTGGATGCAGAACGCCCTCCCACGCTGCCGCCCGGGGGTGGCCGGGCCACTCGGGAGACCACTCCTCGCGCCTCTGTTCCCTTGTCCGCGAGTCCGAGGCCATTACCTTGGTGCCTCCGAGCCGTAATACTTCCTCCAGAGAGAACCCATTCTCGGCTTCATCGTTATCCTCCTCGTTGTCCTCGTCCGGATCTTCTACCGCCTCCTCTCCGCGCCAGGGCCGCTTGGGATGGAACTCCAAAGGCTTCTTGGCGGCCGCCATGACCAGCAAAGCACGCGCACACGGCCCGCAGCTCCTTCCGTTTGGCTGAGTGACGTACTTCTGGCAGGGGCGTGTCCTCTCCCGGAAATGGCTTCACTGCCCGCCCCAAGATCGGCATGAGCGTCTTTGCGAGGGGCGGCTCGGGGCCGCTGTGTGCGGCGGCCCGCGCGGGTAAGCGTTCGCCACGGCGGAGCAACGGTTGTGCGGAAAACCGCCTGGGGCGCCTTCCTCAGTTGGGGGCCCCTGAGGCGCTCTGAGCTGCAGACGAGTCCGGCCTCAGAGCCGGAGTGCCTGTGTGGCCGTGGGCGCTGTGCGTGCGTGCCGGCGCCTTGTGGCCGTACTGCGGTCAGGCCAGGGGTCCGCTGTCCGTGCTCCGGACGCGCTTAAGAGTCAACGCAGCAGCTTCGGAAGCACTCAGGCTGCTTGCACGTGCAAATACTAAGATGTTTTCATGGTCCCGTTTACTTGTTTTTCGTAGTCATTCCCTGTCTTTGGAGAGGGAAATACTTCAGCTCCGGGAGAGAGCCGGCAGAAACCCAGGTGACTCCAATGCTGCGGCATCTTATATACAAAATCAAGGCAACTGGCCCCATCACTGTGGCTGAGTACATGAAGGAGGTCTTGACCAACCCTGCCAAGGTACGGGTGGGGAGCCCGAGGACCAGGCCCGCTCCAGCGGCTTTGCGAGGTGTGAGCCAGGAGGGGTGTGCGCGGAGAAGCCCGAGGGTCCTCAGCTCAGGCAGTGATGCTGCCTTCTCCGGGGGAAGAGCCATCCCCCCGAAGACCTGGAGATAGCTAAATTAATGTCAGGTGGTTGGTTAGGGATGGATCAGGTCATGGCAGTGCCATGAAGAACGGAGAATAAATCCAAAGCTGTTCAGGAGGCAGTGTAACCTCAGGAAATGAGGGTCAGGATGTCTTTCCTATCTAGGCTGATGGTAGATGATAGTATCATTTCTCCGGGAAAGGGAAATGCAGAAGGACGAAGAGCAGCAGCTGCTTTAAGAGGGAGGGGAAGGACAGAGTTCAGTCCGAAATAGGAATCTGAAGTGCAGATGGGACTCAGACGGAAATCTCCAGTAGGCATCTGGAAATACGAATTTAGTACCTGGAGAGTTGACTGTGTTGAGATCGCATCAGCAAGCAATGGAAGCATGTTCTGGGTTTTCTTGGGAATGGCAGGTCCGGGTCTCTACTGTTTTAGGATCAAGCACTGCCCTTGTTCTGTATCCTGGATTTCCTTGTCTGCTCAGCAGAGCCACTAGGTAAAAGCCTGTGGTCCTTTTATTTTAGAATGTTTTACCTTTTGTTGGGTCGAAATATGGTATCTGTGGATTTCTGGGGTTTGGCTTGTTGCTGTTGATGGTGTCCAGAGGTTTAATAAAGATAGGGATCCTTTCATACCTACTTTATGACAAACATCTCTGACAGAGTGAAGGTCCACTTATCATTTATTCATTTATTGAGGCTTCAGAAGTGCCAGACACTATCTCAGGCCCTGGGAATACTGCAGTGGACAGTGAAACATGGCACTTATGTTCTAGTGAGGAAATGAGCTATAAACAAGGAAACAGGGGTGCCTGGGTGGCTCAGTCCTTAAGCGTCTGCCTTCGGCTCAGGTCAGGATCCCAGGGTCCTGGAATCGAGCCCCACATCTGGCTCCCTGCTTAGTGGGAAGCCTGCGTCTCCCTCTCCCGCTCCCCCTGCTTGTGCTCTCTCTCTCTCGCAAATAAATAAAATATTTAGAAAAAAAAAAGGAAAACAAGATAATTGTAGATTATCTGTAAGTGCTTCTGAAGGAAAGGAAAGAAAAAAAAAAAAAGGTTGATGGGATTGAAAGTAAGTAGTACAGTGGGAGTAGGGGTTGGAAAAGTTCTCCAGGTAGGTAGGTGGCCAGGAAAGGCCAGATGGTTGAGCCAAGGCTTGAAGGATGGGGTTGGGCCAGCCTGGTAAAGAACTGGGAGTGAGTTTCCAGTAGAGGAAGGGGAAATAAAGCTCAAAAGTTTTTGAGCTGGGAAATGCCTTGGCACATACAGAGAAGAGAAGGGCACTTGTATGGCTGGAGGGTGGTGACTGGAGTGGCAGGTTAATGGTGAGGAAAGTAGTATGAGAAGTTTGGAGAGGAGCCAGTTCATTCAAGGCTTTCATGGAATTTAGATTTTTGTGTTAGTGCAAGGGGAAACCATCAGCAGGTGCATTTTATGCATCTTGGTGATGACATCCAGGTGGAGACAGTAAGTGAGCATTTGGCTGTAAGAGTCTGGAGTTCTTGGGACACCTGGGTGGCTCAGTCGGTCAAGCGTCTGCCTTCAGCTCAGGTCATGATCCCAGGGTCCTGGGATCAAGTCACACATTGGGCTCCCTGCTCCGTGGGGACCCTGCTTCTCCCTCTGCCCCTCCCCCTGCTTGTGCTCTCTCTCTCTCTCTCTCTGACAAATAAATAAAATCTTAAAAAAAAGTCTGGAGTTCTTGAGAAAGATTGGATATACATATATAAATTTGTTCATCATCTGTGTATAGATGGTGTTTAAATCCAAGGAATCGGGGAGAGTATATTTAGAGAACAGGAGGTTACCCAGGATTAAGCCTTGAATTTAGAGTAGAGGCTTTTTTCCTTTTCTTTTTTCTTTTTTCTTTTTTCTTCTTTTCTTTTTTAAATCAGCCTTAATTTCTATTTTATTTAAAAATTGGTTTAACCCTTTTTTTCCTTAAAGATTCCATTTATTTATTTGACAGAGAGCGAGAGAGCGCACAAGCAGGGGGAGTGGCAGAGGGAGAGGGAGAAGCAGGCTCCTCACTGAGCAGGGAGCCCAACCCGGGGTTTGATCTTAGGACCCTGGGATCATGACCTGAGCCGCAGGCAGACACTTAACTGACTGAGCCACCCAGGTGTCCCTTTTTAAACTTTTTTTAAATTGAAGTACAGTTGATAGGATGTCAGCTTAGTTTCAGGTGTACAACATAGTGATTTTTGACAACTATATCTTATGCTAAACTCACCACGAGTGTAGCTACCATTTGAGAGTAGAGGTTCTTAACCTAGGGATCTTTGAATAGAAACCGGGGGGTTCTGAAGTTAGATGGGAATAAAAATTACACCTCTATTTGCATTAACTTTTTTTCCACCATTTTTATTGAGAAAGAATTGGCATACATCATTATGTAAGTTTAAGGCATATAGCATGATGGCTTGATTTGCATATAATGAAGTCTGAGGGTTTTTTTAACATTTTTTTAAAAAAGGTTTTATTTATTCATTTGAGAGAGACAGAGACAGAGAGAGCACAAGCAGGGGGAGGCAGAGGGAGAGGGAAAAGCAGACTCCCTGCAGAGCCAGAAGCCCGATGAGGGGCTCGATCCCAGGACCTGGAGATCATGACCTGAGCCGAAGTCAGATGCTTAACCATCTGAGCCACCCAGGTGCCCTCCCCCCGTTTTTGTTTTTTTTTTAAGATTTTATTTATTTGACAGAGCACGCACAAGCAGGGGGAGCTGCAGTGGGAGAGGGAGAAGCGGGCTCCCCACTGAGCAGGGAGAGCCTTACCTGAGCTGAAGGCAGACACTTAAACCACTAAGCCACCCAGGCGCCCCTTGATTTGCATATATTGTGAAGTGATTACCTCAGTGGGTTCAGTTAACATCCATCTTTTCATATAGGTACAATAAGAAGAAAAAAAAGGGGAAAAAATTTTTCTTGTGGTAAGAACTCAGGATTAACTAACTTTTCTGCGTATCATATATCCATGTTAGCAGTAGTCATCGTGTTGTATATCACATCCATACTAGTTATTATATAACTGGAAGTTTGTAGCTTTTGCCCACCTTACTCCAATTCTCCCTCCCCCTACCCTCTGCATCTGGTAATCAAAAGTCCAATATCTTTTTCTATGAGTTTTAGTTTTTTTATTTTATTTTATTTTAAAGATTTTATTTATCCATTTGAGAGAGAGTGAGAATGAGCAGGGGGAGGGGCAGAGAGAGAAGCAGACTCTTCCCTGAGCAGGGAGCCCCCTACCAGGTGCCCCGAGTTTTTTTTTTTTTTTTTAAGATTCCACATATGAGTGAATCCTACAGTACTTGTCTTTCTCTGATTTCACTTAGCATAATGCCTTAAAGGTTCATCCATGTTGTCACAAAAGGCAGATTTCATTTTTTTATGCCTGAATAACATTCCATTGTGTGTGTATATATACCACAAATTTTTTCTCATTAAAAATAGATTATTTAAGTATAGTTGACATACAATGTATTAGTTTCACGTGTGCAACATAGTGATTTGACAATTCTGTATACTCACTGCTTACCACAATAAGTGGTAGTCACCATCTGACACCATACAATGTTACAATATTATTGAATATGTTTTGTATGCTGTACTTTTCATCTCTGTGACTTATTTATTTTGTAACTGGAAGTTCTGAAAATCCCCTTCACCTGTATTGCCATCTACCCATCCATTCACTTCCCCTTCGGCAACTACAAGTTCTCTGTATTTAAGAGTCTGGGGTTTGTTTGTTTGTTTTGTTTTTTTCAGATTCCACATGTAAGTGAGATCATATGGTATTTGTTTTTTTCCATCTGACTTATTTCACTTAGCATAATACCCTTTAGGTCCATCCACGTTGTCATAAATGATAAGATTTATGACTAATATTCCATTGGTGTGTGTGTGTGTATATATATATACCACATTTTTTTTTTTTTAATACTACATCTTTATCCATTCATATATTGATAGACACTTGGGTTGCTTCCATATCTTGGCTATTGTAAATAATGCTGCAGTAAACATAGGGTTGCATTTATCTTTTTGAATCAGTTTTTTCATTTTCTTTGGGTTAATATCCAGTAGTGGAATTACTAGACCATATGGTAGTTCTATTTTTAAATTTTTGAGGAACTTCCATACTGTTTTCATAGTGGCTGCATCATTTATAGTCCCATGAACAGTACATAAGCGTTCCTTTTTTTCCACATCCTTGTCAATGCTTGTTATTTATTATCTTTTTTTATATTAATCATTCTGACTGGTATGAGGTGACACTGTGGTTTTGATGTGCATTTCCCTGATGATTAGTGATGTTCAGAATCTTTTCATGTGTCTGTTGGGCATCTGAATGTCTTCTTTGGAAAAATATCTATTCAGTTCCTTTA